>NC_134718.1:30856977-31160008 GCF_049634645.1 Pelodiscus sinensis | reverse complement strand
AATAACGCATCTAGACCCAAAAACTAATTCAAAATAGCATTTTTCTAATTTGAAATAGTGCGTCCACATTGAGTGGACCCTGAATTGAAGGTAAGGCTGGCTGGAACCAGTGCCAAAAAGGGATCAGAGTCAGACTAAGGGTATGTCTACACTACCCCGCTAGTTCGAACTAGCGGGGTAATGTATGCATACCGAACTTGCTAATGAAGCCTGGGATTTGAATTTCCCGGGCTTCATTAGCATAAAGCCGGCGCCGCCATTTTTAAAAGCCGGCTAGTGCGAACCCCGTGCCGCGCGGCTACACGCGGCACAGGCTAGATAGTTTGAACTACATAGCCATTCCGAACTATCTGTACTCCTCGTGGAAGTGTCCGTGCTAAATGAGGCTAATAGAGGAGCCCTCAGAGCCACACCGGTCCTCCCCACCAGGGGCTCGTGCCCCATTCCTCCCTCTTGTCCTTCCATTTACCCTTCCCTAGCCCCCCTTCCTGATGTCAAATAAAAGACACATATTTTCAAAAATAGAAACTGGGTTTATTTAACACAACTGGGGAGGGGGAATGAAACTCTGAGGAGACGGGGGGAAAGGGTGTGGGAGAGGGGAGGGGGAAAACGGAGAGGAGAGAGCTGGAAGGGGGAAGCAAGGGGAACAAGGGGGAGGGGAAGCTCAGGGCTCAGGGGTGGGGGTCTTGCTGGGCCAACCGCCTCCCAGCATGGCAGGGGAGGGGGCTTCGGCATCCCCGGGGGGATGGGGAGGAGGGTGCGGAGAATGAGGTGGGGGGTATGGACATTGAGGAGGAGTGTGTGGAGGTTGAGGAGGAAGCAGTGGGGGGGATAGTAGTTGGGGGGGCAACAGGCTCAGGACCAGCACGGGGCACCATGCTCTGCAGCAGGGCCTGCAGGTTTGAGTTCAGCGCTCAGTCCTCAGCAAGCTGCTACCGGCGCAGCTGCAGGTCCTCCAGCATCCAGGCCTGGATGGTGCAGTGCAGGGCTTGCAGGTCCCCCGGGTGCTGGTCCCAGTACTCCTGCCACATGGTGGTGGTCCGGAGCAGGCCGCGGGTGCAGGAGGATGTCCCAGGAGGGGTGGTGCGCCCTGCATGAGCAGCTGGTGCAGCTGTAGAGAGAGAAGAAAAGTGGTCAGTTCTCCCTGGGGACCCTGTGGATGATGCCCAGCCCCCCTTCCCCCCCCCCCCGGCGACGTGAGGGTGACCGTGCCCTGCACAGTCAGAGCTGATGTGCTTGCACAGAGGCCATGGTCAGGATGTCTGGCTCTCCCCGGGACTGGGAGCTGCTCCAATACTGCACCCATGCCCCTGTGCTGGGTATAGTGTGGCCAGGGCAGGGAGATGTCTCCTGCCTCTGTGTCGAGGGGATGTGTGAAGAGAAAGCGTCCTGCTGGGTTCTGCCCCGGGGTCAGGAGCGTGTCAGGTCTCTTCACACATGCAGGTGCCTATTGGGTCACGGCCCCTGGGTGTCACGCAGCTGGAGCCACCTGCCCAAGGCTGGCATGGCATGTGCTCACACAGGCACAGGTGGCTGCGTGATCCGTGGAAGGCATGGCCCATGTGCGCGGTCCTTGGTCTCCTTCCCCGCCTCACCCCTGGGCAGGGGACAGTGCTGGCACTTACCCGGTATGGCCTCCCTGGACGACCCTGCCGACTCCGGTGCCAGAACAGCTGGCAGTGGCCCCTCTGGTGTTCCTGGGTCAGGGCCCTCCGGTCCCAGCTCGCTGCCTCCCGGGCTGGCGCAGACTGCCACACCCCCCAGGAGTCCATCGAGGGCGGGGAAGCAGGGACAGGTGGCAGCCCCTGTTGTGGTGCCGCCCCTGGTGGCCCTGGTGTACGCCTGCCGCAGCTCCTTTACCTTCAGGCACACCAGCTCCTGGGTGCGTCTGTGGCCTTTCCTGGCCATGGTGGCAGCCATGCGGCTATAGACGGCTGCGTTCCTCCACCTAGTGCAGAGATCATGTACGTTGGGGGCCTGCCCCCAAACCTCAATGAGGTCCATGATCTCTGCACTAGTCCAGGAGGGCGCGTGCCATCTACGGCCCCTGGCTGGCCCCTGGGTGCTGGGGGACTGGGCGGGGGAGAGCTGGCTGCCACTGGCTGCCATCCTCTGGCCACTGGCTGAGGGTTTGCAGCTGCTGGCAGGTCTGGCTCTTGCACGTACCCAGTGGCCAGAGTCTGCCCCTTTAAGGGCCCCGGGACTGTGGGAGAGGAGAGGAGTTTTCCTGGTTTGGCCCAGAGTGGCCACTAGGGGGAACTGGGAAGGGCTGGAGGCCTCCTAATTTGAAATAAGTGTCTGCACAGCACTTATTTTGAATTAGCTATTTCAAATTAGGAGTTATTCCTCATAGAATGAGGTTTACCTAATTTGAAATAAGGGCTCCGCTATTTCGAATTAATTTCAAAATAGCGGGTTTGTAAGTGTAGACAGGTATTACAGTTAATTTGAAATAACGTCTGTTATTTCGAATTAACTCTGTAGTGTAGACATATCCTTAGGCTGTGTCTACACTGGCATGAATTTCCGGAACTGCTTAAAATGGAATACTATTCCGTTTTCAGTTTTTCCGGAAAAGGAGCGTCTACATTGGCAGGCTGCTTTTCCGGAAAAGCCCTTTTTCCGGAAAAGCGTCTGTGGCCAATGTAGACGTGCTTTTCCGGAAAAGAGCCCCGATCGCCATTTTCGCAATCGGGGCTTTTTTCCGGAAAAGACTACTGGGCTGTCTACACTGGCCCTTTTCCGGAACAGTGTTCCGGAATACGGACTTATGCCCGAGCAGAAGTTTTTCCAGAATAGCGGCTGATTTTGTACAGTAGAGCATCGTTGCTTTTCTGGAAATTCAAGGGCCAGTGTGGACAGCTCGCAGCTTATTCCGGAAAAGCGGCTGATTTTCCGGAATAAGTGGCCCAGTGTAGACACAGCCTTAGGGTATGTCTACACTTGCAGCCTAATTTGAACTAGGGCTGCAAATGTAGGCATTTGGAATTGCCAATCAAGACCGGGATTTAAATATCCCATTCTTGATTTGCATCTTCCAGGCCGGGCGCAATTTTTGAAATTTACAAGCCCAAAGTAACTTCCCGTGTCTACACGTGGCATTGAAATGGTAGTTCAAAATAAAGCCCTAGTCTGAACTACCTGTTAAACCTCATTGCAGGAGGAATAACAGGTAGTTCGAACTAGGGCTTTATTTCGAATGCCCATTTCGCTGCCGTGTGTAGACGCGGGCAGTTACTTCGGGCTTGTAAATTTCAAAAAAAAATGGCGCCCAGCTAGGAAGATGCAAATCAAGCACGGGATATTTAAATCCCAGGCTTGATTTGCAATTCCGAATGCCTATATTTGCAGCCTTAGTTCGAATTAGGCTGCAAGTATAGACATACCTTTACTGACCATTTTTTCCTTCTCTTTCCTCCCCATCTCCTCTCTTTCTCTGCTATTTATTTGTACCCTGGACTTCTTACTCCATTCATTTGAAGAAGCGGGTTTTGCCTACGAACGCTCATGATGCCATCTACATTTTGTTCTTAGTCTGTAAGGTAGTGCAGGTCCATTCATTGTTTTTTAAGTTTCTTTGCTCAAAAGTATTTTAATTTAGTGAGGAGACTCCTCAAGAGCCTAGTTATTTTTATTTATAAAAACAAATTCAATTCATTATTTCTGATCAAATACATTTTTAAAAACCATGTTAATGCAATATAAAGGCTGTAGAACGAAGGATTAAAAAAAATCATGATATGGCAAAAAATAAGACTGAATGTCCAAGCTTAATACTGCCCTCTGTAAGAGTATGTGTAACTTGTAGAGCCAAGCAAGTACATGTACTGCCAAAAAGACGTCATTGACACGTTTGAACAATCACTTCAGTATTTTAGCTTTCTGCCAACATTTGAGCAAATAATATTCATTCGCAAAAATATTCATGAAAAAAGAAGTGTTTGGATATATCTTTGAGTTCCTCCTCCTGTATATATATGTTTCAATCATCCAGTCAGGGAGCAAAAGTAATTAGGCAACCCCATCAGTTAAACAACAAATAGAAAGCTAATAGAGCTGAAGAGAACAGTTAATGAAACACATATGCTGAAATGTGTTTATATTAAGTGTTTATCAAACAATGGATACATAAATAAAATATTTGTAAAAATCTAATTCTGCAGATAATTCAGAACAGAAATAAGATAAATTAATTGAATAAATTATTAGAATAGAAAGCTGATCTTGTTGCTAAGGTACAAGGCTAGGCCTTTGGAGATGTGTTAAGTTCCTACCTCTGCCACAGACATCCTTTGTGAGCTTGGGTAATTCATGATACTCTTTCTGTTCCTCATCCACAGAATGGAGATAATAATACTTCTTTTCTTCCACTCTTTGTCTTTCTTGTCTATCTAGATTGTAAGCTCTTTGGGGCAGGGGATGTCTCTTAGTACCATCTAGACCATCCCTGACAGATATATGTCTAACCTGCTCATAAAGTGATGGAGATTCCATAACCTCCCTAGGCAATTTAGTGAACAGAGAAATCAGCTTTGATCTCGATAGTCCCTGCTCCAATCTCTTATGTGCAAGATTGTGCCTCCTTCCACTCATAGTTATGAGTGGAAGGAAAGTGAGGAATGTAGAATGCCCCTCTGAATAGCCTGTTCCCAGAACAGTGGTGAAATCAGGAATGATGCTGGTTCACAATAAAGGAAAAGATGAAGAAGTAGGGCTCTCTACTTCAGCTCCATTTGAAAGAGGAAAAATGGAACAAGATTTCAGTGTAAATCAGTATAGTCAGACATTTTATCTTCCAATTTCTACAATAATATCACCAAGAACAGAGTACAAAAATTACATTGAAAAAATACTTGACAGTGTCCTTTTCACATTGCTCAGACAATGGCCTTACTTTCCAATGTCTCCCTGGCAATTTGCATGCTATTACCCACAATGCCTTCAACTTTAATGCTATTACATCTTGGCAGTCTCTCTAACTTAATGAAGAGAAACACTGCAGTATTTCTAATCTACTTTTTTCCCCAAGTACCCAATATTTTAAAAAGATGTTTCTGGTTTTTTAACCTTAAAATAAAACCCTCTAGATGAAACTGCAGCTTCTGATAGCTTAGACAAGGACTGTGTGGACAGGTGATATTCAAGTTTCCCACACACAGCATTGGCAAGGTACCAGAATACTGACCTTTGACTGCTCTGCTTTCGCATTCACCAGTTTCCACAGAACTTTGTCAATGCACCTCCATCTTGATTTGCAGCATTTTCTTTGTCTGCTTCTGGTCCCCATTGATGGCATAAGTTCCATTGCCTTCAGTGCAGGATCATGGCTCTAAAGAGGAAAGACTGTCTTATGGTAAGTCACTAGACTGGGATGCCGACATCGAAGCGCAGTTCCCAGCTCTGCTAATGACTTTCCTGTGGGAGCTTGGCCAAGATATCTGTGAAATGTGAATAATACTTCCTCAGGGAGCTGATAGCCACACTGGGCCCATTGGCAAGGTGGAGGAGGATTTGGTGCCTCAGGTGGAAGGGGCAGGGTTGGGGCAGCAAACGCGCCACACTGCCTCCCCCCACGGCCCTCAGCACTGCCCAGATCGTGGCACACCCCAGCTCCCCAGCCCTTGGAGCTGCGCGGAGTTCTGGCAGCTATTTAAAGGGCCTAGGGCTCTGACTGCTGTCACAAGTAGGGGCAGCAATGGCTGGAGCCAACAATGGCAGTGGCTGGAGCACTGGGCCCTTTAGAATTGCCAGGCCCAAGGGGCAATTGGCCCTTCGCCTGCTCTGTTGGCTTTACTTCCTTTATCCCATGTTCCTTTATCCCACCTTCTGTGTCTATTTAGCTTGTAAACTCTTTGGAGCATAATAGTTGGAACTTATAAGTGTTACTGTAATAGAAATAATAAACCTACATCTGTCCTGATCTGTAATACCCCAGTTGTTCCCCCCCCCCCCATCACCTTCCTAATACAGCGATGCTAAACTACCTCAGAATGCAATATTCCCGGCAATTGCATTATTTGGTCTTTATATAGCTCTGTTCGTGCTTTTGTTCAAGGCCTGGTTTTATACACAATTCTATCTTAGCATTTCAGTTGTTCTCTGAAGACCAGCTTATGGCCATGTGTTCCCCTGTATTCACACCCTACCACCGTTGTGATAATCTTTGTACAAAATATGTCTTCTGAGGTATCATTTGACAATTAATAATTTGCTGGTCAAGAATATCATTGTGAAATATGTGTATTCTATGTAAAGTTATGAATTTTCCCTGAATGATGTTGGGTAGTGATAACTACATGTTCACAGCCACATAGCCCCAATCAGGCAGAGCTGTGCAAGCAGACATATCAAATAATGCAATAAGTGTTTACCTCAGTGTACATATAAGTAGCAAATAACGTTCTGGAGACCAAAAGAGAGAGACCAAACAAATTTGCATTGTTTCAAGCAATAGTGTGAAACCTTTTTTCACCAGCAGATTCTTTGTCTCTGTACTCACACTGGGAATTAACTTTAACCAGGAGTAACTCTAAGGAGAATGCTTTTCAAAGTGGCAGGACTATAAAAGCGAGGGTCCAAAATGAATCAAATTATCTCTTCCTACCCATCTTGTGTTTTTTCACCTAAGATAACAATAAATACAATCTTTGGACTTTGGGGGCAGATCCTGGCCTGAGAATTTGGTCAGCCTTGTTGCATATGGTAAGGGAGTTCACCTTAAACCAAGTCTAGTTTGTTAAATTTAGTAGTAAGAAGCTTTTTTTCTTTGTTTCTCTTGTAATCTTTTCCAACTTTAATGTCTTATACTTGTGCTCACTTAAAAGCTATTTTTGTAGCCAACTACACTTGTTTTGTTCTTTAATTTAATTCAGTGTTGTGAATTATTGGGGTAACTTCATTTAAGGGCATTTTGTATGTTGATCCTAACAAGGGGGCACTCAGAGTTGATGTCTATGAAATGCCCGTGGCATCTGACAAACATCTGCAGTACCATCAGGAAATATCCCTTCCTATTGTTGAACCTCAGTGGCAAGATAGGCTGGCACTAAACTCAGAGGCTGTGTCTACACTGGCATGAATTTCCGGAAATGCTTAAAACAGAATAGTTTTTGTTATAAGTATTTCCAGAAAAAGAGCGTCTACATTGGCAGGCTGCTTTTCCGGAAAAGCCCTTTTTCCGGAAAAGCATCTGTGGCCAATGTAGACACGCTTTTCCGGAAAAGAGCCCCGATCGTCATTTTCGCGATCGGGGCTTTTTTCCAGAAATGACTACTGGGATGTCTACAATGGCCCTTTTCCGGGACAGTGTTCTGGAATAAGGACTTATGCCCGAGGAATAGCGGCTGATTTTGAACAGTAGAGCGTCGTTGCTTTTCCGGAAATTCAAGGGCCAGTATAGACAGCTCGCAGCTTATTCCGGAAAAGCGGCTGATTTTCCGGAATAAGTGGCCCAGTGTAGACACATCCAGAATGTGTGTGCCCTCTGTGGCTTCCCTACAGTTGGGAAATCCCATGTCCACAAAGCCAGCCACTATGTCATGCACATGTCCCAGAATCATGGTTCTGTACCAGAATGTGATATATTGCTGTGCTCCCTTGCATCAGTACAGCACCAATGGCAGACTTCCCCGCTCTAGGCTGATTGGCAACTGACTGGCTGCAATTAGGAGTCCCCAGCTTTCACACAGCAATTGCCACGTGTTCCTCGACTGAGAAGGCAACTTTCATTTTAGTGCCCTTGTGCTGCAGTTCGGGGACCAGATTGGGACACAGCTTCAGGAAGGTTGCTTTAGGCACCCTAGAGTTCTATGGCCATTGGTCTTCACTTCACATCTGCATGATGATGCAATCCGACCTCTCAGTGCTGGTTTCCCTAACCCTGAAGTGATGATCTACCCTGAACAGCTGCTCTGTGAATGCCAAATGCAATGACAGGGTGCCACTGTCCATATCATGTACACTGGCCAGTTCCTCCGTGTCTTCTTCTTAGTCAGTAGCTTCAGGATGATCTTGGCTGCCCTGAATGAGGGCTATATTGATAGTTAACACAGCAGGTGAGGGAAGTGTGGGATCCATTCTTTCTTGCTTCAGATTCCAGATTGTACAGCAGAGAATGGAGGTTAGAAAAAGGGCATGAAAAGAACACTGAAAGCCATGGAACAAAGGTGCCCAACAAGGCATTTTGCATGGTCCCAAGATGCCCCACGCTCTGTTCCAAGGTCCCACAACACCTAGAAACAGATGGTGTCACATAGGCACTATGGCAGGGGTGTCCAAACTTTTTTCAAAGAGGGCCAGATTTGAAGAAGTGAACATGCGTGAGGGCCGTCCCCGCACTCTCAGCCCCAAGGCGGAGGGCCCGCAGGGTCGGACGCGGGCGGAGAGCGCAGGGCACGCCGGGCCTCACGGTGGCCTGGGGGCAGGGCGAACCCGCAGCCAAGCGGGGGAGCAGGGCTGCGAACGTGCCCTACAGGGCAGGCTTTAGGACCGCAGAGGCCATGGGCGGCGGCGGTGGCGGCGCGGCTGGAAGCGGCGCGCTGGGCGCGCCAGTTCAAAAGAGTGCCGGGGAGCCAGGAGAGGGGGAGGAAGCGGAGGCCGTATTAAATCAGAACACGGGCCGCAATTGGCCCGCGGGCCGGACTTTGGACATGCCTGCACTATGGGATACCTACTCACAGTGCATTGCTCCTGCAGTCAACAGGGCAGCCTAGATATGGACACAATGGCTGTGTCTAGACTGGCAAGTTTTTCCACTAAAGCAGCTGCTTTTGCAGAAAAACTTGCCAGCTGTCTACACTGGCCGCTTGAATTTCCGCAAGAACACTGACTTCCTACTGAAATCAGTGCTTCTTGCGGAAATACTATGCTGCTCTCATTGGGGCAAAAGTCCCTTTGCCCAAAGCTTTTGCACAAAAGGGTCAGTGTAGACATCTCAGATTTGTTTTGCACAAAAAAGCCCCGAAGGTGAAAATGGCAATCGGGGCTTTTTTTGTGGAAAAGCGCATCTATGTTGGCACGGATGCTTTTCCGCAAAAAGTGCTTTTGCGGAAAAGCGTCCATGCCAATCTAGACGCTCTTTTCAGCAAATGCTTTTAATGGAAAACTTTTCCATTAAAAGCATTTGCGGAAAATCATGCCAGTCTAGACGTAGCCAATCTGTCTACAGAAGGAGCAAATGTTAATATGCTTTGGTGACTTTTTTTTGTTTTGGCGACCTGCATGTTAACATTCATTTCCTCAACAAAATTCAACAGCATAGACATACCCTTTGTTTGGTAATTTGGGATGTTTAAAAATAGCATTAAGATCAGACAGCTAAACTCAGTTTAAGGTCTGATTGACTAAGTTTTGGGTGGTGGTCTAATGCACTATTTCCTTGGGGCTCCTTTCTTTCTGACCCTTCCTTGCCTCCCCAAGATGCCTGCAATGAAGAAAAGGTATCTCAAAGTGACATGATGAGCAACCGTGGGGGCTGAATGCAGTTTCTGTTTACATTGTATTAGTAACTGGGAACTGTTGTTTGCACATGTGTAATGTAAGCGTAGAAATCAACATGCTGCTTATTCCAAAGCCAAGAGCAAAAACCTAAAGTCTTTACTAAGGCAAATTCCCGTTGATGTGCCTGCTATGGGTTTGCAATTAGAAATACTGTGATCAGTGGGTATTTGCCTCTGTAAGGATCTCATGAATTGGCCTCTTTTCTAGACAAAGGCACTGAGCACGTACTTGTGCTGTTAGGACATACGCAGTAAAGTCAGACAGATTATGGGTTTAGGGGCAGTAAACATAGTAGTTTTCTCTGCCAAAACAACAATTTTCATTATCTTATTAAAACAAACAGAATTTAAGTGGCTTGGAACAAGAAACTCAATTTGTCTTTGAAGCAAAATTAACTTACTGCATAGAACAGCTGTTGATTCAGCCCAGGTAGCAAATGACCTCATGGATAGCCACGAGCTGAAGGCAATTCTCCAGGGAGTCAGGAATATGGGGTACTATCAAAGAGGGCTGCGCATCTCTCAAAGGAACCTATACTCTGTGAAATGCCTTGTGTTGGTCTAGAATACGTATTTGCCCCATTTGTCTAGTGAAGAAGGGAGAATTGTTTTCCAGACACACAGCTCATTTTCAGATCTGTAACTACAGTGCATGGATGTTTTTAAAATGGGCATTTGGGGTAGTATTGGATCAGACTCTTGATGGGCAACATACATGAATGTAGCACTTTACTTTCCTCTCACTTGCATTGGCTTTAGACCAGTAGAACTCCACCAGATGAAGATATTGTATATTATGAGCTCAACACTGACACATAATTTGGATGAGGTTCACCAAAACACAAGCTATGCCTACACTGGGAAGGCTTGGTGATGAAAATGCTGTCATCATGCAAAAGTCACCAAAAGGGAAAAATGATCAAACCAGTTTTTCTGCCTCCGATTGTCCACATACCATGGCCACATGGCTAGCATCTGGTTGACAGATGGAGCAAAGCAAGGTGGGAAAGCATCCCACAGTGCAGTGTTGTAGAAAGGCAGAGTTGATCCCTGTGCTTCTTGGGATTCCCTCCTAGCTCTATGAGCTCTCTGTGCTAAGGGATGTTAAAGCAGCACAGCAGTCTCTTCCAGCCGTCCCCCTGCAGCAGCAGTGCTGTGCCTCTAGCAGGGCAGAACAGGAGCATTCCAATTATTTGTTCTTTGTTTCTTCCCCCAAACCGAGTAGCTCACTCAGCTGTCAGATACTT
This sequence comes from Pelodiscus sinensis, assembly GCF_049634645.1. Taxonomy (NCBI): domain Eukaryota; kingdom Metazoa; phylum Chordata; order Testudines; family Trionychidae; genus Pelodiscus; species Pelodiscus sinensis. The sequence goes on along the minus strand of NC_134718.1, from coordinate 31,149,261 downwards.
CCCAGAGCTTTGAAAGGGGAAGGGTGCATGCATACAGGGCAGTAGAGATCACAAAACACTGAGCACAGCCATCAGGGCAGGTATGGTGTGATATTGGTGGAAGCCATTTCTCTCAACATAAACAACAAGGTCCACATTGGTTCTTTGTCAACAATAAAGCGAGGGGGAAAGACAACAGTCTCTCCAGCGGTGGAAGTTTTTTGTCACCAAAACTGTGTGTTCTTCTTGACAAAAGTCGCATTGCAGTGTAAATGCTGTCACTGTTTTGTTGCTAAAAAGCAGTTTTGGTGACAAAACATGCCAGTGTAGACAGGGTCACAGTAAAATACCAGTTGATCACATAATCAATTTTTCTTCTTATCAACACCCATTATTTCAGCAATATTTTAACTGGAGACCTGCCTGTCATTGGCACAGAGCAGCCTAATGCTATTAAATATGTTCATCTACATTTCTTCTGTTTATGTATCCCTCCTCAGATAGATGTTTCCGTTATAGAGGGGCAAAGGCAGCCACAGTATGTGCAGGATTATAAGGTGTGCAAACATAATATTTACATCAGTTAGACTTTCTGTGTTTGACTACTAGTTAAACAATTTGAAAGAAGTTTGATTTGTACGTTAAAGGGTAAACCAGGTCAGGGCTAGGAAAAGCAGCTTGAAATACCATTCACAAAAACAGCATAACAACCCCCAGAATAATCTTTAAGTTCTGAAACTGTGACAGGAAGATAATTCAAGCCAATGCAAAGCAGAAGTGCAAATAGCTATGGTCTTTATTTTCAAGATCTTCATCAAATTTCATTGCAGACCTGGTTGGAAATTGAAATGTGCATTTAGCAAGGAAAGTTTCTATATTTATTTTTGTTCTCTGTCAGGATGAAAAGTCAAAATTTTGCAATTTCCTGTGAAATGAAAATTCTGAAAAATGTGGAGGCATAACTATCCAAATATTTTGTTTTAATGTCAAAATGTTATAACATGGCATAAAACACTATCTATAATATTGATTATGTATTAAATACATGACTGTAATATATAATATGAAAGTCAAAACAAAATGACTTGCAAAGCCAGAACAAAATGTTTTTATTTTATCAAATTGGAATGTTTTGACGTTACCAGAATGACAGAAGACAGCAAAAATGATTCATTTTGACTTTTTCCTGTCAACAAAAATTCAACACATACTCATGAAATGTTTCAATTTCAATGCAGTGCATTTCTGATGAAAAGCTGTTCCGTCACATTTTTTGACGAGCTTTTATTTCATTATAAGAACCTTCAGAGCTTTATTATGCCATGTACGGCATAGAGATGAAAAACATTATCCATGATTTTGACATCAAGAGATCTGAGTGTGAGTGCGTGGATATGACGGGAACAGATGAGCTCATTTTACCGAGAACCTTGACAGCTGCCACGTTAAAACCAAGGCTGCATGAGAAGCTAGCACAATGCAAGGACCTTCATAGGTAGGGACTAGTCTTGTGTTAGAGTGTAGGGCTGCTCTGAAGTAAGCTGATGGAATGACTCAGCATAAAGCAAGCCCACAATGGTGGGTAACATGTCTAACAATAAAAGAAATTAACAAACAATAAAGGAAACTGAAAACTCCTCAGCTGGGGTTTTAACTCAGCCCTGTGGCCCTGGGTGTTGGGTGTGACCCTCCCAAAACCACACTCCTGCTCTCTCCTACAAGCAACCATTCGAAGAGCCCTTGCCTGGAGCATCTGTTCAGTGGGAGGGAGAAGCGGAGCTGTTTCTGAACCCTTTCCCCCCAGGGACCTGCTCTGCCCCCTGCTCCCTGTCACACATGCTGCATTCTGTCAGGGTGACTTTGAGCTAGAAAGTCACAGCATTCTCAAGGCTGCAGACTTCTGAGGATCCGGTGGCAGGATAAGGTGCCAGACACAGAAGTCCTTTCTAGAACAGGTCTGCCGTCAGTTTACACCCTGCTGATGAAAGCTCAGACACGCTGGGCAGGCCATGTTGCAAGGATGCCAGATCATCGCATCCCTAAACAGCTCTTCTATGGTGAGCTGTTTCAAGGGAAGCGATCGCACGGGGGACAAAAGAAGCGATACAAAGATACGCTTAAAGCCTCTCTCAAGTCCCTGGATATTGACACCACCTCCTGGGAGACCCTGGCACAAGACCGATCAACATGGCACACGCTGATCTACCAAGGCTGTCAAACATCTGAAGCCAGAAGGACAACCATAGCACAAGAGAAGCGAGCACTCCGTAAAGCCAGAGTTGCGAAAGCTGCAACAGTGGTGCCCACACATGTCTGCCCGACCTGTGGTAGAACATTCCGTGCCCGTATCGGCCTTATCAGCCATTTGCGGACACACCATGAACAGTCCATAACCTGTTAGATGTCAAGGTCCTCTTCGAATACGATGGACGAACAACAACTGTAGGGCTCTGTGCAGTACATCTGCTCTGTGCAAAGGCTGAGGCAGGAATACAGAGCTGAAGCAAAGGCAGCAGAGGCTTTCCCCTGTTTTCCCTCTTCTGCTGCTGCTATCGGGGGTGCTGGTGAGAGGGGACTGAATCTTCTGGGACAGCAGCAGCCTGAACTGATTTTACATGACTAGTGGGATGCTAGTAAATGGGTTTACACTGTTTGATTGCAGATACAGAGTTTGTGGACTGAACCATGTAACCAATGGCTTTTAGCGTTTTTTGCCTTTTGTCCTAAGCAGACTATGATTTTTTCCTCACAGAATGAACCATCACAAACCACTGGCCCAAACAGCAAAAGTACCAATAATGCCACTGATTCAAGAACACGGTGCTAGGGACCTCGTCTGTGTGTGTCCACACAAGGATTCTTTGTCAGGTTGTGTCTCTGGCCATTAGCGCCACTTCCCTGTAGATACAGCTATGTAACTCCCAGCAACAATCGGAGCAGAATTGGACCCACTCTCTATGGGGGTAGTGATTTGTCTGAGCTGACAGCCTCCATCTAGCCCTGCAGATTTCTACGTGTTCAGTCCGATATGTTGTCTTGCTCTGAGAGCTCCTCTCAGTTTGTGCAATCTGTTTGTCTGGCCTTGTAAGCTTGGGCCTGTCCAGTCCTCACTGTTTATCGGTCTGGCTCCAGCAGCTTCTGTCTGTTCTCACATTGTGTCTATATATGACATTGAAGCCTGAGGGCTTCTGTCACCTGTTTGTCCATGCAGACTGTCTGTCTTGGGCAGAGAGAAAGCAATGCTGAGACCCAGCAACGCTGTCAGTAATGAATTGATTCCTCTCTGTGTGCCCCACTGGTTCTGGCTCTGGCTTTGGCTCCGCGCGAAAGTCATCCATAGCCCCAGGTGCTAATCTGTGGCTGCTGCCCTTTTCATTCCCAAAGCTTCCCTTTCACTCAGTGCAAGAGAGACAAGACTCTCATGTAATGGTTGATGAGCCTCATTCAAGATGAAAGGGCAAGTGGGCGAACAGCCTGCTGGTTTGATATTCTACTTGCTTCAGAAGGTTTTTTTTCCCCCTTTAGTCCTTTTTTATGTGGAAGGGGGTGAAGAGGTGGGAAGATATTGAATGTCGAATCCAGAGAATCAAAGTCTCTGCCGTTTCTTTTTTGCTTTTTTCCCAGGTTAGTACTGTGAGCCCCCATAGTTTGGGTGCTAGCACCTGACATCAGTGGAAGCAAAACAGATCACCTAGAATGAATATGGCAGGAGTTTGCTCGGGGGAGGGAAGGAGGGGCGGAGGAGGGGAGAGAGAAGCTGCATCCCTACTACTATGTTCTCTGTCCAAGTCGAATAACATAGTTGTATCATTGACAGCACTGAACAGCGAATGCTCCCTCCATCTTGTCCCATGGGGACATGCTGAGTGAGGGCCTGGCAGCTCTGCACACACTATGGCTTTTTAGAGATGAAGTGTATGGAAGGGGCTTCTGTGGGCCATGTTCTCAGCCCTTCTCTTTGACAAGCACCGTTTTAAAACCAACACAACACTTTCACTCTAGGCTTTGCACCTCTGACTTGTTTGTAGGCAATGTAGAAACCTAGAGCTCACCCAAAGATGGTTAATTCAGGCATGTGATTAAATACCGTTCTGCTGACCCAAGAAGCCCAACATCTCTGCCAGTCTCCCTGAGTGGAGCTGGGAGCAGCGAGCCATCGATGGAATGATACAAAGGTTACTGGTAGGCTACGTCTACACGGGCATGATTTTCCGGAAATGCTTTTAACGGAAAAGTTTTCTGTTAAAAGCATGTTCGGAAAAGCACGTCTAGATTGGCAGGACTCTTTTCCGCAAAAGGACTTTTTGCGGAAAAGCGTCCATGGCCAATCTAGACGTGCTTTTCCGCAAAAAAGCCCCGATTGCCATTTTCACGATCGGGGCTTTTTTGCGGAAAACAAATCTCTGCTGTCTACACTGGCCCTTTTGCGCAAAAGTTTTTCGGAAAAAGACATGTGCCCAAACGGGAGCAGCATACTATTTCTGCAAAAGCACTGACAATCTTACATGAGATCGTCAGTGCTTTTGCGGAAATTCAAGCAGACAGTGTAGTCAGCTGGCAAGTTTTTCCGGAAAAGAGACTGCTTTTCAGGAAAAAGTGGCCAGTCTAGACACGGCCATAATGTTTGTGGCTCCTCTTTGGGAAGAGACAGTCCTCCTGCATCTCTGCCACTAAGCAGCACTTTCTGCTTGTGATGTGACAATTAATCACTTTGTAAATATCTTCTGTTTTATTACATAAGCATTAAGCACTTTGTCGGAAATTACATAAGTTATAATACAATTAAACAATAATTACATAGTAATGGCTTTGTAACTGTGGCATTAATTAACTTTTATTGCCCTGTAAATTAACTATGGTATTGATGTGGAGTTCAGAAAAGACTGTGGACTCAGAGAGCAGAAGGGAAAAGAGGGGGAGTCCCAAAGATGTTGCTTTGCAACCCTGATTCCACAGGGGAGTGAGAAGACTGAAATCATATGAGGTCAATGTATGAAGGAAAGAGAGCTTTTGTCAAAGATTCATAGATTTTTAATGCCAGAAGGGGCCTCTATACTAATCTAATCTGCATAACAGAGAGCATGGAATTCTAGTGATTCCACATCAAACCCATTGTGACATTGTATACTTTTGGGGAAGCACCCTGTAACTCCCATATTCTTCATCTGTATATAACTGTGATATTGCATATAAAATTTGTCATGTGAGGCATGCAAGTAAAAGAAGCAGTGAGAGATAAAAAGGCATCTTTTAAAAAGTGGAAGTTAAATCCTAGTGAAGAAAATAGAAAGGAGCATAAACTTTGTCAAATTAAGTGTAAAAATATAAAAAGAAAAGCCAAAAAGGAGTTTGAAGAGCAGCTAGCCAAAAACTCAAAAAGTAATAGCAAAATGTTTTTTAAGGACATGAGAAGCAGGAAGCCTGCTAAACAAACAGTTGGGGCCCTTGAATGATCAAGATGCTAAAGAAGCACTCAAAGGCTATGTCTTCACTACGGCTACGTCTACACTGGCCCCTTTTCCGGAAGGGGCATGTTAATTTCAGCTATCGTAATAGGGAAATCCGCGGGGGATTTAAATATCCCCCGCGGCATTTAAATAAAAATGTCCGCCGCTTTTTTCCGGCTTTTAGAAAAGCCGGAAAAGAGCGTCTACACTGGCCCCGATCCTCCGGAAAAAGCGCCCTTTTCCAGAGGATCTTATTCCTACTCGGTATATTCCTACCTTTGCCGTTCCCGGGGCTGCTGTCAGGACCAGGCGAAACCGCCATAGGAGCGCTTCCATCTGCTGCCGCTGTTCTTCTGAGAGTTCAGGTCCCAGGGATAACGAGCCTTCCTCTGCGCAGTCCTCCCGGGATGGGCCTAAATCCTATTCGCATTTCACGGGTGCCACCCGGAGCCCTTCCCGTGCCACCCATTTCTTAAGGAGGTTAACGTGGAAGATTTGCATAGCCCTCCGTCTTCCTGAGAGGCAGATCTCATAATCTACGTCTCCTACCTTGCGGATCACCTCATAAGGTCCCTGCCATTCCGCCAAGAGCTTGGACTCCTTGGTGGGTAAAAGCAGCAGCACTCGATCCCCTGGCTCGAAATGGCAGGCCACTGCCGTCCAGTTATAGTAATGGGCCTGTCTGGTCTGGGCCTTTAAGAGATTTAATTTGGCATTCACCCCGACTCGTTGCAGCCGCTCGCAGAGTTGCAGGATGTACTGCACTGTGCCCTGGCACCGGGTGTTCTGTGCTTCCCAGTCCTCTTTCAGGATGTCTAAAATTCCCCGCAGCTGGTGCCCATACAATAGTTTGAACAGGGAGAATTCCGTGGAGGCCTGGGGTACCTCCCGGATGGCAAACAAGAGGGCTGGTAGCATCTGATCCCAATCCCGCAGGCCTTCTTGTACCACCTGTCTGAGCATCTCCTTCAAGGTGCGGTTAAACCGCTCCACTAGCCTGTCCGACTGGGGGTGGTACATGGACGTTCGGAGTGTTTTTATCCACAACAAGGCACACCGTTCTTTCATCAACCGAGAGGTTACACTCGTGCCCTGGTCGGTTAAAATGGCTTTGGGGAATCCCACCCTGGCAAAAATTTTGATTAGCTCAGAGACTAGGGTCGGGGCCTTAGTATTGCGCAATGGCACGGCCTCAGGGTACCTGGTGGCATAGTTGATGATGACTAGGATGAACCAGTACCTCACCCGGGAGGGTTCTAGGGGCCCCACCAAATCCAGAGCTATCCTCTCGAAGGGAACGCCCACGACGGGGAGGAGTACGAGGGGGGCCAAAGGCACCCTACCCGAGGAGACCTTCTGGCAGTTGGGGCAGGAGGTGCAAAAGTCCCGCACCGCCCTATAGACTCCGGGCCAATAAAAATGCTGCAAGACTCGGGCCAGTGTTTTTTCCCGTCCCAAATGCCCGACCAGGGATTTGTATGGGCCAAGTCTAGGACCTCTCTGCGCCGGCCCTGGGGAACCACCAGCTGCCTTCGCCCTTCTTCCCCTTCCCCAGCCCCCATCAGTCGATACAACCGGTCATCTATTACCTGGAATTGTGGTCCCTGACGGCCCCCTTCGATCTCCGGGCCTCTTGTTTGCTCCCAAGCGTATCTCAATGTCTTGTCTCCCCGTTGTTCCTCCAGAAAGTCCGGGGCGCCTGCTAGCCCATCCCCGGGGCATCCCCCCAAGGGGGTAGTTCGCCTCCCATCCGGCTCTTCTGGGGTCCGTGGGTGGACGTAGCCTTCGGCCATGGGCACCTGCTCCCTCAGTTGCTTTCCCGCGGGTGCGCCGGCGCCTGCCTGTAGCAGCCTAGAGAACCCGGGCCAATCCCTTCCGAGCACTATCGGGCATGGCAGCATGGGCGCTTTCCCCACTTGCCAGATCTTTGCGAGCTGGCCGTCCACCATGGGCTCTTACATCCCCATGTACGCACTTCATCCAGATGGTCTCCCCTATGGCCAGGGCGTTGGGGATGAGGTCCTCGCGGATAAGGGCAAGCGCAGAGCCGGAGTCCACGAGGGCCTTCAGGAGCTTCTGTCCAAGCCACATGGTCACTGTTGGTCGCGGCTGCTCCGGCGGGGTCAGAGGAGGTCCTCCCGGGGTTGCCTGACTTAGGGTGCAATCCATTAAGGGACAGTCTTGTTTGAAATGCCCTTCCTGCCCACACTGGTAGCAAGCATTCCGGCTCCCCGCTCTGTGGCCCTCCCCCGCTTTCTCTTCGGCCTCTCTTTTTGCTTTCCGATAGCTGTCCCCTGGCTTGCCAGGCCACACCGGGGCTAACCGGCGCTCTCTCCCAAAGACAGGCTTAGGGGTGGTCTTGGGTGTAGCTGGCCCGCCCCCTCATTCCCATGGTGCTTCCATCGGGGGAGGGGCGGGCATTGACTTGCACCGTTCACCCACCTCTCCTCTTTCCGCGCTCAGATGGGCTTCGGTGAGCGAGATAGCTTTGGCCACCGTTGCGGGCTGGTGTCTCCGGACCCACTTCTGCGCTTCCTGGGGTAGAAGGTGCACGTACTGCTCGAGGATGACCGCCTCAGCGACCTCGGCGCTGGAGCGTTGCTCTGGCTCCAACCATCGCCATGTCCATTCACGCAGCTGCTGAGTGAAAGCCCGAGGCCGTTCCCCGGGTTTAAACCATTCGCGACGGAACCGCTGTCGGTAGGTGTCACTTGTTATTCCTAGCTGGTCAAGGATGGCTTCTTTTACTTTCCCATACTGCAGCGCATCCTGGGTTGCCAAGCCACAGTAAGCCATCTGCGCAGGCCCCGTCAGATAGGCTCTCCGGCCATCTTGCTGCGGTGGCCACTCATTCAGATGTCGCTAGGTAGGCCCATCTTGGTCAGTCTCAACGGGAGGGAACTGAGACAGCACTCTGACTTTTTGACTATCACTTCTAGTCACTTAAAACCTATCTTCTGTATTCAGTAAACTTGTTTTATGTTCATCTTTACCAGTGAGTTTGCCTGAAGGGTTTGGTATCCGTCCAGGTTTATGAAGACCGATGTATCTCCACTTTCCATTGATGAAGTGGTGAATCAAATAATAAATATGCACAGCTCCTCTTGAGCAGTGCCAGAATGTATATTCCAAATGTACAAAGCTTTTCTCTGTCTGATTCATGAGTGGCTCTGGGAGCATTCATGCATTCTAGCTAGGTGTGAGGCTCTGCATGTGGTTGTGCTGAGTGATCACAGGGCCTGGAGGGGTTTGCTGCCTGTCACATTTAAAGTACTGTGACAGACACCCCAAGCTGTACACTTAGGGCACGTCTACACAGCAGGGCAAAAGCTGAAATAAGCTACGCAACTTGAGCTACGTCAATTGTGTAGCTGAAGTCAAAATAGCTTAACTTGGCTTTTGGCACTGTCTACACAGCAGGAAGTCCGAGAGAGCACTCTTCCTCCAACTTACCTTACTCCTCATACAATAACAGTTTCAGGAGTCACAGTAAGAAGTCCTCCAGCTCGCCATTATTTTGACATTATGCTGAAATAACCGCTTATAATGAATACTTTGTTATTTCGGAATACCGTCAGTTATTCTGAAATAACACTGGTGTGTAGACATAGCCTTAAAGGGGGCACAGCAGTGCCATCATCCCAAATTGCACCCCAGGGATCCCATCACATCCATCACTTTTGGCTGAGAAATATTCTGTTCTGTGGTCTGGGAACTTTCTAGTCCCACCCCCCCCTTCTTTTCAGTATAGGTCTGGGAAGCAAAGATCACCCCTTGCTCAGTGCTGGACTTTGACAAGTCACATGGGGAGATGTGCCCATCTATGTATGCAAACTTCAGGCTGTATTCGATGTTATGGATTTTTAAAACAGCCATCACTGAACCTCCTGCTAAAGTGACAACATAGTGGCATCTGCTTTGTAGTAATTCAGCATGTAAACCTATCTTCTTCCTGGTTCAACCATCAGAAGAAAAATACTGCAGGCTAACCTGCAGATATTTCACTGAAACATAAAATAGTTAACTTCTGATGAGCACTGAACTAGTATCAAACCACCCTCTCTTATCTCACAATGAAAGATTGAGCAGAGGGGGAGGAGTAATGGTAGTTCCAATTAAGAGTGTTAATTCGAACTACCTAGCCCGTGCCACGTGTAGCCGCGGACAGGTAGTTCGAGCTACCGGGCATTTAAAAATCGCAGCGCCTGGGAACATGCAAATGAAGCCCGTGATATTTAAATCTCAGGCTTCATTTTCAAGTTCGAATGACTACATTAGCCACCCTAGTTCGAACTAGGGTGGCTAGTTTAGCCATACCCAAAGGGCTTTAACAGTACGAAGCACTGAAGGTCATTTCTGAGTGCGTGGAACTGTCAAAGGCCCCTGTCACCCTGGTCCGTCTTCCTTCACAGAAGAAAGGATGAAATGGGTTACCTAGGCTATGTCTAGACTGCAGGCTTCTTTTGGAAGAAGCTTTTCCAGAAGAGATCTTCTAGAAAAGCTTATTTCGAAAGAGCGTCTACACAGCAAAAGCGCAATGAAAAAGCGATATGCTTTTTTTAAAGATCGCGTCCACACTGATTGGCAGCTATCTCGCATTTAAGCGCAGGTGGTATTCTCTTCTATCCTTCCTGTCAAAGGTAGGGGCCCGGGCAGAGAGAGGTGCATCCTGGAGGTGAATGCCTGGCTGCGACGATGGTGTCGCCAGGAGGGATTCGGCTTCCTTGATCACGGGGTGCTCTTCCAGGAGGGACTGCTTGGCGGAGATGGAGTTCACCTTTCCAGGAGCGGGAAGGCCTTGTTTGGACACAGACTGGCTAACCTTGTGAGGAGGGCTTTAAACTAGGTTTGTCGGGGGCAGGTGAGCAAAGCCCACAGGTAAGTGCTGAATGTGCGGGACTGGGAGATGGGTTGGAAATGGGGGGGACTACGGCCTATAATGGCAAGGAGAAAGGAGGGTCAGGGCACAACAGGGAGGCAAGATCAAATCAGTATCTTAGATGCCTATATACAAATGCGAGAAGTATGGGTAATAAGCAGGAAGAACTGGAATTGCTAACCAATAAATACAACTATGATATCATTGGTATTACAGAAACCTGGTGGGATGGGACGCATGATTGGAATATTGGTATGGAAGGGTACGGCTTGCTCAGGAAGGACAGACAGGGAAAAAAGGGAGGAGGGGTTGCCTTGTATATTAAAAATGTACACACTTGGACTGAAGTGGAGATGAACGTAGGAGATAGCTGTGTAGAGAGTCTCTGGGTTAAGCTAAAAGGGGTAAAAAACGAGGGTGATATCATGCTAGGAGTCTACTACAGGCCACCTAGCCAGGTGGAAGAGGTGGATGAGGCCTTTTTTAAACAATTAACAAAACTATCCAAAGCCCAAGATTTGGTGGTGATGGGGGACTTCAACTATCCAGACATATGTTGGGAAACTAACACAGCGAGGCACAGGCTATCCAATAAGTTTCTGGACTGCATTGGAGACAACTTTCTGTTTCAGAAGGTTGAAAAAGCTACCAGAGGAGAAGCTGTTCTGGATTTGGTTTTAACAAATAGGGAGGAACTAGTTGAGAACTTGAAAGTGGAAGACAGTATAGGGGACAGTGATCACGAAATAATAGAGTTCATGATCTTAAGGAAAGGTAGAAGGGAGACCAGCACAATTGAGGTTATGGATTTCAGGAAGGCAGATTTTGATAAGCTCAGAGAACTTGTAGGTAAGGTCCCATGGGAAGCAAGACTGAAGGGAAAAACAACTGAGGAGAGTTGGAAGTATTTCAAAGGGACGTTGTTAAGGGCCCAAAAGCAAACAATTCCGCTGTGTAGGAAAGATAGAAAATATGGCAAAAGACCAGCTTGGCTTAACAAGGAGATCTTGCATGATCTCAAAATAAAAAAGGAGTCATATAAAAAATGGAAACTAGGACAACTAACAAAGGATGAATATAGGCAAGCAACACGGGAATGCAGGGGCAAGATTAGAAAGGCAAAGGCACAAAATGAGATCAAACTAGCTACAGGCATAAAGGGAAACAAGAAGACCTTTTATAAATACATTAAAAGCAAGAGGAAGACCAAGGACAGGGTAGGCCCACTGCTTAGCGAGGAGGGAGAAGCAGTAACAGGGAACTTGGAAATGGCGGAGATGCTCAATGACTTCTTTGTTTCGGTCTTCACCGAGAAGTCTGGAGGTGTGCCTAACGTAGTGAATACAAGCAGAGAGAGGGTAAGTTTAGAAGATAGGATACACAAAGAACAAGTTAAAAATCACTTAGGAAAGTTAGATGTCAGCAAGTCACCAGGTCCTGATGAAATGCATCCCAGGATACTCAAGGAGCTGATAGAGGAGGTATCTGAGCCTTTAGCTATGATCTTTGAAAAATCATGGCAGACAGGGGAGATTCCAGAAGACTGGAGAAGGGCAAATATTGTGCCCATCTATAAAAAGGGGAATAAGAACAACCCAGGAAATTATAGACCGGTCAGTTTAACGTCTGTCCCAGGGAAGATAATGGAGCAGGTAATTAAGGAAATCCTATGCAAACACTTGGAAGGTAATAAAGTGATAGGGAATAGCCAGCATGGGTTTGTGAAGAACAAGTCATGCCAAACTAATCTGATAGCTTTCTTTGATAAGATAACGAGCCTTGTGGATAAGGGAGAAGCGGTGGATGTCATATACCTAGACTTTAGTAAGGCATTTGATACGGTCTCGCATGATATTCTTATTGATAAACTAGGCAAATATAACTTAGATAGGGCCACGATAAGGTGGGTGCATAATTGGCTGGATAACCGTAGTCAGAGAGTTGTTGTTAACGGTTCTAAATCCTGCTGGAAAGGGATAACAAGTGGAGTTCCTCAAGGGTCTGTTTTGGGACCCGTACTGTTCAATATCTTCATCAATGATGTAGATATTGGGATAGAGAGTACTCTTATTAAGTTTGCAGATGATACCAAACTGGGTGGGGTTGCGACTTCTTTGGAGGATAGGGACATAATTCAAAAGGACCTTAGCAAGTTAGAGAAATGGTCGGAGGTAAACAGGATGAGGTTTAATAAAGAGAAATGCAAAGTGCTCCACTTAGGAAGGAACAATCAGTTCCATACATACAAGATGGGAAGCGACTGTCTAGGAAGGAGCATGGCAGAAAGGGATCTAGGGGTCATAGTGGACCACAAGTTGAATATGAGTCAACAGTGTGATGCTGTTGCAAAAAAAGCAAATATGATTCTAGGTTGTATCAACAGGTGTGTTGTAAGCAAAACTCGTGAAGTCATTCTGCCGCTCTATTCTGCACTAGTTAGGCCTCAGCTGGAGTACTGTGTCCAGTTCTGGGCGCCACATTTCAAGAAAGATGTGGAGAAATTGGAAAGGGTACAGAGAAGAGCGACAAGAATGATTAAAGGTCTAGAGAACATGACCTATGAAGCCAGGCTTCATGAACTGGGCTTGTTTAGTTTGGAAAAAAGAAGATTAAGGGGGGACATGATAGCGGTTTTCAAATATCTAAAAGGGTGTCACAAGGAGGAAGGAGAAAATTTGTTCCTCTTGGTTTCTGAGGACAGGACAAGGAGTAATGGGCTTAAAGTGCAGCAGGGGAGGTTTAGATTGGACATTAGGAAAAAATTCCTAACTGTCAGGGTGGTCAAATATTGGAATAAATTGCCAAGGGAGGTGGTGGAATCTCCCTCTCTGGAGATATTTAAGAACAGGTTAGATAGACATCTGTCAGGGATGGTGTAGACGGAGCTTGATCCTGCCTTGAGGGCGGGGGGCTGGACTCGATGACCTCTCGAGGTCCCTTCCAGTCCTATTATTCTATGATTCTATGATGATTCTAAGGCCACCTGGAACCAGTTCAGGCAGGGCATTAAGTCAGCTGTTGCTTCCAAGTGCTGTTGCCTAAGGCTAGCTGAGATGTGTGCTTAAAGCAGTGGTCACCAACAAGTAGATTAGGATCTACTGGTAGATCTTGGAGCCTTTGACAGGTGATCCTGAGAGGTTTGGCCGGGAGACTATCAAGTGCCAGCACTTCAGCTGCCCCTCTAAGAGCTGCTCTGTTGCACCTTCTCCCCGCCTTGGAACTGCCCCCCACCCATGGGAGCTTCCTGCTTGCTGTGCAGGGCACAGGAAGAATAGGAAGGGGGGTTCTGATCTCAGGGTGCCCCTCCCTTCACCCTGTACCCCATATCCATGGAGCAGAGGGGGGCAGGGATGGAGAGAGTTTGATGGCTGCTTTTGATGGCTGCCTCTGGCCATGTGATGGCCCCACACTAACATGCTGCAGCTTCTGCAGCAGTGTGTGCAGCCTGTATTCATGCTCCTGCGCGAGCTCGAGTCCAAACTCATCAATGAGACCCTCTGCCTGGATGTGGGAGTAATGACCTTGCAATAGCACACTACAGTACAGAGAAGGTTCTGGAGGCAGGACACCAGTTCTAACTGGTGGGACTGGCTGGTCATGGAGTGGTGGGATGACCAGCAGTGGCTCCAAAACTTCCGCATGTGGAAGGCAACCTTTATGGAGAGCTATATACCAGGCTCGCTCCTGACTTCCTACAACAGGACACCCAGATGCGGAGAAGCGGATTGCCATTGCCATATGGAAGCTCGCCACCGCACACAACTACTGGTCAGTGGGCAACCAGTTTGGCATTGGAAAGTCAACCATCGGGGCCCTCCTCATGGAAGTAAAGTGCTCTTGGGCTGCAGTCCCAGGAGGGGGGAGGGAGTTCTGGAAAGGGGGACCCTAGGGAAAGGGAGTAGGGGGCGTGGGAGTGCGGGAGTTGGCCTGGGGGTGCGGAATCCCCGTCCCCAGACGGTTCTGCCCTCACACAGCTGTGCAGGGGGGGTGGCGCCATAGGAGGTGGCTCCTGGTTTTTTTGGGGGGAGGGGGGATGAGGGGTGGGTACCTCCCAAGGGCTCAGGCACTCCCTCTCATTCTCTGTTTTCTGTGTTTCTTTGTCTCCTTCCGCAGGTGGTGAGGGCCATCAACTCCACCCTGCTTCACAGGGTCATCTGCCTGGGACACCTGGATCCTATTGTCGCAGGATTTGCCGCCCTTGGGTTCCTCAACTGCGGGGGAGCCATCCAGGCACCACATCTTTGAGCCACCCAATAAATCATCCAAAAGGACTATTTCTCCATGGTGCTGCAGGTCCTGGTTGACCACTGTGGACAGTTTACTGACATTTTCTTTGGGTGGTCAGGCAGGGTGCACAACACCCGCATTTTCAGAAACTTTAGCCTGTACCACAAGCTGGAGGCTGGCACATTCTTTCCCCAGCGTAACTTTCACCTTCGGGACGTGCAGATGCCACTGTGCATCATGGTGGACATGGCCTGTCCCCTTATGCCTTGGCTCACAAAGCTCTACACTGGGCACCTGGACTCCAGCAGGGACCAATTCAATGTACACCTCAGCCGGGCCCGAATGCAGGTTGAATTCACCTTCGGGCATCTAACGGTGCGGTTCAGGTGCCTCCTGACCCACCTCGACAACATCATGGAGAGGAAAGGGTAGGCCTTCCTACATGAGTGGGGGGCAGAGATCGGCCGGGAAGGAAGGGACTTCAGGCAGCCACTCACAGCTGCCATCCGCCAGGTCCATCAGGCCAGGATGTGTATCCAGGAGACCCTGAGGGAGAGTTTCTCTCAAGGACCCCAGTAACTCTCCCCAGGGCCTCCCCACTAGGGGCTTGTGCCTTACCCCACTATGCCTTTCCTACAACAACCCCTCACTTCCCCCTTTCCCTGTACTTTCAATAAACACATCAGTGTTGGGCTGGAAAACAAAACCTTTGTATTTTTTTTCAGAGAATCTGGATCGGGGAGGGAGAAAAGGGGCTCAGGGCTGGGAGTGGCGTGAGGTGCAGCTGGAAGTGTTACCTCAGGTCTGGGGATCTCGGCGACCTCGAGAATGGGTAGGGCCTGGGACAACAGGGAGTGGGCAGGAGGGTGGGGCTGGACCGGGATCAGGTATGGCAGGGGGGCTAGAGTGGGGTCAGGTATGGCGGGGGCATGGGGAGGGGGCAGAGGCATAGTTTGAGGGCAGAGGCATAGTGGGGGATCTGGGCGGAGGGGGGAAGAGTAGAAACAGGGACAAGAGCCAGGTGTGCCATCATTTCTCAGATGGTGGTACACATGTTGTCACCCTGCCGCACAAGCTGGCCCCACATGCGGGTCTGCCACTCAGCATGCTCCTGGACCTTCTGGGCCAGGGTCTGCTGCATGTCGCGTAGGATGCCCACATGCTGCCTCAGGAGGCCCTCATGTACCCTTGTGCGTTCACAGCTCCCCCGGGGTAGGGAAGCTGCCTCTGATGGCACGGATCACCCCTCAGCGATGGCTGGTCCGGTTGTGGTGAATAAAGAGGGAGAGGTGGTCAGTCATCCACGCAGACACTGTCCATGAGGCCATGCCCTTCTCTGTGAGCTGTGAGCAACAGTCCTCCGGTCAGAGGATGGGGAGGTCCCAGGAGCAAGGCCATGTGTAGCCTGCACAGAGGGCTCTGCCTCACAGGGCCCCAAGGTGCCCAGCGGACCACACTTCCTGCTCCTCCTCCTAATTCAGTTGGGGTTGGTCTTGCTTTTAGCAGGGGGTTGGACTCAGTGACCTTCTGAGGTCCCTTCCATCTCTGTGATTCTCTGGGCTGAGCTGGAGACCAGACACACTCTGGGACAAAAGGGAAGAGCACTTGTGAGACGTTTGACTGCAGTTTGAGAGTTTAGCAATGGGAAGCTTTGTCTGCAGATTTCGAATGGTCATGTAAATAAACCCCTTCTCCTGAACCCTGGACTGAAATTCCAAAGGTAGAGCTCCCATTTGGGCCAGTCTTGTGAGCTGGCATGCTCACCCGATAGCATACACAGCCCGCTGTTGAGTGCGAACATCTTCAGTAGAGCTGCGACAAATCATGAGAGCTTCAATATACCAGCCGTCAGCTGAAAAGTGTGTAGTGAAGTCATGCCAACTGTGAGAATTTACACTGGAAGATGCACAAAGTGCTCAGCAAAGAGTCTTTGTCATTTCCCAGAAATAACACCACAGGATCTATCAGCCTTCTGCCAACCGTAGTATGAAGATCCAACGCTTTCAATTTGTTGCCAGCTCTCTGCTGCCTGAGCAAGAGAAGCCACATCCAGGAGGCTCTATTCTCTCAAGCCATATACTGAAAGACACTGTTTTGGGGATACCCCAGCCTGGAGAATAGAGAGATGCTGTACTTAGTGTTTAGGAGAGGTCTCCTTTTTGAAACGCAACCCATTCCCTTCCTCTTTTGACACAAACTTGCATGCACATAAACACGCTCAGCCGTTTTTCAGTCCACAGAGCATTGTTCTTTCTGCAACGCACATAGACCCTACATGGGTCAAGAACTGGAAACTGCTTTCAGCATAACAAAACCAAAACCCACCATCCCCCTTGGGCCTTTGCTCCCTTCAGTTCAGCTGGCTTCTTTCTTAACCCAGCAGCAGTAGCTTTAGAATGACAACATCCTTCCCACATGAAAAGGGAGAGATGCATGATAAGAAGGAAGAGGATGAATCAGTTTCTGAGCACTTTGAATTGCACATCAGTTAGATGCTTGGTGTGCCAAATATAGCAGGACAGCACCAATAATCCAGTCCACCTATAGATGGAGTTTGGTTTTTTCAGTCTCTGTGGCTAAGGGCCAGATTCTTAGAAGCGTAGGACTGAAAGGGAACTCAAGGGGTAATAGTCTAGTCCTGCCATGTGGGATTGAGGATTATCAGGTCCCTCCCTGATAACTTTGTCTTACCTGCTCTGAAAAACCTCCAGTGACGAAGATTCCACAACCTCTCCAGGCAATTTTTTCCAGTGCTTCACTGTCCTGGGATCCTGACAGGAAGTTTTTCCTAATGTCCAGCCTATAGCTCCCTTACTACAATTTAAGCCCATTGCTTTCTGTTTTATCCTCAGAGGTTAACAAGAACAATTTTTCTCTCTCCTCCTCATGGGTGGTCGGTGAAGGAAGGGCTGGGAAAGGCAAGCCCCCAGCTTCACCTCCAGCCTCTCCCCTCCTGCAGAGGCCCCGCTCTTTCCCTGACCCCCAGGAGGAGGTGGGGTGGCATGCCATGCATGTGCTCCCCCCTTCCAACCACAGAGTGGGGAGCGGATGGGCGTACGCTTACCCCAGCATCCCCAGTCCCAGAGGAGGGTGCGTCACGTGGCCTCGCCAAACCCAGAGCACTAGCGGAGGGAGGGGGGCACACCACACAGCCCGATCCAGCCTCTCCAGCCCCGAAGCACGGGGTGGGGAGAGGAGGAAGGGCACACCATGTGGTGCAGCCCAGCCTCTCCAGCCCCAAAAGACAGCGCGCTGTGCGGCACGACCTCGCTCAGTCTCTCTAGCCCCAGTGCACTGTGCTGCGTGGCCCAGCCTCTCCAGCCCCAGAGCATAGGGGTTTGGGAGGGCGGAGGGCGCACCATGCGGCACAGCCCAGCCTCTCCAGAAGATGCTATGGCCTGGCCCAGTCTAGCCTCTCCAGCCCCAGAGCACTGTGGAAGGGAGGAGGGCACGCTGCCCAGCCCAGCCTCTCCAACACCAGGAGGGCAAGCACTGGGGACAAGAACACTCCTCCCCCAGAATACCTACTGTAGGTGTTCTGGGGACAGAGTGTGTGGGGGGGTAGGCTGGTAGTTTGGGAAGGCAGAGCCTTTCCTTCACCTTACACATCAGATGCTCATGCTCCTCCTTGTAACAGCCTCATGTACTTGAAAACTGTGATCATATCCCCCTTCAGTCTTTTCTTCTCCAGACTATACATACCCATTTTTTTCAATCTTCCCTCATAGGTCATGTTTTCTAGACCTTTCATCATTTTTGTTGCTCTCCTCTGGACATTCTCCAATTTGATCACATTTTTTTCCTGAGATGTGTCACCCAGAACTGGACATAGAAGTTTGGTTGAGGCCTTATCAGCGTGGAGTACAGTGAAGAATTTCTTCATACTTATTGCTTATAACATGCCAGAATGATGTTTGGGTTTTGTTGCAATACAGTTACACTGTTGAGTCATATTTAGCTGATGATCCACTGTAACCCCAGACCCTTTCCACAGTACTCCTTCCTAGGCAGTCATTTCCCATTTTACTTGTGTACAATTAATTGTCCCTTCCTAGAGGGAGTACTTTGCATTTGTCGCATCCTTTTTACTTCCAATCAGTTCTCCACCTCTGCCACTCCTGTTCATGTTGAATAGCAGTTTACTCTCCAAGTCATCCCACTCAAATCAATGTGCCACTCAACATGCTATACTACTCAGTTTGGAGATATTACCAAACATGAGTAATGTTGGCAAAAATTAGGCCCTAAGTGAGCTGAGTCTGGCAGGCGTGCCTTATGTGACTGATGCGTGCCTTTTTATGAGTAGTATGAATGTGGGATCCATGAGCGGAGTGCTGGTAGGTCAGCAAATGTGTCAAATACTGCAAGAAAGGTGGCTCTCGAAATATCAGCAATGCAGTCATAAGCAGGAAATACCACTAATTCTCCAAATGAGGAAACTTGTTCTCAGTAGATTTTCAGTCCATAAGTTGACAATAGAGTGGATAAGTATACTGATTTCTGCATACCTATTCAGACTAAACATCAGGAACTTTAGAGGTTTGCTCATGTAATGTTTAATAGCATTCAGGAATTAGATTGTCAAGAAATGAGGCATTTGTCTCAGTCTGAATATGTTTAGACTTTAGAAACTTTTCTTTTATACTAGGCCCTGGTCTACACTATTTATTTCAAAATAACCCACCTTAGGTCGAATTTATAAGTGGAGCATCCACGCTAGCAAGCCCGTTACTTTGAAATAAGGAGCCACTTATTCTGAAATCTCTACTCCTGCTTTTCTCAGGGAATAACACTAATTTAGAAATTGTTATTTTAAAAAATGTTTGCTCCCTTTATCAATGGAAGAGGGATGTGCACAGCTGTTGCTCCCCTCAGGTAACAATTATTTACACTGAGTTTAATAATAAACAAAAGTGTTTCTATTAGGGATAAAAAAGTAGGATTTAAGTGATTGCAGGTGAAAACAGACAGATCACTGTAAGTTAGGTGTGTCTAGACTACAGGGTTTTGTCGACAGAAGTTTTGTCAACAGATACTGTCGACAAAGCTTCTGTCGACAAGAGCATCTAGACTACATCCAGTTCTGTCGACAAAGCAAGCCGCTTTGTCGACATAACAGTGTGGATGCAAAGGACAGTGTAGATGCAATAATGCCTTCTATCGACAGAACTCTGTCGACAAAAGGCGTTATTCCTCGTAGAATGAGGTTTACATACGTCGACAAAACTGCTGAGTTTTGTCGACGTTATGTCGACATAACTCAAAGGCAGTGTGGACGCAGGTATAGTTTTGTCGACAAAAGTCCACTTTTGTCGACAAAGCCCTGTAGTCTAGACACACCCTTAGTAAGCAAAAATAAAACAAATACGCCAGCTAAGCTTAATATTCTAAGAGAAGTTGTTGCAAATAATATTTCTCACCCGGCCTAGTTCTTATCTCAGATACAATTCTTCACAAGCCAGAGTTGATCTTTTTTCTCTGACCTGGGCCCAGCAATGCTCCTCTACCCTCTCCTTACAGTTCTTTCCCCCCATGTGTTCTTGTGTGTCTTCTTAGGGTGGGGAGGCAGTTTCAAAAGCCAGCTAACCAGAGGAAGATAATCATTGATTGCTTCCCATCGCTTAAATAAAATTTCTTCAGAGTGAGAATCCGTTGTTTAATACTCCCCTCTCACATGGAAAAATATCAAACGCATACTGGATTTTAGCATCAGGTGGCATGGTCACATGTCTTTGTACGACCAACCACAGTTTGGGCTTACAGGAAAAACAAAACCATTTATGGATTGTTGTCTTGAGTACCATGTCATTAAGTTCCATAGTACCACTAACAACTTTCACTAGAAGAACTAGAATTAACTAAGAGCTTTACACTTTATATTTCTAAGTTTGCATACAAGAAAGATATATGCACCCAAATAAAATATACACATTTGGGGATTACAGGCTCTTGAATGATAGGTTACTTGCCCTGTTTTGCATAATATTTAAGTTATGCATATTCATGTTCAAAACATTTCCATAAAAATATGGAGGCATAGCAACACAATAATATTCAAATCCCCTATAATTCTACTCCCTTATTGCATGACCATGTTAGTGCATTGGTTTGGTATTTTTCTAAAGATCCACATTATTTTCTGCTGAATTTAAGCTTTCATTCTAAAAAAGTCCAATTTTTAGAAAATCATCAGACCTGGTAAAGCACTGCTATCCTGAGTCTGCAGACCAGAGGATGGATGTTGTAATTCCAAGAGAGATGTGGAATGCCCGGATTCACCTCAATAGCGAGATAACAATGTACTTTTTGATCACTTTAGCACAAACAGCCAGCTGGGGTTTGCACTTGGGATTGTAGACACAGCTTTGATAAAATACCACCACTTCAGTTGTTTCCCATTTGACCCCATGCAATATTCCCAGGCTGAGCTCCCTAGTGGCATAGCAAAACTGATTACATTGAATAGCATTGAATGGTTTGTGTTATGTATATAATAGTGTATACAAATGTACAAAGTCTTGATGTAGTTTACCCATTTAAGAGGGACTCCACTCAAGCCCCTGATGAGGGGGAAGAATGCTTAAAAAAACCTCTTGGGCAGATTTCTGAGCCTCCATAATAAGGGAGGGAGGACACTTCAGGGGGAAGCCTCTGGGTGGTGGTGGGATACTTTAAGCAAGACTCGTTTTTGAATGGATTCCTCTGTCCAGCTCCATGTCAGAGGCCTATCTTCCAGAATGAACAAGAGCACTGTGAAGAAAGGGGAATGGTTTTAATCACCAAAGTAATAGTTGAAGGAGACTTGCAGACAAAAACGAGGAAAAAATAAGTTAGCAGAGACAGAGAGAGGTGAAAGTCACTGATAGGTGGCGGGAGTGCCATCCATCAACCTCACTCTTGTCTGATGGGAATTTCCACTCTCTCTTCAGCATGTGTGCATGTACTGTGACAGTCCTCGTATGCATTTCCCCTGTGTCCTGTCCTATCTTCCTGGGTCAACAGTCCATCTTCTGCTTTAGCATGGACCAACTGCTACACCACAAGGCTGCCATTATGAAGGTGGGGATCCAGAGACACAGAGAGGGGGAGAGAGAAGGCAACTAACAACCTTTGCATTTTTTTCCTATTAAGGGGCTACTGATGCCACAAGAAAACTGAATACAGTATTCTCTGGAAATAATTCTCCTGTACTGTCTACAGTCTCACATATATTGCTTTATTTCTCTATGTCCATGTTAATTGGATCCTTGCTTTTATGAGTTTGTCTGTCCTGGCTGCTCTTTCCCCACTGGAAGTTGTCATCTTCTGTGGCATCATGATCATTTCTATAGCAACCAATTATGATGTGACAAAGAGGATTCTGAATTCATGTGGGGAATAGGCAACAGGACCAAGTAAACTCTTAAGAACAGAGAGCTGTGTTGCACACAAATATCTGCAGTGATTAAAAAAAGAGAGAGAGAAGAAAAATACAGAGACTACATAAGCTTTAAATAGTATATAATAAAGAGCTGCTAAATGAAGTGTTTCCACAGTTGACCATGAAGCATCTGTAGCTTTTCAATGCCAGATTTGTATCCATCCAGCTATTTTAAGATGTGATAGCTGGCAAACATGCCATTTGGAAGACTTTGCTTCACCGCTGTTGCTGGAGGGGTGTGCAGAATGCAGTCTCCTGTGTCAATGGATGCAGCTGTGGTCCAAGGAGATTCACTGTGAGGGAATGAAAACAGCCCTTTCCCTTCCCCCTCCCGTGGGGTTTCTGACTGGCAAAGATCAGGGTTAAATTGCTTTTGGGCCTCCACAGATCCCTGTACCAGCGCCATGTCTCTATTGTGTCTCCGAGTGATGTATCCTAGCAACAGTTTCGCCATAGCCAGCATTGTCCACATTGGCTTTGCACTGACTATTCACAGGAATCATGCACTGCCACATCTCACCTCTAGAGGAAATTTCCACGAAAACGGCGGGTATTGTAGGCCAGGGAAGACTAAGCTAGAGATGTCAACGTGTGGTCAACTATACGATTAACTGATAATCCTAGGCTCATTGGTTAATCTTGTCGATTACACGCACCCCCTATCCCTTGCTGCCTCTGTATCAGAGGCAGCAAGGGGGGGAGCAGGAACCAGTGCTGGGGGGAGCCAGCTTAAAAGCTGATTTCTCCCAGCACCATCTCCACAGTGCCACCTGCCTCCTCACCCCCACGCTGCTGCCTCTATCAGGGACAGGAGAGGTTGTGATGAAGCAGCCCCTGTCCATGGCGGATTATCTATGAGGTGCTCAGACCCCCTGTGAACAGGGGCTGCTGCCACCCCACACTGCTGTCTTTGTATCAGAGGCAGCAGTGTGGAGTGGCAGGCAGCAGTCTGCATGGGGAGCTGGTTTTAAAATTGGTTCTCCTCGTGAAGCGGCTCCCTCTGCCACCTCGTGTCGCTACCTCTGATAAAGAAGCAGCAGGGTAGAGTGGCAGGGTGCTCCCCGGGAGTGGGGCTGGGAGCGAATTGGCTCCTGGCCCCACCCCCGAGGACTACCAAATAGTCGTGTAACCCCAAAGATTTCATGTAGTTACACGACTATTCAGTTACCCAATATCTAACATCTCTAGGCTTAGCCACCCTAAGCCATGCCATGACCTCACTCACATTCCATTCCAAGGCCTCAGCCTTGCTCCTGCTCTCTTTTAAAGCTCACTGGGGCTTCTCCAGCTGTAGAAGCGGGCCCCCAGAGCTCCACTGGTCAGAGCCTCTGGCTTAAGGGGCAAGGCCGGGGTCTAGTCCCCCCAAAGGAGGCGTTCACCTGCTCCCCATGATTCCATCATTTTCAAGGACCTTGAGCCTAGAAGTGGTACCCCATGGTGTAGGTCTACACTTCACACTACGCCCAGCTCTGCCTCAGGTTTGATCCTAGCACTTCGACACACAAAGCAGTGTGACTTGAATCCTCAAGCACTCAGGACCTGGGCCTAGGGACCCTGCTGGAGGGTAGGTCAGGGCTTGAGTCCGTCTGTGACTTGGGTCCAAGCCCCACCATTGTGCCGTGCAGATGCAGCTCAAGCACCAGACCCAAGTCAGGCTTGCGGCTGTACAACCAGGCTCCCACGACTGT
This sequence comes from Pelodiscus sinensis, assembly GCF_049634645.1. Taxonomy (NCBI): domain Eukaryota; kingdom Metazoa; phylum Chordata; order Testudines; family Trionychidae; genus Pelodiscus; species Pelodiscus sinensis. The sequence continues at coordinate 31,125,621 of NC_134718.1, read as the reverse complement.
AAACCCAGGATTGACAATGCAGTGTGGATGCTCAAGCATGAGCTTGGGAACACTGATCTCAAGCTTAGGTCCCACAGACTCAGGTTTATAATGCAGGGGACACACATCCTAGGGCTCAATGCTGGAAGGTGCTGAGAACATGCATCTCTCACTGGCTTCAGTGGGAAGTGAAAGTGCTCAGCTCCTTGCAGGATCGAGCCCTTGAATATCTGTCTCTACCTAGGTACTGCAGGGCCTCTGCAAGTATTTTAATTATTTTTGTTCTTATTTGTATTATAGTGCGGCCTAGAGGTCCCAACTAGGATCAGGACTCCATGGTGCCCCGCATGATGTAAAGAGTTAGTGTTTCTGCTTCAGAAGACCTCAGAGACAAAAGGTGGGGAAGGAAATGAGGTGAAGTGATTTGCCCAAGGTCACCGAGCAGGTTAATGGGAGGACAGGGAATCCAGGTTTCTAGTGGCCTTTCCACTGGCCCATATGCATGTGTAATAGGTTGAACTGTTCCGCAATTTATCACATGGTTCTGCAAGTTCTGACAGGTATCAGCACCACGTGTGTGCACACATAATATATATACACCTATGTAATTATAACAACACAGACCTATATTGAGCAGATTTCCATTTTTCCGAACCATGTCAATCTAAAATGTTCTCCTTGGAAACCTGGCACTAGTGTATCCAGCAGCAATCACTTGCAGTATTAATCAGTGCTAGATGAAGCTCCAGAGTGACTGGAATAACTCTGATGTCTTCAGAAATTTAAAGATAACCTGGGTAATACTGTGTAGGTCTCGGAGAATGGCAACACTCGATCTGTATCATGCCAGGCAGTTTTTTTTAAAGCAAATATGCCATTTCAAAACGGTTGAGAAATGTTTATGGCTACAATCAGACACAAGACAAGAGCCTATTCGTTTCTATGAATTCAGCCACACCATTCATTGAAACAAAGAAAAGAAAAATGAAAATGTGCATAGAACTCAAAACCTTGGCATATGTGTTCTGTATGTGCACACAACCCTTTGGAAATACCCTTCTGGATACAAACTGCTTTCATGCAGATGTTCAGGGTACTTTCTACTCCACAGCTGATGGTGTAGTGAAAGGAACAACATCAATTGGCAACAGGACTTCCACACTGGCAGGGCTGCATGTGGAGCTCTTCATGCTGTGCTTAGAATCTCGCTAGCCACCATGAATGACCGGGAGTATCAATGAACCTCATTAAGCAATCTAGCTCACACTGGGGAGCATTTTCTTAAGGAACAGTCTCATTGGCTTCAATAGGAGGGCCGTTGGGGTATATCTATATAGCAGCAATTATTTCAGAATAACTGGCATTATTCTGAAATAACAAAGAGCACGTCTACACGACGTGCCTTCATTTTGAAATAATGTTGAGCTGGAGGACTTCTTACTCCAACTCCTGTAACCCTCATTTTACAATGAGTAAGGGAAGTTGAAGGAAGAGTGCTGTTCTTCCTTCGACTTCCTACTGTGTAGACAGTGCCTAAAGCTGAGTTACGCTATTTCGACTTAAGTTACACAATTGACGTAGCTGAAGTTTTGTAGCAAAATTTGACTTTAGACTTGCTGTGTAGATGTGTCCTTGAGTAAGTGCTCACAGCATAACAGCTGAACAATTTATTTAATTCATTATTGGATTTTTCTAGCTGACAAGTCAGGCCCTGCTCCGGATCCCACTAAGGGCCTGATCCAATAAAATCATTATCAAAATGCCAATTGGCTTAACTGGGATCAGGATTGGCTCTTAAGGTCCCAATTCAGCAAAGCATTTTAGTACAATCTTAACTTTAAACGTATGCTCAATTCCCACCGACTTCAATGAAATTTATGCTCTTGCCTAAAGTTAAGATGTACTTAAGTGCTTTCCAATTTGGGGACTGACAACAATTTTAAAAAAACAAAGGGCAACTAATCATAAAATCTATTTTGTTCATTTATTTTAACAAGTGTAGTTTAGTTGAAATTATCTGTGCTAATATTCATAATTCACTAGGGTGTATTTCATCAAAATAATGAAGTCTCAGTAATGTGAGACTGCATTGCAGCTGTAGTAAACCTTTGCTGAGAAGTGGGAAGAGAAGGATTTTTTTTTTTTTGCAAATTAATAAGTGTGCTGATTAGCAAGATGCAGATTAGCAAGGTTCTACTGTATGCTTTTTCTTCAACAGAAAGTTAATTAACAGCCCTCTTCTTTCTGATAGGCATGGGCGCACCAGCACTTCAAGCGCCACACAGACCTTCATCTTATGGTTTTGTTCATTTTCTTTAATTTTTTGTTACTATTATCTGTCCCATATGAATTGACTCCAGTTTTTTTAACAGAGATCAGGCCAGATGAGTTCTGATATTTGTAATATTGTAACTTTTCTTTAGTTCGATGTAGCACTTTATTGTTTAGATCATTGTGCTTTCTCTTCTCATGTCGAATTATTATTTTTTTAAAAAAGTTATATGCAGAATATTGGGAGAATAATAAAGATAAATGAAACTGATAAGAGAAAATGTAATAAGACATTTGAGACAGAAAGCAAAGGACTACAAAACATTTTTAATAAAATGACAAGCCTTAATAAGATAGAACTTAATAATTTCAGACGATAAAAGGCCTGGTATTTTTACCACTAAATAATGAACACTTGGGGCCTGATCCTCAAACTCTTCTTACAAGCACAGTGCGTGCTTCTGGTACTAGACTTGTTGATATCCAGGGTAATAAGCATTGTTACCAGATCCTGCCTTTTGGTTTGTCGCGGGCAGACTATCCAAGTGTTACTTTGACCTTTATGGGAGTCCCCATTGTGCCATGAATGTTCTAAAAATATACTGAGTATTGTTAACAGAAAGTGTGTTTCTTTGTTCGTGTAACTTGCATAGGGTGACCAGATGTCCCATTTTTAAAGGGACAGTCCAGACTCATATTTAAGCCCCCCTGCAGGTGTCCCAACTGTTTCATAAAAATGAGAAAATTGTCCCATAAATTCAGTCTCCCCACATCAGTACTGGTGGGTCCTGCTGCTGGCTGGATCTCTACTCACCAGCTGCCTGCCCACCAGTGAGTGGGGTGGGGGTCCGGTAGCCTATGATGGGATTGGTGTGCAAGGCTGATGGCGGGGTGAAGATACAGAGCACATGGCCAGATGCTCTCTCTAATGGTCCGTCAGTGCAGCCCCTGATGCATGGCAGCTCTCAGCCAGCAAGGCTCTGTCCACCATCCTGTTTCAGCTGGCACTGGCTACAGTGGTTGGTGAGTACAGGCAGGTGTCAGGCAATGTCACCTCTGTTGCACACCCATCAGTCCAATATGTGCTTCCTCTCTCTCTGCTTTGCCTCTTCAATCCCTGAGATCTGAATGCTTAATTCCCATCAAAATGAATAGGATCTGGTAATCCAAATACTGTAGAGGGCTTTGAAAATATCATCCATGAGCCAGCCATCCTATAGATCTACTTGCACATCAAGTTCTAGTTCACTAAGATTCATCAAGTTGCCTTGCACTGAGAATAACAAAAGAGCTGCTTTGGTCCTGCCTTCTGTGATCCAAAGTACTCTTATTAGGATACTCCTTGGCACCATAATAACCGAAGGGTTTAAAAACCATTACAGACACGTTGCATCGCAAAGACAGCACAAAAGTTAAATATGGCATGAATGTTATTGCCCTTTGATCTTCTATACAGCAGTAATAACTCATGTGGGTTGACGGGGGGAAAAAAAGGCCCCCTAATTAAAGGGAACAAAGAAAAAGTTACTAATTAAAGGGAACAAAGGAAAAGTATGTGGGTGTGAAGGTCGTTGCAGCACTGGGCAGGGAAGTTTTATCTGGCCAGGGGGCATGCTACATCAGCACAAAGGAGAGACACTGCAATGATGCAGGGGGAGGAGGAGCGCGCTATCTGACAGAGCATGTGAGCAATGAATATGCTGTGTCACTGTGTGAGGGAGACTGCATGATGCCGTCTGCATCAGCATGGGAATGTTACGTCGCAGAAGAGAGACACTACATACTCTGTCAGCTCATGGCATTGTTATTTACCAGCTCTGTGTTCTTGGGGAACCAGAGCATGGCCACCTGTCAGCCCTGTGCTCTTGGGGAGCCGGGGAGTGACGCTCATGGAAAACCATCTCCCTCCCCTAAGCCTCTGCTTGAATCAAAGACAAAACAAGGAAAAGGCTGGGGAAGACCCACCTAAACTCCTCCAGACAAGGGTGATAGAATTAAGGAAACACCCCAGCCTCATCTGCATTGAAGACAGAACAGAGAAACATCTCCATTAGCATACAGAATGGAGAACAGCTCTTCCAAAGTAGGAACCGCACTGAACTATGGGATGCCAAAAGCAGAGAAGCACTGCCTGATGGGAAATCCCTGCTCCAGATGCTAATGAACCCAGGGCTGATGACCCAAATTAGTCATTACCAGACCAGTTCTAGTAATGGATCCTATTGATATCCAAACTACTGAAACTGCCTAGCTGCATTGTGAGCTCATTCAAGGAACATCACCCATAACCAGGTGTGATCAGTCTCTATTGTATCGCCTCTGTTTACCCATAAACAAATCCAGTGTCTCCTCCAACTATTGTCCTATCCCCATAAAAACTCCTATCCTTACCCAAGAAAAACTGTTCTGATACCTGGATTTGAACTGCATCAGTTCCATTGAGACTTCTTTATCTCCTGTCTGATCATGCTGGAGGCTCTGCTCTGCTTGTCTCCTGCCCTCTGGATACCAGGCTCCCAGCACCACCTGGGAACCCCAATCAGTGCAAGCTCCATGGAGTGGTGAGGTCTCTCTCTACCTCCCTCCCCCCCAACTACCTCTCTCTAAGCATAGCCTCCTGACCCTGTCCTCTGTAAACTGTTATATGGTTTGCTAGCCCTAACATTTGTAATCAGTTTCAATTTAGATTTAATATTGTAACTCTTAGATAATATTGTAACTGTTTTGTGTGTTTGGCTCCCTAGATAGATAGATAGATAGATAGATAGATATTCACTACCCAGAAATAAATAACTTTCATTGTTAAGCAGAAACTTTTAAATTTAGCTCTCTCTTTTTCTTTCTCTCTTGCTCATTCTTCCTCAGGGGTGTGGTTTTGGCTTCCCCATTCACTTTGCAACAACGCTTCTTGTACCCAAGCAAAAGATCCCTGTAGTGCCCAAAATCCTGTGGGGATTGCTCATTGTGTGGTTATCAGCGAATGACTGGGGTATGAAAGTGGGGATAGGGAGGTACTGAACCTTGGGGCATAGGAGAATAGCAGCTTAAAGTGCTGTATAATCCAGCCCACTGAGTCCAAAGGCACATGAGGGTGCAGTGTGGCATTGCTGTGAAACCCAGCCAGCTGAGTCCAGGGACATATGAGGGGCCAGCTTGTGAGTGCTGAGTACCCAGTCCTCTCCGACGTGCTTTGTTAGTGGGTGTGAGAGTCTGTGTGTTTCTAAGATGGGAAGAAACCCATCCCGAGGAACATAGTTCCTGCAGGAACGCTCCATTGGGAGAGGGAATTGGCAGCAGGGAGAATTCAGCTCCATATGGGTATTCTACACTACAAAGTTAATTCGAATTAACAGACGTTAGTTCGAATGAACTTTGATAGGCGCTACACTAGCAAACCGCTAGTTCGAACTTAATTTGAACTAGCGGAGTGCTTAATTCGAACTAGGTAAACCTCATTCCACGAGGACTAATGCCTAGTTTGAATTAACTAGTTCAAATTAATGGCTGTGTAACCACTTAATTCGAACTAGTGGGAGGCTAGCCCTTCCCAGCTTGCCCTGGTGGCCACTCTGGCCAACACCAGGGAAACTCTTCTGCCCCCCTCCCAGTCCCGGAGCCCTTAAAGGGCCACGGGCTGGCTACAGTGTTTGTGCCAGTTGCAAGCCTGCCAGCACCCAGCCAGCAGACCCTGCACCTGCCACCTCATGAGCCAGCCACCCGCTGCCCCCCAGCCCTCCCCCTCTTCCCGGGACCAGGCTGGCAGCTCCCAGGAGCCTGCCCGGGACTGCAAGAGGTGGGCGCCCACCCAGTCAAGTGCGGAGATCATGGACCTCATCGAGGTTTGGGGGGAAGCCTCCAACGTCCACGATCTCCGCACTAGCCACAGGAACGCGACTGTATACAGCCACATGGCTGCCAGCCTGGCCGCCAGAGGCCACCAGTGGACCCGGGAGCAGGTCCGCTGCAAAATGAAGGAACTGCAGCAGTCCTACTCCTGGGCCTGCCCCCACTTTCAGGCCCTGGACTGCATCCTTGGGGCTCATGCCGTCCCTGCCCCCCGGGTGGTGATCGACCCCGGGGCAGAGGGACCCGTCCCAGACACCGAGGAGGAGGAGCCGGAGGATGCTGAGATCCAGGAGCCTGCCGGGAGCCTGCCCAGGACCCAGGACCCCCGAGGTACCCCACAGAGCACATCGCCTGTGTCGTCCGAGGCCGGGGAGGCCTCCACATGTGAGTACCATCATGCTCCCCTTATGTGTACGGGGGGGGCGAGAGGGAGCCCAGGGACCGTGCACCTGGGCCTTGCCCACCATGGAGCAGCAGCTGGGTGTCATGCAGGGGCCCTGGCCTTGCAGAGGGGGGCTGGGTTTCACCCACCTTGTCCCCAGGGAGAATTGACTGCTGCTCTTGTTTCACCACAGCCACAGCACCTGGGACTGTAGGGTGCACCACCCCGCCTGCAACAGCCACCCGTGCCCAGGCCAGCAGGCGTGCCAGGAATGAGGAGGACTACCAGCGGCGGCACCTGCGGGTCCTGGAGCAGCAGCTCCGCACCCAGGACCACTGGGTCCCGACGGATCGGTAACTGTCCGGTGTGGAAAGCTTCCAGAGGGCAATGGCCACCCGCTTCTGGAGGGGGATGGTGGGCCTCATGCGAGTGTCCCATCACCGCAGAGCAGGGGCGAGCCACTCGCAGAGCTCCAGGAAGGTGTCCCTCTTCATCCTGAAGTTCTGGGTCCACTGTCTGTCTCCCCAGCGCTCCAGGATGATGTGGTCCCACCAGTCGCTGCTGGTGTCCAGACGCCAGATGCGGCGGGGCACGCCGGCATGAAGGCGCTGCTGCGGCTCCTCCATGGCCCCCAGGGAGGCCAGGCGGAGAGGCAGGGGGCCAACACAGATGGGCGCAGAGAAAAATGCTTTGCTGTCCCTCGGCGAGGTAGGCAAGCAAGCGGAAAAGCTGAGAACCGGCTGTCCAGGCGGGTCCCTTTAAGCACGAGCCTCGGATAGCCTCAGACAGCAGCCACACAAAGCAACTACTGACCTGATGTCCTGCCAGAACCGGTTTCAGCCGCCCTTAAATGCCCCCCTGCGTCCAATCAGTGTGGACGCACTAGTTCGAATTAGCAAAACGCTAATTCGAACTAGTTTTTAAATCTGGATGCGCTAATTCAAATTAACTTAGTTCGAATTAGCACTGTAGTGTAGACATACCCTGTGAGAGCACAAGTAAGCACAAGCAGCACACTGATTTATTAACCTCCCCCCAGCCCCATAAGAGCCCCATAAGAGTAACCCTAATAAATGAGCATAACCCAGAGTATTGGGCAAATCTGGTAACAGCATGTCTGACAGCAGGTCATGGCACGGACACTTTTGTGCTAGCTAAGGAAATGGTATGTATCATTACACCAAGAGGGGTTACTACAGCAGCAGAGGTAGAGGTACCCAGTGGTGCAGGGGGCAAGGAATATGAGGGAAGCGGCAAGTATGCTGCATTGGTGCCAGAAAAATCCCTTTGCATCAACATAGAGGAAACACTTCTCTTGTGGAAATCAGAGGAAAACTGAAGCAGCCTGACCAAGGCCACTGCATCCATGCAAGGCTGTTTATGTTGCATCAGTGTGTGGTGATGGCAGCCTCTCAGCAGAGAAGTAGAATTATAGAATCCTGGGGCTAGAAGAGACCTCAGGAGGTCATCGAGTCCAGCCCCCTACCCAAAGCAGGACCAATCCCAACTAAATTATCCCAGCCAGGGCTTTGTCAAGCTGGGACTTAAAAACCTCCAGGGATGAAGATTCCACCACCTCCCTAGGTAACCCATTCCAGTGCTTCACCACCCTTCTAGTGAAACAGTTTTTCCTAATATCCAACCTAGACCGCCCCCACTGTAACTTGAGACCATTGCTCCTTGTTCTGCCATTTCTCACTACTGAGAACAGCCTCTCTCCATCCTCTTTGGAACCTCCCTTCAGGAAGCTGAAGGCTGCTATCAAATCCCCCCTCACTCTTCTCTGCAGCAGACTAAATAAGCCCAAATCCCTCAGCCTCTCCTCATAGATCATGTGCTCCAGCCCCCTAATCATTTTGGTTGCCCTCCACTGGACCCTCTCCAATGCGTCCACATCCTTTCTATAGTGGGGGGCTCAGAACTGGACACAATACTCCACATGTGGCCTCACAAGTGCCAAATAAAGGGCAATAATAACTTCTCTAGATCTGCTGGAAATGTTCCTCCTAATGCACCTTCTTGGCTACAAGGGCACACTGTTGACTCATATCCAGCTTCTCATCCATTGTAATCCCCAGGTCCTTTTCTGCAGAACTTCTACTGAGCCAGTCGGTCCCCAGCCTGTAACAATGCTTGGGATTCTTCCGTCCCTGGTGCAGGACTCTGCATTTGTTCTTGTTGAACCTCATCAGATTTCTTTTGGCTCAATCCTCTAATCTGTGTAGGTCACTCTGGGCCCTATCCCTGCCCTCCAACATATCTACCTCTCTCCCTAGCTTAATGTCATCTGCAATCTATCCCCTCATCCAGGTCATTAATAAAGATGTTGAACAAAACCGGCCTTAGAACTTATCCCTGGGGTACTCCATTTGAAACCGACCACCAACTAGACATCAAACCATTGATCTCTACTCATTGGGCCTGAAAATCTAGCCAGCTTACCATTTATCCAGCTTACCATTTATCCACCTTACCATTTATCTAATCTATACTTCCTTAACTTGCTGGCAAGAATATTGTGGGAGACGGTATCAAAAACCTTGCTAAAGTCAAGTATATCACATCCACTGATTTACCCCTGTCCACAGAGCCAGTTATCTGATCATAGAAGCTAATCAGATTGGTCAGGCACGACTTGCCCTTGGTGAATCCATGTTGACTGTTCCTGATCACATTCCCCTCTTCCAAGTGCTTCAAAATGGATTCCTTGAGGATCCCCTTAATGATTTTTCCAGTGACTGAGGTAAGGCTGGCTGGTCTGTAGTTCCCTGGATTGTCCTTCCTCCCTTTTTCCAATCATCCGGGACCTCTCCCACAAGTTTTCAAAGATAATGGTCAAAGGCTCAGCAATGACATTTGCCAACTCCCTCAGTACCCTCGGATTTGTGTATGTCTAACTTTTCTAAATAGTTCCTAACCTTTTCTTTCTCCACCGAGGGCTGCCCACCTCCTTCCCATACTCTTTTACCTACTGCAGTAGTCTGGGAGCTGACCTTGTCAAAGAAAGCATTGAGTACTTCAGCTTTTCTCACATAATCTGTCACTAGGTTACCTTCCTCATCCAATAAAGGTCCCACACTGTCCCTGATCACTCTCTTATTGCTAACATGCCTGTAGAAACCTTTCTTGTTACCCTTCACATCCCTTGCTAGCTGCAATTCCAATTGCACTTTCACCTTCCTGATTACGAGTGTCCCTTTAATTGGACGGCTCCTGTGTCAGCATAAGGGAGGGTTAACACTACATAACGCAGGAGGTTCTGATGCTACACAGCACAAGAGGTAGAATGCCACATCGGTAAGGGGAGGGCTAGGCACCCCATCAACATGGACTGTGAGGGATGGATGGTATAGCTGCACACCAGATGAATTGAGTGTGTGTCAGTGCACGTATGGGACTGACACCATGAAAGCTCAGGGGGATGGACGCTGTGTCAGTGCAGGAGAGATGGATGCTGCATCATTTGAACACATGGAGAGTAGCAAATGAAACCAGATCTTTATCTTCTATAAACATGATGTCACTAACTACATGTCAGCTATGAAGCTTTTATCAGGAAAGGACATGTCAATTATGATGAAGCTTCCTGGTTAGAGCTGCCTTTCTCCCCCTTATCTTCTGTTTTCAGTGCATTTAAGACCATTCTTTCACTCCATGACATCCGTGGCAGAGCTGGTCAAGTTATTGGCTGTGAATGCTCATTGTGAATGTAGCCCTTTCTTCTGGCTGGGAATTGCTTGACCCTGATTTCCAAAATTGCTCAAGTGTTCATAATTATTAGTTATTGCGATGTGTGATCGGGAAGAGTGGATAATGATTGACAACTAGACAACAACACATATTTCAGTGTAAATATTAGTTTACACTAACATTCATGAAGTGGTTGGAATTGTGGATATTCTGGGATTGGCTACATACTTATGAACAGTAAAAAATACAGTCATCCAGTCCAGAAGCACAGGCCTTTTGCCATTTGAGCTTAATTTTTAACTCCTAACTGGTACCAACTGCAGTTTTTAATTTATTTGTGGAACAGCTACTAGAAGGTGACATGACATATATATTTAGATTGCTACATGTGCATGTGCAAAGCACACTGGGTAAAAGGAGGAATTGTTTTGGTTAGCAAGGATTTTAAATGGTGCTCATGTATGAGAGAGCCAAATGAGGTGTGTGTCAGTTATGCGCATTACCCTCATTTTATAACCCAGAGATTTTATACCTCAGATACTAAGGATACATGAAAGGCTCGCTTCTGTCAGAGGCTGAGAAGGACTGGCATGTGTACATGCTCATTCATGTGTATACATATATGTGATTTGGGAAAGTTGGCTGCTCCTTTTGCTGTGCAAGCTTTGTCTCTGCTTGCTGGAACTTATCCTGCATCCTAAATGATCCATAAGGACTTTTGAAGGTTCAATAGAAATGGATTTTATTTGCAACTTAACTGTGCAGCTTTCACTTACTAGCCATCCTGCAGCTTCACAGTACAGCGCCTTCCAATAACGTGACTAATATCCACTCTCACCGACTCAAGTTCACGTGCTCACTCTGTTTGTCAAGTTCTTGCTGAGCCAAGTTCTTGCTTGTTCTTCCAGCCAAATTCCCTCTCCCCACTGCTGGTGCAGATAGGCCCATGCACCATGCAGCATTCTAATTTCCTGGAGGACCACATTTCTTAGGGGAAAGAAAAGGAGAGTTATTTTATTGGTTGCCTGCTTGTTTGTTTTAAATACTTGGTCTTTCCTTTCACTAACATACAGCTGGATCTCACTCCTGTACCTGCTGTGTAGCAATTATATGGTTTTCTAATGGCAGGTTTGTCTTAGGAGGCTTTAGGGAAGCTGTGGACAAATCTCAGGACTGAGGTAGGCTGGGATCAGCTAGCTAACTGTAGCTGAAATCCCTAATTGGCTGGATTGCTTGATTTGCTGAGTGGTGCTGCCAAGACAGCTCTTAAACTCTGTAGTAGCACTTGGCCAGCAGCTGCTCAGTGCTTATGCATTGCAGCTATTACTGCTCCTGTGCCTGCCTTGTTCCTGACCCCATGCTCTGTTTCTTAAGCGTTGAGTACCTGAGTACCTGAATTGGTGCACACGCACACAGCATGGCTGTGGCTAGACTGGCCAGTTTTTCTGGAAAATCAGCCGCTTTTCCGGAAAAACTTGCCAACTGTCTACACTTGCCGCTTGATTTTCCACAAAAGCACTGACGATCTACTGTGCGAAATCAGCCGCTTTTCCGGAAAAGCTTTGCTGCTCCCGTTCGGGCAAAAGTCCTTTTTGTGAAAAACTGTTGCGCAAAAGGGCCAGTGTAGACAGCTAGCGAACGCTTTTGCGCAAAAGCAGGCTAAACGGAAAAACGCGGTTTGAACGCTGGGAGACCTCGTAGGAGCCCCGGACTTCCTGGTAACCTGAGCTGTTAAAGCAGTTGCAGGCTGCTGAGCGCACGTGGCAGGAGCGTGCCTCAGACTTCCAACCTGAGGTCTGCCACGGTGCCCCTGCCCTGTCCAGCAGCCACATCTGAGCCAGCCATGGCAGCTCCGGGCACTCCAGCACAGGAGGCCCCCAGGGGCTGGAAACGACGGGCCCCCTCGTGGTCCCCCAGGGAGCTGGAGACCCTCCTGGACATCTGGCAGAAGGAAGAGGAGGGCCTCCATGACACCAGGTCCCGGTGCTGCAACGCCGACATCTACAGCCACATGGCCCAGGTGCTAGCCCAGCATGAACATCCAGCCTGGAACCTCGAACAGGTCTGGGCTAAGGTCAAGGAGCTGCACCTGGGTTATGTGCGGGCCAGCAAGGGCAGGAGGGCAGGACCAGACACCTGCCCCCACTACGACCAGCTGCATGCCATCCTTGGCCAGCCAGCCCCGCAAGCCCCGGACGTGCCCGTAGACTCCTGTGTGCACCACCCCCCCGCCCGTCACCTGGACCACCGAGGCAGGGGAAGGAGACAGCAGCACGTCGGAGGAGGAGGCCAGCATTGCCACCAAGCAGGCCCCCTCCAGCAGCCCCTCCGAGGCCGGGGAAGGATCCACCAGTGAGTCTTGCACTTTGCACTCACAAGGGTGGGGGGTGGGGGAGGGAGCCAGGCGCCCGGAGGGGGGAGGGGGAGAGCATGTCACTCAGGCCACGTGAGCTGCCCGCTGTGTAGCATTAGGTAACAAGCAGCACGTGTAACCACGTGCAGCTTGGTGACTGAGCGGCACGTGGCTGTGGCAGGCAGCTGCAGGGCACGCCTGGGACCGTGCTGTTCACACACATTTCGGCGGGACCAGGGGGAAGGGTGGATGCCAGCTGGAACCAGCCAGGGCCCCAGGGACTTAGCCCAGAGCCTGCACCTCCGCCAAGGGTGCAGCACGGACAATGGCACACTGTCCCATGCCTGGCTGTGAGGCACAGCCAGCTGCTCTTGGGTACACCGCAGCATCACAGCCCTCCACTGAGCCCCTCGCCTGCTCCCAGTGCCTTGGCTGGCTTCCTGGGGAAGTCCCCACTGCGGCCACACATGTCCCTGGGCTACATGTGTGAGGGATAGTGGGAGGGAGAAGGGGGGAAGTGCTCGGGCCGCCCTTAGGGCCGCCTGAGTTTTGCTGGAAGGATAGGACACCCCCCTCCCCCAGTCACTCTTCTGGTTAAGTCCAGGAGATATTCCACGCGATGGGAATCTGAGCGCCTAGAACACCTCTGCCAGATGTGCTCCCAGGCACTGTGTGGGGATGCATCTTGCTCCCTGTCAAACACCAGTGATTAGCCCAAAGCCTCACAGTCTCCACCGGCAGGGAGTTCCACAGGTTAATGCAACACAAGCGCCCGCCCGCCCGCCCTCCCTCCCTCCACGGGGCCAGGACACAGACCGGTGGTTCCAATACCTGGAGGAGGACCCTACTCCAGGGTGGTCCTCCTTGCAAACATACAACACAGGGGGCAGAGGGGGAACCGAGTGGTCCCAAGCCACACTACTGTGGGGGTCACCTGGGCTCAGGGGTGGAGGGCATGAGGTGTGGGGACAGTGGCTGGGCTACCTGACTGACCCATCCTTTCTTCTCTTCCCTGCAGCGGGACCAAGCACAAGCCAGGGACCCTCCAGTCCAGCAGCAGCGGCACCCCCAGCTGCCCAACCATGCAGGTACAGGCTCCGCCACCGGGACCAGCTCCTTTGCCGGCACATGCAGGCGATCGAGCGAATAGAGGCCTCAATTCGCGAGCATGTCCAGGGGGACCTGCAGTGGTGCCAGGAGGCCTGGGCCGCCTTCCAGGCCCAGTGCACGCTCATGGCTGACTCCATCACCACCCTCACAGCGCACATAGCGCATGCCATACATTATGGCATGGCCTTACCCCATGCCCCTGCCATCCCTCCCCTAGCACTGCCCATGCCCCCTTCTGCCCCTGCAATGCCCCCTCCTCCTGCCCACCTCCCCGTGCAGCCTGCCCCGATGCTGCCTGCCCCGCATGTGCAGGTCTGCCCCCGCAGGAGCACTTGCAGGGGCCACTCCTCCCACTCCTCCCCCTTCCCGTCCCAGTTGAAGGTCTCCTCCTCCTCCCCCTCCCCCTTGTAAATACAAATAGACAATTTATCAGTTGCAAACAACTGTGTTGGTTATTGTGTTACTCGAGGTAACTGTAATAAATGAATTGAGATGACAATTAGCCAACTAAATTTAAGAGGATTACAAAATGAGGACACCAAAATCGGTATCTATCACCGGTCGTCCCTTTAAGTGGTCATTGATTTGTGGCGCATAAATAACTATTGACACTTTTAAGTAAAATTTAAACCACAACTATATTAACATAGATAACAAACAAGCAAGAAAGTTTAAAAGACGCACACAAAAGAAATATGTAACATAGTCTAGATGCAGGGGACGATTGTAGTGTTGCTGGCAACCTCAATTCTTTGGTCCTTCCGGGCCTTGGGAGAGGAACAGCCAGGAGATCCCTCGAAGACGACTGGAATCGGGTACGCTGACTCGTGCCTTCCACACAAACCACAAATCCTCTTCCTGTTCTTCGGGACAGCTCGGACAGGCGATGGTGGCCTAAACCCTAGCCTAAACTAAAAAGAAAACCCTAACTATGTCCGACACACCTGACGAACATTCACGATGACGGCTGATGTGCTTGGAACGGACGCTTTACATTTGGGTGGAAGTAAGGGAAGGGGGGGGAAGGGGAGGAGACAGGAGGGAGTCGTATGGGGAGACCCAGGCGACCCTGCTATGGGGCTTGTGCGAACATGTCTGTCAGGGCCTCTCTGATGCGCACTCCATCCTGGCGTGCCTGGCAGATGGCAGCTGTGTGGGGCTGTTCGAACGTCTGTGCCTCGGCTTCCATCCATGCAGGGAGGAAGGCCTCCCCACTCTGCTCCACAATGTTGTGGAGCACGCAGCACGCGGCCAGTACCTCTGTTGCATTTCGCTCACCCATCTCGAGACGGGTGAACAAACAACGGAAGCGGGCTTTTAAGTGGCCGAAGGCGAGCTCCACCTGATTTCGGGTCCGGTTGAGGCGGTCATTGAACCGGGCCCAGTTCTGGTCCGGCTGCCCTGTGTAGTGCTGCATTAGCCAGGGCAGCAGGGGGTAGGCCGCGTCCCCGACGACGCAGATGGGCATAGGCACATCCCCGACAGTCAAGTCCCGCCGGGGGAAGTAGGTGCCCACCTCCAGCCTGCGAAAGAGTCCGGAGTTGCAGAGGCTGCAGGCGTCGTGTGCCCTGCCGGACCAACCCGTGTAGACGTCCAGGAAGTGGCCCCAGTGGTCCACGAGGGCCTGGAGAGCAATCGAGCAGTACCCCTTCCTGTTCGTGAAATGGGCTGCTCGATGCTCCGGGGCCCGGACGGGGATGTGGGTTGCATCCAGGGCTCCCCCGCAGTTGGGGAACCCAAGGGCAGCAAAGCCAGCCAGCGTAGTGTCCATGTCGCACAGGTGGATCACTCTCGATAGCAGGACATCATTGATGGTGTGGACGACCTGCAGAAGGGTGCAGAGAAACACAAGGGAACACATCACATAAGGCAGGGGTGAGCGTGCGCTCCCTTGGCCCCCCCCCCGTGATTCCCTCTGTCCTCACGCATGCACACACACACACACACACACACACACACACACCAGGGCCCCCTTGCCCCACAGCCCGCCCCTCCCCCCCACCAGCAAGCCTGTGCAAGGGAGGGACGGCCCAAACCCCTGGGTGACCCAGCCTGGAGTCTTGGCTGCCCCTGGCCATGGAGTGCAACACCCTCACCCACTCCCCCTGGGACTTACCTCCTTCATGACGACACCGACGGTGGATCTTCCCACCCCGAATTGCTGTGCCACCGAGTGGTAGCTTCCATAGCGCAATGGCGACCCTCTTGTTGACGGGAATGGGTGCACGCAGCTGGGTGGTAGCTCTCTGTAGCGCGGGGGTGAGCCAGGCGCACAGCTCCAGGAACGTCTGCTTTCGCATGCGGAAATTCCAGAGCCATTGCTGGTCATCCCATTGCCCGAGGACCAGCTGGTCCCACCAGTCCGTACTGGTGTCCAATCTCCAGAGTGGCCTCTCCACCCTGCGGTACTGATGCCACAGGGACGCCATGGCCTCCCTGGTGATGGAGTTGAATGTGATCTCTGCCTCCTGGCCACGAGGGCACAGGCCTGGAGCACCAGCTGCAGGCACTCAAAAATGGCTGACAGGGGCCAGAGCAGGCACATGGCCACCCACGGCTCCATGGCAGACAGAGCAGGGCACAAGAAAGCAAAATCAGGAAAAAGCAGTAGGGGGCAAAAGGGTGGTGTCCCCAGAAGTCAGAGGGCAACCACCAAACCTGCTATGGCTGTCAGTCCCTGCCAGAGGTCCTAACGCACGGAGCAGGAGCCAAACGGCTGTCCGGTGAGACCCCTTTAAGCACGTGTCTGAACGGAGCTCCAGCCCCGCCCCCAGAAAGGTCTGGTGGCCTTTTGCCCTCTTCAAAATGGTTCCAGGCTTCTGCTTTTGTGCAAAAACGCGCCGCCAACCTAGACGCGCTTTTCCGCAAAAGAGCATCGTTATAACGATAACTCCGGGACCAATCTAGATGCGCTTTTCCGGAAATACTTTTAACGGAAAACCTTTTCCGTTAAAAGTATTTCCGGAAAATCATGCCAGTCTAGACGTAGCCCATGTGTACAGCTATTTCTGTTGCTTTTGATCTCTGAGGCTGCCCTAGAGCATCCCAGCATATCTTCAAGCACCCAGATTCTGCATTCTCTCTACCCCTCAGCCCACAGACACTTTTCCTTCAGCACGGTGAGAGATCCCTGAGTGAGGCTGCTGGCTGTCTGAGAGGTACCTTCTCAGCAGGCTCCTTGGCATGCTTCCCTGTGCGTCGCTGATTATGTGCCTGTCTCTGGTTTGCGAGGATCTTGAGGCTCTGCTGGATCTGTGTTAAAAGCAATCTGACCTGACAGCCAACAGGTCAGGGGAAAAAAAAGCTTAAAGATAAAAATAACAAACAAGAGTTGGCAAAAGAAAGGAAAGAGAACGGTGGAGGGCCAGCGGGAGAGCGGGTGAGACAGCACAAGATGAGCACAACCCAGAGCTCAGGTAAGCAGGATGAAGGGAAAGGAGGAGACATCAGATGGGGCCGTGGCAAGAATTTAAAGGGGGCAACCGGAAGAGAGAGAACGCTGAACAGGGAGAGATCCCTGGGGAAGCTGGGAGAATCATTGGAGGGGGTCAGCACAAACTAACTGTAAACAAGACATCTGAGGGAGGAAGACGAGTGAGAAGATGGGTCCTCAGTTTGACTTCAGTGGAGCTAAGCCAGTATGCACTAGCAGCATGTCTGGCCTTGTGTCTGGAACAGCAGCTGACGTCACCAACTGCTACCCATGTTGCACCCCCAGCTCAAAGTAAGACACACTCGAGCCACCTCACTTTGAAAAATTGTCCCGTTCTACCTGTCTTGCCATTACAAATAGAGGAGCATTAAGAACCATTAGTTTGGAAGGGGAGCTTAAAGGCCCATCTATGAGTTGGGGAGGGGCGTAGAAGGAGAGGGAGGCCAGCAAGGATTGTGAGAACATCGAATCTACCTGCCTCCCTGACTGTAATTAACCCCAATCCTAATGAAGTGAAACCAGACAGGTACCATCACATGACGGAATACTTAGCAGGAACAGTGCTGGCTAATGAGGACATTATGGGCTGATCTCCTCCTTGTCCCTTTCTATTGTTTTAATATTAGGCTAATTTCACTTTAATGTAGATTAATTGGCACCTTGCTGCCCGAAATCTCTTGGATAGTTTTCTTCAAATGATTTCAATTTTCCACCAAACCCTCTATGATTTCCCCTGGAGAGGAGTTAATCTCTCGTGGGGCCCACAAGCAAGGTACAATGGAGGGTATATAAGGGAAATGAAGGAAAAACAATTCCCTATATTAAAAAAATGGATGTTTGATATAGATGAGGAGAGCCACCCTCTTTGTCAAACCACCACGTCATTGCTTGCCAGAGATGGGCCTGGCTTGTTTTTCACATGACAGAGATGCAAGAAGGAAACAGGGAGCAAACAAATGAAGTAGCATTTGGGGAAAAAACCAAACCAAACCTTAGCACTGATTTTCCAGAGGTAAGACAGCAAGAGCCAAATACACTATGGCTGTGTCTAGACTGGCCACTTTTTCTGGAAAAGCAGCTGCTTTTCCGGAAAAACTTGCCAGCTGTCTACACTGGCCACTTGAATTTCCACAAAAGCACTGACGATCTCATGTAAGATTGTCAGTGTTTTTGCGGAAATACTATGCTGCTCCCATTCGGGCAAAAGTCTTTTTCCGAAAAACTTTTGCGCAAAAGGGCCAGTGTAGACAGCGAAGATTTGTTTTCCGCAAAAAAGCCCCGATCGTGAAAATGGTGATCGGGGCTTTTTTTGCGGAAAAGCGCGTCTAGATTGGCACGGACGCTTTTCCGCAAAAAGTGCTTTTGTGGAAAAGCATCCTGCCAATCTAGATGTGCTTTTCCGAAAATGCTTTTAACTGAAAACTTTTCCGTTAAAAGCATTTCCGGAAAAATCATGCCAGTCTAGACGTAGTCTATTTGTGGAAGAAGCTTTGACTCTTTTTTCTCAAGTGGATTTTCACTGTTTTCCATCAATAGGGAAGGAGTCAGCCCTCTATTTACACAACACAAGCTGCAACAATGCAAGCTCCTCTTTGCCATCTTACTCCTGTGCCATAGCCCTGGTCAGTGAATTTGATTGAATTCAATGCTGAGACCATGCCAGGCAGGGTTTATTATGGAGATATGGAAACACAGCCCAAAGACCTCCACCTCATTTCCCAGAGCCTTTGGAGTAACACCTGGTGGATTTGAACCTGGGTCCTTTGAAGTGGAGTATAGGCGCCTCTACCCTCTGAGCTAAAAGCCAGCTGGCTCTTGGCCCATCCTGTAGAGGTCTCTTGATCTTAACTATTGCTGTGGTCTAGGTACCACTTGCATTTGGGGTTGCCAGGTCTCCGGTATTGTACTCTCCCGTATTTGCGCTCTCTGTCCGGTAAAAAAAATCAGCTGGGAGGTGGGGCCGCAATTGCTGCCGGGAGCCCTCAGTTGGTTGAGTGTAAGGAGGAGGAGGGGAAGCCTCCTCCTCACTCGTGTGTCGCCGGAAGCCTGCACGGGACAGGCAGCGCCCCGGGATCTGCAAGTGCCTGGATCAGTCCCGCTCCCTGCCAGCCGATTTGCTCACCCCTACTCCCTTCCCGGCCAGCCGATTCTCCCCCTCTTCCCCAGCCAGCCCCCTTGCACTGCCCTTCAGCTCTGCTTCCCACCAGCCAGTTCCTCTTCCCCCCGGCCAGTACCCCTGCCCCAGCCAGCTCTGCTTCCTACCCCTCTTCCTCCTGGCCAGCCCTGCGGCCCCGACCCCCCCTCCTGCTCTGCTTCCTGCCCCCCCTTCCTCTTGGCCAGCCCCGCCTCCCTCCCAGCCAGTCCCTCCCCCACCCATGATCAAGTGTGTCTAGTTTTTTTTTGGGGGGGGTCTTCCTGTTAACCCTACTTGCATTGCTCAGTCACCACACTAGGTGTGTGGGTTACACTAGCTGCAACACTAGGGGTAGTGATTGGCCCTGGCCACTTCTGTGCTACCCAATGGGGGCCCGGGCCTGGGGATAAAGCCCTGCCAGATGTTCCTGACTGGTTTGGCCAAGAAGCTATTACGCGCAGCACTTCAGCTGTCCCTCCCCCTATTGCTGTGCATCTCCTGCCCATTGCCTTAGAGCTGCCTCCACCTTCCCCCACTTGCTGGGTAGGGCAGGGAAGGAAGAGGAGGGGGCGCTGATGTCAGGGTGGTCACAAACCAGTTGATCGAGGCCTCGACCAGTTGATCGCTAAGTGTTCAGGCCCCTCCCCACCCCCATTTTCCCCCCACCCCCGAGAAGCCCCACTACCTATCTCCAGCATAGTGCCGGCTTCTTGCGGGGTGGACGAAAGTCTTGCCTGCAGTTTCATGCCACTTCGGGCTTTCCGGAAGTGTGCTGGCTGCTCCCCTCCCACAGCTCTGTGGCATGCTGGGCACGCTGCGGGAGGGGGCGTTGGCCCTGGAGGAGGAGTGTCCAGAGGCTTCTCTGCACCACAGGAGGGGTGAGTCGAGAGTGGGGGTTTCCCTGTGCCGTGGGAGCGGGGGTCGGCCCCAGGGTTTGGCCCCAGGGCAGGTGCATGTGGGGTTTTGGCTGCACCACAGGAGGGGAGGTGCACCCACCTCCTCCCCACTGCCCCCCTGTTCCCTCTCCCCAGCCCCCCCTCCCAACTCCCGTTCCCTCTCCTCTGTTCCCTCTCTCCACTCCCCAGCCTCAGAAACCTGTCCCACTGGCACCCTGTCCCCTGCCCTCCCGGCACCCTGTCCCCTCTTCCCTGTCCCCTCTCCTGTCATCAGCTGCAGAACTCTGTTCCCACTGGCACTCTATCCCCTGCCGAAGCACCCACTAGCACCCTTCCCCAGTACTATGTCCCCTGCTTCTACCAACATAGAATCATAGAATCATAGAATACTAGGACTGGAAGGGACCTTGTGAGGTCATCGAGTCCACTCCCCTGCCGTCATGGCAGGACCAGATACTGTCTAGACCATCCCTGATAGACATTTATCTAACCTACTCTTCAATATCTCCACAGATGGAGATTCTACAACCTCCCTGGGCAATTTATTCCAGGGTTTGACCACCCTGACAGTTAGGCCAAGATCAACAAGTTTTCTCCCTCCTCCTTATGACACCCTTTTAGATATCTGAAAACTGGTATCATGTCCCCCTTCAGTCTTCTCTTTTCTAAACTAAACAAACCTAATTCCTTCAGCCTTCCCTCATAGGTCATGTTCTCTAGACCTTTAATCATTCTTGTTGCTCTTCTCTAGACCCTCTCCAATTTCTCCACATCATTCTTGAAATGCGGTGCCCAGAACTGGACACAATACTCCAATTGAGGCCTAACCAGCGCAGAGTAGAGTGGAAGAATGACTTCTCGTGTCTTGCTCACCACATACCTGTTAATACATCCCAGAATCATGTTTGCTTTCTTTGCAACAGCATCACACTGATGACTCATATTCAACTTGTGGTCCACAGTAACTCCTAGATCCCTTTCTGCCGTACTCCTTCCCAGACAGTCGCTTCCCATTCTGTATGTGTGAAACGGACTGTTCCTTCCTAAGTGAAGCACTTTGCATTTGTCTTTATTAAACTTCATCCTATTTACCTCAGACCATTTCTCCAATTTGTCCTGGTCATTTTGAATTATGACCCTATTCTCCAGATTAGTTGCAACCCCTCCCAGCTTGGTATCATCTGCAAACTTAATAAGTGGACTTTCTATACCAATATCTAAATCATTGATGAAGATATTGAACAGAGACGGTCCCAAAAACAGACCCTGTGGAACCCCACTTGTTATGCCTTTCCAGCAGAATTGTGCTGGATTGTGCAGAGTTGGGGCCACGTTAGTGAAGCTTGGGGAGGCGGGGTTGAGGAGGGTTTTTTTGCATCTCATCTGTGTGGTCCCAACTGACCTTTCTGTGGGTCAGTGACCACCGACTCAAAACAGGTTCCCTGCCCTTCTCAAAAATAAAGACAATGCAGAAACTTTTTGTTTGACACAGTATTTTATTTGAAAATGAAGCCTGGCCAACAAACCCCCAGCTGGGGCTAAGCCCCCGTCTGGCCACAGCATCATAACACTCCTGCACTCCCCCTTCCCTCAGACCCTACATCTGAGCCTATCATACACTGGAACCCCCTGCCCTATGCCCCTCACATACCCCAACCCAAATTCCTGAACCCTCACATCCAGAAGTCTGTGGCTTGCTTAGTACCCTAACCCTACATCTGACCCCAACACTGCCCAGCCTGGAACTCCCTCCCCAAGCCAGCGTTTCCTTATCCACTTTCTCCTGCATCCATATTTCCTCCCAGAGCTTGCACCTCTCACCCCTTCCGACCCCCAAATCCCTCATTCCTACCCTGGAGCCCAGACATCCTGCCTCAACCCAGTAAGGGTACGGCTAGACTGCAGGAGTTTTTCAGGATTCCGGAGATATCCCAGAAAATCTCTTCTGCATCCAGGGATGTGTTTGTTCTTCCACTTCTTTTAGTGGAGGAGCAAACATGATCTTTCGGTCACCCCTATATTCCTCTTTCCACGAGGAATAAGGCGGCTTCCAAAAGAAGGGGGTTTTCTGACATTTGGTCCAGTCAAGACAGGCCAAATGTTGGAAAAACTTCTTCCTACAAAAGAGTTGGGGAAAAAAAGTGGCAGTATAAGGGTTGGGGATAGCAAGTGATGGAGAGGGGGAGAATAGAGAGGGTGGGGCTTCTAGGAAGGGGCGGGGCGGTAGATCTTGGCTTGTTCTGTCATTTAAAAAGTGATCTTGGGTGTAAAAAGGTTGGAGACCATTGCTGTAGTCTATCTCCACAGAATGGAGGGGGGCACCACAGGGCCTGGGATGGAGGGAGTTTGCTGGCTGCTTTTGAGAGTAGTGCAGGGCCAGGGCAGGGGTGAGCCTGCCTTAGCCCCACTGCACCACCTGTGGTAAGCAGTGTCCAGCTGGAGCCTGCATCCTGAACCTTTGCCCCAGTCAGAAACCCCCTCCTGCACCCCAAGTCCCTGCCCTAGCCCTGAGTCTCCCTGACCCAAACTCCCTTACAGAGCCTGTACCTTGAACACCACCCTGCACCTGAACTCCCTGCCCCAGGCTCAGATCAGAGCAACTCCAAATCCCTTAACCCAAGGCCATGGTCTGTACCCCTGCCCCTGCTTGTTGAAAAGGAGAAAGAAAGGGGGAGGGAGGGAGGATGGAGAGAGCAGGGGTGGGGCCCTGAGATGGGGCACAGAAGAGGCAGGGCAAGGGTATTTGGGTGGGAGGTAGATCTTGGATTGCACTTAAATTCAAAGAAGTGGTCTCGTGCTTAAAAAGGTTGGAGACCACTGAACTAGGGTCTTCCCTGAGGCGCTTACAGTCTTAATCAGGGCTACTCAACTTTGGAAGCCCCAGGGGCCACAATGATACTCATAGCACATGCCAAGGGTTGCAACTTAAGGGTGGATGCATATACAGGCAAATATATATGCAAATAGCTTTTTTCACACTGACGGGCATGAATACAAAGATTAAGGCAAGACTACACAACATACAGGCCCCAATTAGGTCAGTCCCGCTGATATTAATAAAATGTAATAGTTACCTGATTTCTACCCATATGACAGCACTTTTAATGAGGAATGACAGTCCAAGAATTTAACTACTAAAACCCATATCAACAGAAGACCACTATATTGCCGACTTTTTTGTTTTGGCTCCCACCCACAGGCTGCGTGTTGAGCCCTGCATAAACCCAAACCACACAATGGGCCACAAACAAACAGGCGGAGGGGCTGCATGTGACCCATGGGCCATGTGTTAAGTAACCCTGGTTTAAGTAGACATGATGGCCAGGTTCCCAGTATAGACCCAGAAATCAGAGTCAAGGAAGGAGATGAAGGGGTTAGTTATTGTCTTGGGGGCAAGTAAAAAGTGAGCAAGGTAAGGAGTAAAATGATCGAAATACAGACAGGCTGAAGGAGGTGGGTTTCCCTATACCAGTGTTTCTCAATTTTATTTGGCCATGGAACCCTTTTAAAGAATTTTTGTGGATCCCCTAATAACAGTCTTATTAAACAGTAGACCACAAATAAGTAAGGATAATAATAATGCTAAACAAGGTCATGAGATCAACATTTAGTTTAATTGCACATATTAAAAAACAAAAATCACATTAATAAAAATGATTATTTTTTAAATCATAAAATGTTATTGTAATGGAATTTTCTCGCTGAACCCTTATTTTCACTTCGCAGAACCCCGGGGTTCCACAGAACACCATTTGGGGAACACTACTCTGGATTCTCTTATCAACCCTTTACTTTTAGGTTATCAGATTAAGTAGCCTATTTGTAACAGAAGCCCTGCACCCTGATATGCGGGAGTAGTGCTTTTAGCCTGTGCCGTACTTAAAGCCAGAGTTGCCCTCGCTAGCTCAGCTAGCATGAAATATGGAGCAAAGATTCCTCCTATGCCCTCTTTATACGAGGACCTACCAAGGGACCTGCTGAAAAGGATATTTTCCAATCCTGCGTATGTAATTTCTAGGTAACATTTCCTTTTAATAAGCAGACATCTAACCTTGGAAGTTCTTCGTATATCTCATTACAGTTACCCTAATCATCTCCCTGGAAAAAAAGCAGATCCTTTTACACCTGACTAATTTTGCTGCTGTTATTCAGTGCTGCTTTCACACTACTTCCTAAAACTGCCAAGACACCCTTGAACCTGTTTAGAAAAGGTTAGGATGCTAATTAAGAAAAGCTATTTTTTCCCCTAACCTGAGGGAGAAAAGTAAAAGGTGCATGGGTTGGGCTGAAGTTATTATTTTTTCCCTTTTAATAAGTGAATGCCCCACTTTCCCCTTGGGAGTCCAATGTTCCTGGAGGTCCGGTGTGCTAGCATGAATGTGGGACGAGAGGTTAATTTGCAGCTCCGTGATGCACAGTCTCTCCTTTTGCACAAATATTGATCTAAGGCTGCTCATGTATCTCTGCTGTCCATAACAACGGCAGCATGATATTGCTGCTGGAGATATGCAAGGGCATCAGAGGGGAAGGGAATTAGAAAAGGAGAGAGCATAAGAGGTTTGTGGGAGCTGTGTTCTATCTGCAGAGGTGGCAAATCCTTGTTCTACACTTCCTCCCTTTTCATGTTAAATGTCTCTTTATTGACATTTCCCTTACTGCACTGAATGATCTTTAAAAGAGAAGGAAAACCGCAGCTTTGTTCCATGCTGGGCATTCATCATAAGATACCATTTCATCAGAGGAGTTGTCTGCACTTCCTCGGTAGAGTTTAGGAGGTTAAATATAGCTGTTGAGTTCTAAGGTGATAAATCTGTTTTCCAGTTTAGGATTTTGCCAGACAAAAGTCTCTACGCCCATCACCCCCCCGACTGTTCACTCTAAGGCTATGTCTAGACTGCAGGCTTTTTTCAGAAGAAGCTTTTTTCGGAAGAGATCATCTGAAAAAACTTCTTCCAAAAGAGAGCGTTCACACACAAAAGTGCATAGATAAAGCGATGCGCTTTTCGAAAGACAGCGTTCACATTGATTGGATGTTTTCTCACATAAAAGGCCACCCAGAACCACTTCAGCCAGAATTTTACGTCACCAGTTGCTTCCGAGTGCTGGTGCCAGAGCCTTGCAGAGAAACGCACTTAAAAGGACCCCCCTGGACAGCCTTTTTTCTGCTTCTGCTGCGTGCTGGCTACCTCTTTGAGGGACAGTAAAGCTCTTGCAGGGAATGGTGTCATTGCCCAGCGTTTTTGGATGCCACAGCTTTTCTCTTTGTGCCATGGAGCCAGAGCTGCCCCTAGACATGCGATGGCCCCACACTCACACTGTCGTGCTTCAGTTTCTGCAGCACTTTGTGCTGGCTGCCTTCCAGGTCCTGCATAAGCTTGACCCCGAGCTCATTCTTGGGTTCCTCTCCCTGGATGCAGGAGCAACACCCTTGCAACTGCAACCCACAGTGGAGAGACGTTTCTGGACTTGTGGGACCGCCTGGTTATGGAGCAATGGGACAACCAGCAGTGGCTCCAAAACTTACGCATGCAGAAGGCCACCTTTCTGGAGCTGTGAGCCTGGCTTGCTCCGATGATGGGACACCCACCTGCAGCCTGCCATCCCACTGGAGTAGCAGGTCACAATTGCCGTCTCGAAGCTCGCCATCTCTGACACTTACCAGTTGGTGGGCAACCAGTTTGGCGTGGGGAAAGGCACTCTGGGGTTGCAGTCCCTGCATGGGGGGAAGGGAGGGAAGCCTGGAAAAGGAGGACCCTCAGGAAAGGGTGGTTGGAGGGTGTAAGGATGGTGTGGGTGTAGAGGGGAAACCTCATCCTTGGGAGGTTGTTCCATTCCACCCTCACTCAGTCCTGCTACTGGGGAGGTAGCCTCATACGGGGTGGTTCCTGGGGTATTTGAAGGAGGAGAGGGAGTGGGCACCTCCCAAGGGCTCAGGCACCCCCCCTCTCATTCTCTGTTTTGTGTATTTGTTTGTCTCCTTATGTAGGTTGTGAGGGCCATCAACTCCATCCTGGTGCAGCGGATCATCCATCTGGGAGACATGGACCACATCGTGACTGGATTTGCTGCCTTGAGGTTCCCAAACTGCTGTTGAGAGATTGATAGGACCCACATCCCAATCCGCGCACTTGAACATCGAGCGGCCCAGTATATCAACCACAAGGGCTACTTCTCTATTGTCCTGCAGGCCCTGGTCAACCACCATGGATAGTTCGCGGACATTTTTGTCGGATGGTCGGGTAGGGCACATGATGCCTGCATTTTTCGGAACTCCAGCCTCTACGGGAAGCTGGAGGCAGGCATACTCTTCCCTCACCATGACTTTGCAGTTGGGGACATGCAGATGCCAATGTGCATTGTCAGGGACATGGCCTACCCCCTGATGCTGTGGCTTATGAAGCCTTATACCAGCCACCTGGACCCCAGCAGGGACCAATTTAATGCCCACCTCAAATGGGCCAGGATTCAGGTCGAGTGCACTTTCAGCCACCTTAAAGTGCAGTTCAGGTGCCTCCTGACCCACCTGGACATGGGGGAGTACAACTTCCCTGTGGTGGTGTCGGCATGTGGAGAGGAAGGGGGAGACTTTCCTCCCAGGGTGGGGGGGGGGGCAGATGTCAGCTGCAAGGGAAGACCCTTTGAGCAGCCGTGGACAGCTGCCATCTGCCAGGCCCATCAGGCGAGGCGCACATCCAGGAGGCCCTAAGGGAGAGTTTCACTCAATAACCCCAGTAACTCTCCCCAGGGCCTCCCCCCTAGGGGCCTCTGGCTTGCTGCACTATCCCTTTCCCACCACAGTCCCTCACTTTGCCCTTCCCTGATCTCACAATAAAGACACCTGTTTGGTTTTGAACAAAACAAACTCTGTATTGATCTTTCATTAAAAAAAGCAGGGGAGGGCTCAAAACCTAGAGGGAGAGGGATGCTCGGAGTGGCATTGGGGGGTGGCTGGATGTGCCACCTCAGGTGCGGGTTCCTAGTCAAACTTGGGATTGGGTGGGTCCTGGGACCACAGGGGTGTGGACAGGAGGGGGGGGCTGAAACGAGGGCAGGGAGGAAAGGGGAGGGGGCATGGGCATCACGGAAGGGGCATAGGCATCACCTGGGGAGGGGGCATGGGCGTTGCTTGAAGAAGAAGCAGAGGCATTGCTTGGGGGGCAGGGAGAGGGGGAATGGGCATAGCAGGGGGGGCAGGAGGGTGGTAGGCAGAAGCAGTGACAGCAGCCAGATGTACCATCATTTCATGCACGGTGGCACACATGCTATCGCACCTCTTCATGAGCTGGTCCCACACACGGTTCCACCACTCTGCATCCTCCTGGACATTCTGTGCCAGGGTCTGCTGCATTTTGCGCAGGACACTGACATGCTGCCCTATCAGGTCTTCATGGACCCTGGCATGCTTTCGGGTCCCCTGGGCTCTGGAGGCTGGCTTGGTGGCTCGCCCATCAGTCCCGACTGGTCCAGCTGTGGAGAAAACAAAGAGGGAGAGGCGGTCAGTCATCCATGCAGACACTGTCCCTGAGGCCGTGCCCTTCTCTGTGAGCAGCGACCAACAGTCCTCAGGCAAGAGGAGGGGGATGTCCCAAGAGCAAGGCTATGTGTGGCCTGCACAGCAGGCCCTGCCTCACAGAGGCCCCGAGGTGCCCAGGGGACCATGCTGCCTGCTTCCTCCCCCCGGCATATGGACAAGCAGGCAAGGGAAGTGTCCAGCCGTACTGGGATCCCCCCCATGGGCAGCAGAGGAGCCGGGAACAGCCTTCCCCTCCCTGGGGCCCGCACACATACCTGTGCCTGGCAGCGCTGCCTGCGGGAGCAGCTGGTGCCTCACATGTGCAGGCATACCCGTGTACTGTGTGTAGCTCTCCGCGGTGTGTCGGGGGTCATGCCTACACCCTTGTGGCTAGCCTGCTTCAAGCCATGGCAAGTGGTTGGAAGGCCTCCCCTGAGCCTGGGAGCAGGATTCTGGGCATGCTCAAGGGCTGCCTGCTGAGTCCTCATGGTGCACACTAACGCTGCATGAGGTTCTACATGCATGGACTGCAGCATGATGTCCAGCCCAAGCAGGCCAAGAAACGCTCACACCCCACCCCCTCTGCGCCCGCCTCCCCCGCCTGTGTGAGTGACAAACTGGGAGCACTCACCTGAAGATCCCTCTCCGGCATCAGAGGATGCCTGGGAGATGTCATAGCTCGTGGCAACCAGCTCCAAGGAGAGCGTGACAGTGGCCATCTCATCCTCCTCCTGCTACTGTCCCTCGTCCTCCTCCTCCTCTGCTGTGACCTCTGGCTGGGCGACGACGGGCATGTCAAGGCCGGAGCCCACCATGACGTGTAGGGAAACAGCTTCCCTATCCTCCAAGATTTGATGCAGCTCAGCATGGTAGGGGCAGGTGTGGGGTGCTGCCCTAGAGAACGAACTACACTCTCTGGCTCTCATGTATCCCTGGCAGAGTTCTTTCACCTTATTCCAGTTTTGTTCGAAGGTCCGGGGTGGGTGTCCGCACTCAGCTAGGGACTTGGCCATCCAGCCATAAATATCCACATTGCAGTGCTTGGAGCGGAGATCCTGGAGTGTCTCCTCCACACCTCACACCTCAAGGAGGGACAGGATCTCCGCTCCAGACCACGAGGGCACCCCCCACTTGGTACCCCTGGGTGGGTCCTGGGAGCCCTGCTCGTGCTCCCTGCAAGGGCCAGGAGGATTTCAGGGGTCTTGTGGCTCCTCCATGGGTGAGCAAGCCCTTGGCAGGGAGAGCTGTGCAGTCAGGGTGCTGCACCCAGGCTGGCTTCCTGCCACAAGGCTTGTCCAGGGTGCCTGCAGTTTTAAGTTTATCTATAAACTATAGAGTTGTGATTACTTTGGATGGAGTGATCACCAGGGCACCTGTGTTACTTCCTGGAAGCCTCTTCTTTTGCAAAAAAAACCCCCAAAAAAACCCTCTTCCCCGTCCACACATGCCTTTTTCCAAAAGAGCTCTTTCGGAAAAGGCATTCTTCCTCATAGAAAGAGGATTATCAGTGTCAGAAAAACCACTCTGTTCTTTCGATTTTCTTTCAAAAGAACGCGATTGCAGTGTGGATGGAAAAACAGTTGTTTTTCTGAAAAAACTCTGTAGTGTCGACATAGCCTAAGAGAGGGGAATAATACACTGCAGGAGCACCTGGCTTTTTTTGACTTTTGCAAATGGGGGCATGCCTGCCACTTCAGCAGTACCAAATTGGATCATGAGGAAAGATTGCACTAAGAACCTGCCTCTATATTTTTGAACATGCTCAGCTTTGAGCAAAATTCCCATTCCCTCCACCTGCTGAGTTGGTTACAACACATTCCAACCAAAAGTCATTCAGAATTCTCTTTCAGTAAATAAGAGGGCTCTAAATTAGTAGATTATTCAATTCTTTTTACTCATTTCTGCTTTCTAATGTCATCTTTCACTTACTTCTTTTTTGCATTTCTCTGAACCTTAGGTTTAAAGAATGAGTAAGACACACATGGTTGAGCTGAGATCTTATCCTGCTTTGATTCCTTTAAACTTACACGGCTCATCCATGTAGAGCTGACATGCAGCTGGCCTTACAGAACTTCTCTCTTAGACTCTTTATGTACTTTACCTGCTATGTCAGGGAAATGAGTCTCCAATGAAAACTTATGTAACCATCCCCACTCCACAACTGCGGCTGCTGTCTCGACCCATTAAGATAAAATCCATCTCAGTGTTTCAGAAGATTTATAGTGGTTGTCTCCAAACCCTGCAAGTTGAAGGTGTTGAGTCCAGAGTGTGAGTGGGCACCAATGGATTAGGAAGCCTAATCCGAACTAGCTAGTCCGTGCCGCGTGTAGCCGCGTGGCACGGGCTCCGAACTAGCCGGCATTTAAAAATGGCGCCGGCCGGCTTTATGCAAATGAAGCCCGGGAAATTCAAATCCCGGGCTTCATTTGCATCTCCGTATGACTACATTACCCCCCCCCCCCCCAGTTCGAACTAGGGGGGTAGTGTAGACATACCCTATGTTCCCTGGATTATCACCAAAGATACAAAGCCTGTTGGATTTACAGAAATGGACTGGAGGGGGAGGGGGGAAGGAGGCCTGTTGGGGTCTCAGGAAAGGATGTTACCGTGCGGAAAGGGATATAGTTGTGGCAAAGGGAAAGAAGCCTGGATGGGGGGAAGAGAGGAGGGAGAGGAGAACCTGAAAATGTTTGAAGTAACTTCCAGATAGGTCTTTTCGATGTGATTCTGCTCTCTTGCACCTTGTGTAGTTATTTACATCACTGCAAAGTAGTTTTAAACATTATCAGTCTAATCTGTGCAGTGTTTTAAACCTGCTTTGCATAGTAAATGACATCACCAGTGAAAGACAGTGGAGAATCTGTCTAATCCATCTGTTTGTCTATTCCATGTAGCCAGCTGTCTACAGGTGCATCTTCACTAACTCTGTTCTAAAATTTGATTTGTCAATTTCACATGCGTTCACTTTTTTTTGGTTGTATCACTTTGGTATATATGGTTGTGCCAATTTTCTTCCACATATTGATCTGAGGAAGTAGGTCTGGCCCACGAAAGCTCATCAGCTAATAAACCATCTTGCTAGTCTTTGAAGTGCTACATAGTTGTCTTTTGTTTCAGCTACACCAGACTAACACGGCTGCATCTCTATCACAGAATAAGAAAAGAGAGTTACTCACCCTGTGCAGTAACATTTGTTCTTCGAGATGTGTGTCCCCGTGGGTGCTCCACTCGAGGTGCTGGGCTCGTCCCGGCGCCGCAAACTGGAGGAATTTTCATTAGCAGTAGCCCCCTACCGGACTGCGCATGCGCAACTGCCCCTTCGCACCTTTGATCTGAGCGCAGTCCGGTCTTGACAGGTTCCTCCAAACCGGAAGCATCTGAAAGATATAAATACAAGCTCCGAAGCAGGGAGGAGGGTGGGACGTGGAGCACCCACGGGGACACACATCTCGAAAAACAGACGTTACTGCACAGGGTGAGTAACTCTCTTTTCTTCATCGAGTAGTGTCCCCGAGGGTGCTCCACTCGAGGTGAGTACACAGCAGTGGTCCAACGTTACATGAGTGCTTCGGACCTATCGTCCTCATGCTGTAGACAAGACAGCCTGAGCTACCCTTGAATCAGAGGTAAGTATGTTCGCGAGGGAATAGTGTCTAGCGAATGTGAGGGTAGATGACCAGGTTGCTGCACGGCATATGTCCTGCAATGGTACTCCGTGAAGATAGGCAATGGATGTTGCTATGCCCCGGGTGGAATGAGCACGAAGACTGTTTGGAAGAGATTTGTTGCACAAGGCATAACATTGTGTGATGCAAGCAACGACCAAGAGGGAAATACGCTGCGCAGAAAGTTGCTTGCCCTTGGAGCGCTCGGCTGTAGAAAGGAAAAGCCGCTGGGACTTCCTAAAGACTCGAGTTCTGTCAAGGTAAAATGCCAGTGCTCGCCTGACATCTAGAGTGTGTAGACGTGCATCTTCCAATGAGGAGTGAGGCTTCGGGTGGAAAGTTGGCAGGGTTATAGGCTCATTTATATGGAAAGCAGAGTTGACATTTGGCAGAAATGCTGGTTGGACACGCAGTACTGCTGCATGACTGAAGAATTGCGTGTACGGCAGATCGGCGGAAAGAGCTGCTAATTCACTTACTCGACGTGCTGACGTAATGGCAAGTAGGAACACCGTTTTCATTGTGAGCATTCGTAGATCACACGTTGCGAGCGGCTCAAAAGGCAAGTGAGTCAGAGTGTCCAATACTAAAGGCAAGTCCCAAGGCTCCGATGGGATACTGTGGGCCGGATACAGATTGCCTAATCCCTTCAGAAACCTTTTGGTGATAGGGTGGACAAACACTGAATGGCCGTCAATCGGAAGACGAAAGGCTGAAATTGCCGCCAGATGAACTCTTAGGGAAGAAATAGACATTCCGGTCGTCTTTAGGTGCATCACATAATCTAGGATCTGTTGTATAGGCAGCGAATGAGGGTCAAGATCTCTTACTGAGCACCACGAATGGAAAGGACGCCACTTATGGAGATAGGATTTGCGCGTCGTATGCTGCCTGCTGTTAATCAACACGCGCCTCACTTCTTGAGAACAGGAGTGTTCGGAAGATTGGAGCCAGCTAGGAGCCATGCCGTGAGGTGCATGCGGTCGATGGCTGGGTGAAGAATTGTGCCGTGTTGCTGAGATAGCAAATTGAACAGTTCCGGTAGTCGTCGTGGTTTGGCAACTGACATTTTTGACAGCTGTGTTAGCCAGGTCTGTCTGAGCCAGAAAGGTGCTATCAGAATTACTGTTGCACCGCCAAGTGCTATCTTCTCTAGAACTCTCGAAATGAGTGGAAGGGGAGGAAAGGCGTATAGTAATTGGTGACAATCCCAGTCCAGGAGGAAGGCATGCCCCAGAGAGTCTGTGCTGATGCCTGCTCGTGAACAATACTGAGGACATTTCCTATTGTGTCGAGTGGCGAACAAGTTCACCTTGGGGAAGCCCCATTGCAAGAAAATGTCGCGGAGCACCTCGGGATACAATTCCCACTTGTGCTGTGAGAGGAAATGCCTGCTCAGGGTATCGGCAATTACATTGTCCTTGCCAGGAAGGTATGCTGCAGTTATGGTGATACCTTGTTGAATCGCCCAATTCCACAGGCGCACAGCCTCTACACACAGGGAGCGGGAATGTGACCCCCCCCCGCTTGTTGATGTAATACACCGTGCATATGTTGTCGGTGAGAATCTGTATGGAGTGTCCTCGGATGATGGGCAGAAAGTGCCTGCAGGCCTTGAAGACTGCTCTTAGCTCGAGAAAATTTATATGCTGTAGCGATTCCTGGGGCGTCCAGAGACCCTGCGCATGGTGCTCCTGAAGGTGAGCGCCCCAGCCGAGTAGAGAGGCATCTGTAGTGATTTGTAGAGATGGTTTGCGGGCATGAAAGGGGACCCCTGTTAGCATGTTGTTGGGGCTGTCCCACCATGCCAGGGAAGTCCGCACCTGACTGGGCAGAGAAACCACCCTGTTTATACTGTGCACCCGAGGCGTGTATGCGGTGAACAGCCAATGCTGAAGACTGCGCATATGGAGTCTGGCATGCGGAACCACATATGTGGTGGCTGCCATGTGCCCCAATAGCTGTAGACAGGTAAGTATTCGGGACTTGGGAGAAATTGACACTGATTTCACCAGGTCCTGTATGAGCTGAAACCTCTTTACTGGCAAGTATGCCCTCGCGGTGAGGGAGTCGAGTCGCCCCGATAAATTCCAGGTCGCGAGTAGGTGTCAGGAAGGATTTCTCGAGGTTGATTATGAGTCCGAGAGCTGTGAAGAGAGTGGTAGTTGCAGACACTGCCCTCGTGGCCTCGACGAGTGTGGAAGCCTTTAGCAGGCAATCGTTCAGGTACAGAAAAATTGTAATATCGTGGCGCCGCAGGCAGGCCGTCATTACTGCAAGGGTCTTGGAGAACACCCGTGAGGCTGTCGATAGTCCAAAAGGCAGCACGCGATACTGATAGTGGTCGGACCCGACTGTGAACCGAAGGAATCTTCTGTGCACCGGGTGTATCCTTATATGGAAGTAAGCGTCCTGAAGATCGAGGGATGCGAACCAATCCCCTTTTTCGAGAGCTGGGATGATCGAAGATAACGTGACCATCTTGAATTTTTGCCTTTTCAGATGACGGTTGAGCCGACGTAAGTCCAGGATAGGCCTCCAACCCCCTGATTTCTTCTGGGTGAGGAAGTAGCGAGAGTAGAATCCTCTTCCCAGAAAGCATATTGGCACCCTTTCCACTGCACCTAATGTGCGACACCTCTTGATGGAGAAGAATCTTGTAGGGACGGGGAAGGGAGGGCGGGGGGGAAGAGAGGTGAAAGGAATGACATATCCTGAAGTTATTACATCATAAACCCACCAGTCGGTGGATATGAGAGCCCAACGATGCTGATAAGGCCTGAGACGATGATGAAATACGCCTTTTGTGATGCCTAGAGTCTCTGTTAACGGGGTGGTACAAAGTCCCTCGATCAACACTTCAAACCTGCTGCCGGCCCTGCTTCTGGACAGACGTCTTGTTAGGCTGTTGGCGACGCTTTTCGGGACGTTGTCTTGGTCTCTGTTGATCGTATGGCCTGGTCCGAGGCGTCGCATACGAGAATGGTCTTTGCCTGTTGTAGGGTATGTATTTCCTTCGTTTGTAGGGGTGCGTGTACATCCCTAGTGTCCTCAAAGTTGTATGTGTATCCTTGCCCGAGTGGAAGA
The DNA here is from genome assembly GCF_049634645.1 of Pelodiscus sinensis. Lineage (NCBI taxonomy): Eukaryota > Metazoa > Chordata > Testudines > Trionychidae > Pelodiscus > Pelodiscus sinensis. Next base: position 31,091,262 of record NC_134718.1, on the reverse strand, counting down.
CCTGATCAGTTGACTGGGCAAATAGTGACTTGCGATCAAAGGGCAAATCCTCCACCTTGGCCTGCAACTCCTTAGGAACAACGGTCTGGTGTAGCCAAAACGCCCAACGCATAACTATGGCCGAAGCTGTGGATCTAGCAGCTGTATCCACCGTGTCGAGGGCAATCTGTAAGGCTGTTTGGGCAACCATATAGCCCTCTTGTATCACTGCCTTGAGAATCTGACGCTTGGAATCCGGCAAGTGCTAAAATAGAGGGATCAGTTTCGAATAGTTGTCGAAATCGTGGTTTGCTAGTTGTGCCGCAAAGTTACACATCCTCAGAGCAGAAGTGGAGGAGGAATATACTTTCCTGCCCAAGATACCCAGTCTTTTAGCCTCCTTGTCATTTGAGGGATTCTTGGTTTGAGAAGTTCTTGTTCTCTGCTGCGCAGTGTCCACAACAAGGGAGTTAGGCTGTGGATGTGTGAACAGAAACTCCATATCCTTCTGAGTTATGAAGTATTTCTTGTCTGACTGCTTATTAGTTGGTAGCGATGAGGCCGGAGTCTGCCAGATGTCGTTGGCCACCTCCAGTATAGCATCATCGAAGGGAAAGGCGAGCTTTGACTTCTGGGAAGGTTGTAAATTCTTCAGCAGCCGATGCTGTTTCTGTTGCACATCCGCGGTCTGGATGTCCTGGGATTGAGCAACCCTCTTGAAGAGTTCCTGGAACTGCTTGTGGTCCTCCGTAGGAGACAAGTCCGCAGGGATGACTGCATCATCTGGCGAGGATGAGGAACGCTGCACCGGGGAATCAGGGGTCTGTTGTTCATGAAGAGGAGTGTGGTCCTGCTTATCCTCCTGATAGCGTGGATCCAAATCCTCAGCCGAGGATGGTGGGGCAGCATAAAGGGTAGACTCGTCCGGACCGTGTGGAGATTCAGGTCGAGAAGATTGCGGTGACCTTCTGTGGTGCAATGAATGAGAAGAGCACTCGTGATAACATCGGTCATCCCGCCGGCTGTGGCAGGGAGAACGACTGTATCTTCTCACTGTGTCATACCGACGAGGGCACTCTGTACGTCTTGGGGACCTTGGTGAAAGGGATCTCCTATAGTAGCGTGAAGGAGACCGTGAGTAGGGATCTCGATAGTATCGACGTGGCGGTGAACGACGAGGCGACCTATAGTAGAGTTCCCTGGGGGCCGTGTAACGGTGAACATGACAACGGCAATCAACATGCAACGAGGAAGGTGAATCAGGTCCAGGAGAGAAGGTGACACGGTCCGGTGTCAGAGACGGTGTCCAGACCCTTGCAGATTTTTGCTGCGCTTTAGTTGGCCCCAAGGAATTGAAGGCAGGCTGAGGAGGTGCTTGTGGCTGAACAGCAGGCAGCAAAGAAGTCTGTGTCATTTGATCTTCAGCAGAGTGAAGGCTCGGTGCCGCAGGATCAGCCGGGGATGACGTGAGAGCTGAGGGATGGGCTAGCTGAGACTCCTGCTGAGGTGCCGCATCCGGTGCCGATGTGCCCGGCACCGAGGAGCACGGAACGGCACTCAGAGAAGGAGCTGCAGGTGCCGACACAGCTGGTTCCAGCCATGCATGCGCAGGAACTCCCGATGCCGGGGCTTCTCTTGCTGGCTCCGGGAAAGCCGTTGAAGCCGTTACCGGCACCGACTCCGCCCACAAAACCTTTGTGGGTGCTGAAGCGGAGCTCTTGTGGCTGGCTGCCGTTGGGGCAGAGGAGCTATGGCCCTTGCCCGACTTGTCCGCGGGGAGTCTCGGCGCACAACCAGAGCTCCCCGGTTTGCCCGAACTGCCGCCCGGCGTCCTATGGGTCCTGCTGGAGATCTCTTGCCCAGCGTGATCTTTGGGTGCAGAGCGGGGCTCGGAGACTTCTGGAGCTTGTAGAGCCTTATTAAATAAAAGGACCCTCAGTCTCAGCTCCCGATCTCTTCTGGCACGAGCTGTAAGCTTCACGCAATGGCTGCACTTCGCTGGGACGTGAGCGTCCCCGAGACACCTTACACACCGGGAGTGTCCATCGGAGACAGGGATAGCCTCCTGGCACTGAAGGCACTTCTTGAAGCCAGGTGATCCTGGCATCCTGACTCCCTTTCTGATTTATTTCTTTGTCAATTTCAGTCAGGAAGGCACTGACTGACCGCTGAAGGAAAAACGGTTTGTTTGTTTGTTTGTTTTTAAAACAGGGGACTACAACTACTAACACTATAACTGGTAACTATCTATGACTAAACAAGAAAACTAACTAACTAAGAGATTTCCCTTTTTCCTCAGAGAGGGGAAGGGAGCTTAATCTAACTCCGTCTGCGTCTGCGGACGGTTGGAGAGAAACTGACAAGACCGGACCACGCTCAGATCAAAGGCGCGAAGGGGCAGTCGCGCATGCGCGGTCCGGTAGGGGGCTACTGCTAATGAAAATTCCTCCGGTTTGCGGCGCCGGGACGAGCCCAGCACCTCGAGTGGAGCACCCTCGGGGACACTACTCGATGAAGAACACACCTTTTTCTCTAGGCTGTCTGCCCTGGCTCAAAGGTGTGTGGTGTTGCAAGATAGCTAAGATGTATTAGCAATTCAGGCATAAAAAACATAAAACACCACCACTGTGGAGAAAAGAAAATTTTGTTTTAGGGCTTGTCTGCACCGGGAAATTGACTAAAATGACTATTTAACTTGTGTGTTCATTCTGTTCTGGATATAAGTGGTTTTATTCCAGGGTAAATACTCTGCTTTGGAAGTGCATTAATTATTCTGGAATAGAATAACATTTATTCCACAATATGATGTTCACAGAAGGAGCTACTCATCTGAAGAAGTGGGCTGTGCCCATAAATGCTCATGTTACCATCTACATGTTTTGTTAGTCTATAAAGTGCTACCAGACATTTTGTTGTTTTTTAAGTTTATCCTGTACAGACTAACTCGGCTACCCCCTGAAGCTTCCAAGAATCTATTCAGGATAATTCTCCATGCAAACAAGTTTTTAATGGGAGCTAAACTAGTTAAAGTTAACCACCAGAAGGCGTTACAGTTCTGACCTCATTTAACTACCCCTAATAATAATCACTACAAATGCCCTGTTTCATGGTGGGTTTTACAGGAAGAAAACTATCACACATTACTCATCTGACTGTAAAAAAAAACCACCACTGTGTCAGTGACGACAAGATGCTAGTTCTTATACTGTACGCACAGTATAGTATTTGACCATCTCTGAAATGTTGGAGGTTCATTACTAGTGCCCCCCACTATTGATAACACAAGTTTATTGTTTACTGTGCCAATAACCTAAGGTAAGGCCTTATGCTGGGAATGAACATCAACTTATGCCACTATTACTTTGCAGACAAACATCCTTGGAAAGAGCCCAGCAAATTCCTGGGAAACTGGTCCATCTGTGGTCATAAGGGGGAATTCCCCTCCTCCTCCTTTTCACATTTGTTCATGGAAATGAAGTCTATGGCACAGGCGCTTAAGCCAGACACTTGAGACTTCGAAGTCCTTACCCACATTAACAGCTGGAGGTCCATTATTATTCATTGAATCTCTCCAGGGCCGATTAGAATCCTCCTTTTAATTGTCTGCATTCCCCTCTGTCCCTTTATCACTAAAGAAAGGAAGAAAGAGGGCAAGAGACACTGCCGTTGCTTTATCTCATTACAGATCCCCGCCCCAGAATGGAAAACGTACTTGAATCTGTTCTTTCCCTGCAGGGAAGGGAGGGAAAGCTTGTCCTGTTTTACATATTAATGATAAATGACAGCCCCTTCTATTTTTGCATATCTCCCCTAGCATGTTGCAGTTAATAATTCACATTTCATTAGCATGTCTGGATGGCCTTACCATGTTTCTTTTCTATCCATGGAGAGATAGGGGGAAAGCTTAAAGAGGTGGGAGGTGGGGCAGGACAAGCATAAATTGCTTTTTAAAACAATCAGGCTGGATGTAGACTGCAGAGCCTTCTGAGTAGGGGAGGGTTCTGAACTTCCCAGATTTTTAGCAGTTCAACTTCAGCAGAGGAATGGAGCCAGAATTCATGGCTTCTTGTTGGCTGGCTGGCTGAAGAGAGAGAGAGAAAAAAAAGATAAACAAGGGATACAGAGAAGTTTCGCTATATTCTACCATTAGCCCAACTGGCAAAACAGATAAAGCAGAACACTTATGGACACTCAGAAAAAGGTTAGAAGAGTGCCTGGTAGAGGTTAGGAATTTGCTTAGTAATGTGTAGGGTTGCCAGGTGTCCGGTATTCACAGTCCGGTATATTTGCCTCCTGTCCGGTAAAAAAATTCATAGGATACCCAACACCTAAAATGTCCAGTATTTTCTGATTTTTTCCCTGGCCAGGAGGTGAAAATGCTGGGCACCTGGCAACCCTACAAACACTCAATGCCCTTCCTCCCCGAATTCCTCCCTGGCTCCCAACTCCCCCAGCTCTCCGACCCTAGCCTCCATGCTTATCTGGTTCCGCAAGGCTGCCGACACAAAATGTCTGCAGACCAAGGGATTGCTTCCCCTGGGTCTTAGTGCTCAACCTCTCCCCTGTTCCTATCCCTGCACTCACTCTTAAAGGGGACATGCTGTTTTAATGCTGTTTTGTTTTGTTTTGTTTTATTTTATTGCTTAATAAGTCTTGGAGTCCTTTTTTGGGGGGGGGTGTTCGGTATTTTTGTTTCAACCATCTAGCAACTCTAGTAATGTGATTACACTAAAGAGCATGCCACGGCCTGGCGCTGCTCTCAGTCTGCTTCCAAACTGGGGTACATCGGCAACTGTTTTATACACAGTCTATTGCTATTCCCTCTTGTGATCCAACTATGAAGGTGTCAGCCAGGTGTATGTCAAGAATTAAATGGACACTCCGGCCCTACAGCCACTGGGACGCACTATTTTGAATTAGGTGGCTACACGAAGTATAATCTCTGAAAAGAAGTGCAAACAAGTCCAACTATCAGCTTAACAAAATTTGCAAAAGAAAACTTAAAGAATGTCTACACAGCAGGGCAAAAGTTGAATATAGCTATGAAACTTCAGCTATGTCAATTGCGTTGCTGAAGACAAAATAGCTGAATCTTTTGGCGCTGTCTACACATCAGCAAGTCGAAGGAAAAGCACTATTCTTTCAACTTCCCTTACTCCTCGTGAAATGAGGGTTATAGGAGTCAGAGTAAGAAGTCCTTCTGATTGCCATTTATTTCAAAATAATGGCTTGCTGTGTAGATGCACACTTTGTTATTTCAAAATAAAGCTGCTGTGTAGACATACCCTTAGTCTCCTAGGGTACATCTAGATTACATGCCTCTGCCGACAGAGGCATGTAAAATAGGCTACCCGACACAGTCAGTGTAGTGGGAGTTTAAATATCCCCGGATTCATTAAAATAAATATGGCTGCTGTGCTGTGCCAGCTCAGCTGATCGTCAGCACAGCGCGCAAGTCAAGACACAGATCGGTCAACCAAGGAAGCCTTTGTTGACTGCTCCTTTTCTGGCTATAGCTGTAAAAGGAGCGGTCAAAAAAGGCTTCCCTTGTTGACCGATCCGCATCTTGACTTGCGCGCTGTGCCGACGATCAGCTGATCCAGCACAGCACGGTGGCCATTTTTATTTTAATGAAGCCGGGGATATTTAAATTGCCACTTCATTGACTATGTCGGGTAGCCTATTTTACATGCCTCTGTCGGCAGAGGCATGTAATCTAGACGTACCCCTAGTGTCTGGTTTTACTATACACTGAAACATTAATCAACTTTTGAACCATGCCCTGTATGAAATATATCTCCTTCCAGTGAAAAACAAAGAGAAAAACCCAGCTAGTTTATATAGCTGTCATATTCTGGACCTTCATGGATTATCCTGTTGTTTCCATCTAGGTTTGTTCCATGAGTGCTTCTTCCCCTTTATCTGAGATCAAGGAGATGTGAAAAATACTCTTATGTGAGTCTGCCAGTGTATCTAGGTTTGAGAGACAATGGGTCTTGGTTGATACTTGTTGGATACAAAGGCTGGTTAGGTTTTCATTAAGGAGAGAGGGATGTGGTTTAACGTTATTTTCAAACCTAGTTTCATGGGCAGCCAATTCTTGTTGTGATCCAATAGCAGATAATGTCTTTATTAAAATATTCTGAAGAGAAAGCATCTTAGACCACCTCGAAAAGCATAGAGCCCATTCCTGCAGGTCCCTGAGGAAAAGTCTGTTACTATGCCCTTTGACATCACCCACCCTGGTATAAGGGTTGTGGTCAGCCTCTGGCTGGAGTGCCTCTGAATGTCAACTAGTCCTGACTGTAAGAATGACTCTTGTAGTCATTGGCAGCTGAGTGTAGTTAAGTGCAGTTCTGATGCTGCTCTGACTTACTCTGAGACCCCAAACTAGTTCCCAGCTGACTCTAGGTCTGGGCAGCTACAAAGGTGGCATTCAGTTATGTGGACCTTTTTCTGGAGTCCTGCCACAGTGTAGCTGAACCCAAGAATTTGGATAATTGATTTTTCAGTGTGCTTTCCTTTGGGAGACATTGTGGATTTGATTTTCCTCTTAGGTATACTGCAGTTACTCTTAATCTCCATGCGTGTGACAATGAGAAGAATCATTCCCTGCCTAGCCTCATGTTTCATAGCACAGCCAAGGCTTCCTATACCTCCCAAATTGCAGAGACTGCTGATTTTCGAACATAGGTTCTACATTCCAATTTCTGGTTTTGCAAGACATAAAAATTCAAATCCAAAGTGAGCAGTAGAGAGCGGCTGAATACAAACAGTTGACAGAACATCAGTTATATGTAGTGATGTGCAGCCTACAGACCAGTTTGCTGTGTGTTGCTGGGAGTGCAGGATATTATGCAGGGAGAGGGTTGTAAAAAGCCATTGCTTCAATAAATGGTAGATCTACCAAGGCTGTAAAGAAAAAAAGAGAACAGTTCCAATGGTATTTCAAAGAATCACAAAAATTTGTTTACGGGGGGTACTGGGGTCCTCAGCTCCTTCAAAAAATTTTGTAGCAGCCAATCATCCTGCAAGACATTTCTAAATTGTCTGTAATTGCAGCTGGCTCCAGTGGCTGAGGCATCACATTTACACCTTCCAACATGCACATTGACTGACTGCTTTGAATTTTCCTGCAACGTGACTCAAGAAGATGATTAAAGGCCTAGTGAAAGGTCATTGCTACCCAGAATAAGATTCATGCATCTCTCAGAAGACTGGGCTTGATATCAAAGCTACACTAAGCTAATAGTTAATGCATGAGGTAATTCCTAGTATGGCTTGTTCTCTGCAGGAGTCCTCTGATGTGGACTGTGGCAAAAATATCTCTGCCTTTCTGCTTTCTTCAGGAAAAAAATGTCTTGTTGACTTTTTTTTTTAATTTCCTTAAGTAAACTTGGTGCTCATGAAGGTGAGAGTCTGATATCACTGCCTCGACCCACCCAGAAGAAACGAAGGATCTGAGCATGATCTCCTTCCGAAACAGGCCTGAGTTCTCTTGTGTCTCTCACTCTTGGCCTGAGACATGGCTGACAGTCACTGCTTGGGAGAAGCACGTGATTTGAATAGCAAAGAATAACAGGGTGCTTGAAGTCAGGACCGAAGTACAACAGAGATGTGGAGGGAAAGCGTGTCAGACCTCAATCAAGTTGTTCACTGGACAAGACCATCCTGCATCTTTTCATATTGGTGCTCAGACAATGCTAGCAACCCCCCTGCAATGATCCAGCACATCCATTCTTGGCTAGATAAGCCGGTCCTAAATATGACCTTCTTCCTAGTGTAGATGTGGGATAACACCTATAGCTTGTAACACCTATAGCTTCTTTTAGTTGGTCAAATTGCAGCCTACTCTTATGCTTCTGTTCTGTGTGTTAGCTAAGTCTGACCTAAATGCAGCTACTTCTAGTTCACAACAAACCTATCCAGATACATAGTTCCATCAGCAATTCTGTGCCAGGTGTCAGGGGACGCCTGTCTATCTAGGCCACCATTCCTGGCATTGCTCTCCAGAGAAAGTATCGCAGAGGAATTCTTTCCCAGGGATCTGGCTGTTGGGCCTTTCTGAAATGCTCAGTGTCCAACTGATTGCCACATCTGGGATTAGGAAAAAAACTCACCCAGGCTAGATCAGCAGAGCTAGATTGGTGTGTGTGGAGTGAGAGGGATGGGGGAAGGGATTGGTTTTTGCTTTTTGCTTTTTTCTGCAGCATGGGGTATGGTTCATGGAGCTTCTGTGCCATAGAAGTCCTAGTCATATTTTACCTGGTCCATGAATCCACGAGCGTGTCCTGAAGGGCTCCTGGAGGGTCTCTGGCTGACCGGGTTCCTCCTCCTTCACACACTCTTGTACACGGAGTCATGGTCTGCCTGTTTGCAAACTCCCCTTGGCTTTGATGATATGAATCCATTTCTCACCTGTTTGTGAGGTTCAAAGCCTCTGCATGGCCTGGGAAGCAAGAAGCAGGAAGCCAAAGTACATGTTCTTACAAGGGGAAAGTACTTTGGGAATTCAGTCTATGCTACAGCCACGGTGACCAGTCAGATAGACTGGAAAGCAGGGATGGTGCTCTCATCAGTGGGATGAGTATTGGCGAGTGGTGCAAGGACACTGGAAGAACAAGGTCCTATGACTGCATGTGTCACATAGGACTGAGGCTGTCACCTCTGGGGAGTCAAAGTACAGGTGGGAGTAGGAGGACAACTCCATGAATTGCAGAACTCAGAGGGTTATCAAAGTCTCTTGCAAAACAGTCAGCAATAGGAAGGAGATGAAAACAAGCCTGGCAGGCTGTCTGTCTTCTCTGTTTCCTGCTGCCGTGTTTTCCAAACCTCACTTTCCAAGGCAAGGCCGTGACCCTTTGTGAATACAATCCAGACACTAAGCTGTTGTTCTGACTCATGGTCACACAGCAGAACTTCCTGAGAAATCACTGTCACCCATGTCACTTGCTAGGTGGCAGCGCTGAAAACCTCGGGACCCTGGTCTTCCCTGTTTGATTTCACAAAGAGAGCCCAACATACAAGCATCAGTCAGCAATGTTTCCTTAGCTGAGAGTGCCTCACCATCCTGTGATTGCCCCCTCCCATTGAAGACCCCAGAACTACTCTCCCAGCCAGCACCAAACTGAGAAACACGGTGTCCTCAGGCAGAGCATTCTGCATGCCTCCCTTATTGTCTTGCAATGGGATGGAGGGAGAGAGGAGAAAATGCGCAGCTATTATTATCATTTTATAGAGTCTAGAAGAAAGCCCAAACCTAAGCTGATGTGTCCTTGCTGTGCTCTCGTCTCTGAGGAAAGGGTCAGGGAGGGCTGAGAGCAAAGCTGCTGTGAAGTAAAGCAGAAACAACCAATCCGCCTGATGCGGCTTCACTGGCCAGTTAGATTTCAAGAAGGTGAAAGGAAATTAGAAATCTGGAAGCCATCTGTTAGGGATGTGTGATAATTAAAGGCACATTACCTCATTTTCTGGACATTGCAACTTTACACTTCCCCTGTGTTATACACAGACTCCTATTGCTCCAACCAAGGGCTGGTTTTTATTATAAAATCAGTTCTTCGATCACATACTTTTAAAAAAACTATTTGATTGAAAAAATGCCATCTCATGGCTATTGATATCACATCATCATCACTGCATGTTATCGTGTTGTATTAATCATGATGACCTTAATCACTAATAATTGCTAAAATCAGAGCTGACCATTGTCAAACTCACAACTTCCATCATGCTACTGAGTAGTTTGGAGAAATAAAATGGACCTGACTCCTTTCATTATTTATTTGTATTTCTTCTGATTGTAGTCACTAAAGATCTTCTGGTACCTCAGTCATTAGTCTGATTGTTGTAGTTGAATTCCAGTTGTGGTAATTACATTCTGCCAAGTTAAATTCACCGCATACTTCCAACCAGATGTAATACAGTTTTTGCCTTCACTATGTAGCTGTAGATATAGATGCTGTGTGCTATGAAATAACTTTCTCACCCAGGAAGACTTGGCTATATTTCAGTGGTGGATGAAATGACTCCTGTGATATCCATTCCATAGTAATAAGTGTTGCAACTAACTTCCACTATCTAGTAACTCAATTCCTGCTCCCCTTCTAATTTCCAAATGATGGTATTTTTGTGTAATGGCCTCTGTGAAACCTTAGTTTTGAGTTTCTTGACTTTCAAATATTTAGGTTTTACAAACTGCCATAGTCTAATGAGGCCCTTTTGGGCTGTATCCAATCCTCTGTCAATTAAAAGGATTCCATTGACTTCAATGGGTATTAGATCAAGATTATAATAAAGTTTTTTGTTTGGGATCTGGGGAAGTGTTTAGATATCCTTTGGGATGATGGGTCCATTAGGAATATAAGTTACTATTCTTATAAATTATGACATCCTCTTATTTTGCTATGAGTGTATTCTGATGCATTTCTCAGAAAATACTAATTACGCTGATTGGCTGCTACTAGAATATAAGTTTTCCTCTTGCTGGAATGTTCTTGTGTTAGGATGTTTTCATCTTTAACAACAACAAACAACAACAAACAACAACAAACGTGTAAGGATGAAATCTGCAAAGAATGCTATTTCGGCATGTGAGACACCCTGCAGAAGGATGGGGTGTGGGATTTTATTTTTATGGGTGTCCATCCCGCTATCAAGGTGAAACTCTGATACCACTACAACCTAGAGTACCCACAACACTAGGAACCTGAGTTAGCTTCTTATTTAGACATTCATATTATTAGCAGCTCTGCAGGCCCCGAGTTATTCTACCCAGGATATAAATATGCAATATTTTGACAAACTGCCAGTGTTTGGGAAATGCACCTCTCTCACTGAGGATGCTGGGATCTCTGCCAGAGTTGTTTTTTAAAATATTTTTAACCAAACTGTTTTAAAATTAGCATGGTACATTCAGCTGTGTTCAGAGTAGCTGATCATTTGTGAGGAAAATGTGTTATTTACCACACAGGTTTCTTACAAATACATTCTTGTGGACCCAAACTTGTTTTTAAAAAAATTAAATCCAGGGTTAAAATACCTCCAAAGACATATTTTAACCTCCAAAGAGCCACCCAGATGTGGGTGTCTCTTTCGGTGATATTTGTATAATGGCATCACAACATTTGTATTGCAGTATAGCAAAGCACAACACCACAGCTTCTGCAAAGCTCAGACAGGTAGAGGCACTACCTGATGACTCTTATAAATGGGGTAGAGCTATACTCTAATCTGTTCGGGACCATTGTAACCCTCAAGTTAAATGGTTTAGTATTGTCGGGGTACAGAATAACACACAGGAAGAAACAAAAGGCTCTTTTCCCTAAAGCAGATAGATGGCAAGTCCTGCGGGGCAACCTATTCATAATTCCAAAGATACAAGTAATGTTTTCTCACTTATCATTGGTTTGTCAATAACAAGGGCTGGATCTCTATAAAACACAGTCTAGACAGGATGTATGAGGGGATATGGGAAAGAGGACTGTGGGAGGAAAATTTTCCTGGGGGGAGGGAAGGAGTAAAATAGCTACATGCGTTTGTTCACTCCACCACATATTTTTTAAAGATTCCCTTTTTCATTTAGTTGCTGTCATGATATTTATTCCCAGAGATGAGTAGGATAAAAAAAACATTGTGGCTTCTTGTGTGAATCTGCCTTTTCATTTCAGAAACAACCTGAACCCATGAAAATGGAGCAATCACTAAACCAGCAGAAAAGGAAGTGTGGGGAAAGAGAAGACAGTGTGGATTTCTCCCTGTTGTGTCAGTTTCCCTTTGCTGTGGGCCCACATGCTCATCTGATAATGTTATTTCATTTGCTCACCTAACTTGACATCCAGCTGCTCCAAGCATGTCACGCTCAGTGAGAGTGGCGGTTGTCCAAACCCCAGTGTGTGGCTAACAATGCTCTGGATCAATTGATGGATCATCTTCTCTCGCTCTTCTTGTTCTTGGGGATTTAGAAAAAGGGTATGTCCTACTGAGCATTATTGACAGGCTAAGATGGGGGATAGAAGGGAGGGGAAGAAGAGAAGGGAGAATTAAAAGGACCTATTATGAGTTTAAGTCCTGCCAGAATAAAAAGAGAGGTAGGGATGGGAGGAAATGTCACCAGAGTCGAAACAGAGAAAGGCTTTGAGCATGTATTTTGAAATGGTGAGCAATGTAGATAATGACCAAGATAATTCCCAGATTTTGTGGTCAGATTGGTTCCATTTTTTGCTATAAAGGATAATACCTAAACGGCTGAATAACCCAGAATTGTGCATTAATGTATTTATTGCTTCAATAAAAATGCTGCTAGGTTCCCACCTCTTTGTAACACAGGACAAAAATAATAGAATCATGCTACTGCTCATGGAGCCTCAGCATCTGGCCTCCTTGGCATTGCATCCATGTATGAAGATGTCACATTGCCAGTGTCATGATGCAGCAGTGCCATGCCCCAATATAATGATGTGAAGGAGCTCAGAATGGTTGTGGGGCTCTCCAACTGTCCTCCACGTTAGATGTGCACAACAGAGCACAGACCTCGGATAAACTGGGGCATCCTAATTTCAGGTCAGAGCACACCTCTAAAGAAAAGGTATCACTTTCTACTTTGTCAAGGCTCACCTTTGGACCAATATTACTATAAAAATGTACTGTGTGTCATTTATTCTGTTCTCTTTCCCGCCCCCCACTCCCTCTGCCAGTCCTTGACAAAGAATGTGATCAAGCTCTCACTTTATAAGAAATAAATGAACAAAAAAGAAGGGAATCCCCTTGGTCAGAATTTCCCCTTTTCCCTAATTTTTGTGCAGTTTGCTGGTTAGCTGCCGACTTTTGCCCCTGAAAAAACAACAGAGTGTTGATGCTGTATGCACTTGTAAAGAAAATGTAAAATGTTCTTGAGATCTTTAGAGATGACGGGGTTATGTTGATGAAGATTGTTAATATGTTTACTCTATGTTTTGTTATTTGAGGCCCATTTCTCCAAGGTACACGTGCATTTGTATATGTGCAATTGTCTGTCTATTTTGCCCATGCAAGTTCTCTAGGTGCACATGCAAATCAGGTGTTTGTATGCACCAACGAGTGTTCGGACTCATTTCCAGGTACAATATCCAAATTTTACGTGCAATTTCATGCGCTTCGAATGAACATTACAGGATCTGTGTTATGTAGGAAGTCAGACTACATCAGGGGTCGGCAACCCCTGGCAGGCATGCCAGAGCCGATTTCCTGTGGCACGTGGGGCGGGAGCTCAGCTCCACTCCTCCCCCCCACACAGCTGGGAACTCGTGCTGTGGCTCTAGCCTCAGCCACGCAGTTGCAGGCTGGAACACTAGTTCAGGCTTACTGCTGGGCGGAGAGGCAGAAGAGACATATGTGCGTGTTCCTGGGGATGCCACTGTCCAGCCTTGGCATGCAGCACCTGGGAGCTAAGGGGTTAACCCCGAGTCCCACGCTATAGGCATCCTGCTTCAGGAAAGGGAGGGGCTGGGCCTGCTCCACAGAGCCAGGGCTGGGTGGCCGGCACATGTGGCACACGGAGGCCAGGGCTGCTCCCTGACATCTGTTGGAGGGGAGGGGGTAGCCCTTTCCCCAATGTTCCGCTGCACCCAGCCAGGCTGGAGCCAGCCCTGGGCAGCCCCAGGCTCTGCCCCCCACAGCCCTGGAGCCGCAGCCTGCAGGCAAAGGACTGGTCTGGGCAAGGATGAAACTCTGCCCTACCCCCCGCCTCTCCTCACCCCGGTGCTGCTGCCCTGCTGATGAGGGCTCTGGGGGGACAGGGATGTAGGGGCAGGATGGGAGGGGGCAGGGGTTGCACTGAGGGGGGATGGGGCAATGCAAGGGATCAGGTTGGGTGGATCATGGGACTGAGGGGAGCAAGGCTGGAGAAGAGGGAAGATGTGAAGGGGGGATACAATTTTACTTTGCAGAAGCTGCACTTTCCTTTACTCCCCATTTCTTTGCCTCTCTCCCCAACTAGCTATTTGGCTGCATTCTCACCCTCTCACCTTTTCTGCATTACTCCCCCAATCCCTTCCCACCCCCAGTCTCCCTCTCTTACTTCCACCTCACACCCTCTCCTGCTGCCAAACTCCCTTCCAGACCCTGCCCTCTTCACCCCCTCTTGCACCCCACCTCCCTCCCAGATCCTGCATCCCTATCCCACTCACTGGCAGCCCTGTCCCGCACATTGAACCCCTCATTTTTGTTCCCACCCCAGAGCCTAAGGGGGTCCACAAAACCCACTAACTCTGGAACCCCAGAAAAGTAAATCTGGCCTATGGGAAGCCATGAACCTCAGTCCTCCCTGGCCCTTCCCTGCGGGAGCTGGAGCACAGAGGAGTGAGGTGTCTCAGTTGGGGGCCACATCACTGAGGATTGGGAGTTTTTGGAGGAGATTTTTTTGCTTCTCACTTGTGTAGTCCCCAGATGATTTCTCTGTGGATCAGTGACCCGCAACCCAAAGAAGGTTCCCACCCCTGCCATAAAAAAAGAAAACTTTGACATCTTTTGTGTTGGACATAATGTTTTACAAAATACAGGACTATGTAGCACTTTAAAGACTAAGAAGATGGTTTAATAGGTGATGAGCTTTCGTGGGCCAGACCCACTTCCTCAGATCAAATAGTGGAAGAAAATAGTCACAACCCTATATATATATATACATTGCTTAGGGAGGTTGTGGCATCTCCATCACTGGAGATATTTAAGAGCCAGTTGGACAGACATCTATCAGGGATGATCTAGATCATTGGTTCCCAAACTGGGGGGCGTGACCCCCAGGGGGCATGAAGAAATTCCAGGGTGGGCACAAGGCAACCCAGGCTCCACCTTACCCCCGCCCAAGAAAGAGCCCAGTCCATCCGGTAAAATAATTCAGAAAATACCATGTGAAATGTCTGGTATTTTCTGTTTTTCCTGGCTCAGGCATCTGCCGGAACACGTGTAACTCAGGCTGGCTGGGGTCGGGGGAGGATGGAGCATCCGAGGCAGACTTAAAAATGGCCCCCTTAAAAAGGCAATGCCTGCTCTGCTCTTAAAAGGGCAGAGTTCTGTTGACAGAAGGCATTTTTGCATCTACACTGTCCTTTGCGTCTACACTGTCATGTCGACAAAGTGGCTTGCTTTGTCGACAGAACTGGACGTTGTCTAGATGCTCTTTGTCGACAGTATCTGTCGACAAAACTTCTGTTGCCAAAAGCCTGTAGTCTAGACGTACCCCCAGACAGCTCCTTCCTTTCTGTCTAATCCAAACTCCTTATCCCATTTACTTAAAGTATCTCCTGATTCCTTTCCCTCTCGAACCTCAGTAAGCTCCATAGCCCTTCCTCTCTCCCTCTAATCCTTGGCTGCCTCTGTCTCCCAAGCCCTGGAACATTGTTGATTCCACTGTGAGGCCTGGCAGCCTCTCTGCTGAGCCTAACACACTGTTTATAATCAAATAGCACATGGTCTGAAACTTCCCCAGAAAGGAGTAGGCCACAATCTGTTGAGGTTCATGTCAGTTCATATTTCCAAGCATCTGCTGAATCTGAGTATCAAACTTGGCATCCTGTGTATATCCACCCAAATGCTACCATAAGCCACAACCTGTTGTGGAATTATTATATGCACAACAGAGCAGAGAACTAACTCAGAAGATACTGATATTGTTACTGAAAGAAAAAGTGAAAGTTGAAGGAAATTTCTTAGAACTGAAGAGCAAGAAAAGCTTTGGAAAACAATCCCTTCGTTCTGAGCTGGCAATGTGCCTAGCTCATCAACCTCTCCTCTTTATTATCTACTCCACAGCTATCCTCTCTTGTGGTAGTTCCTCTGGGAAATCTGATCAAGTCCTCTTTTATTTTGTTATTGTTTTACATTTCTAATGTTCAGCAACTCCCAGTGCTGATTACTAAGCATCACATCCTGTTAGGTTACGTCACAATAAAGAGGCGATGTGATGGGATGCAGGGTAATGTTATGTGGCATAATGTAGCATGATCCATCATCCCCATATTCAGCTACTCATCCAAAAGGAAATGGCAAACCCCCATGGAGGTCCGGGAAGAGCCTCAAATAGCTTCTCTTACAGAGATTTCATAAAGAACATAGCAACTGAAAATTATTTCTTTATAAATATCTGACAGAGTCCTGCTCATGTATTGAACAGGCATATGCATTGGTTCAGAATACCATCGTGTGCTTTTTAATACAACTGTACTGTTAATCATTATCAAACAAACCAAAACCAACAATCCCCTGACACTGATAATTCATCCAAATCAATCAGTGAGCACGATGAGAAAGAGACACGAGTAAAGGCATGGCAATGCAGTGTCACCGTATATGGTGCAGGAATCACCATAAGATTATTTTGCGTCAAGATAAATACAAACAAGTGGGCCTGTAGCACCATGTTCCACCATTATGGTCCAGAATAAAGGACTGTGAGACTCTGGCACAACCATTCTAGACAGGCCCGGCCTTTGGGCAAGGCAAGTGAGGCGGTTCCCTTGGGCCCCATGCATTCAGGGCCCTGCACTGCCCAGCTTCTGACCCCACCCACCCATCTGCTCACTCACTGCCCTGACTGGGAGCCGCGCAGCTCTGCGGCTCAGCCAAACACAGCGTGTTGCCTTGGGCCCCATGAACTGTTTGGCCGTGCCTGATTCTAGTGACATTTTAAGGAAAGAATGGTGAGATAAGCAGGGTTCAGAGTTCTGAAAGATTCAATCCCACCCATTCTATAAGCCACTTTTAAAACTAGTTAAAAGTTGGAGCTATAGTTCCAGCCTGAGGGATTCTGGTAGCTCAAGATTCATATATGATGTAACTAGAACCCTGCAATGGAATTTATAGCCCCATAATTCACAAATGCTTGTTATCTGATCCTCTGTACATAGCAGCCTCTATCAGGAATTTATTACCAATGCATTTTTATACCAGACTCTATAATAAGTAAAGGAAGACTCCAGTTGCCTCTAGTGACCTTTTCATCATCTAGGGATGAATTCAGTTAAAAGCTCTGCAACCAAGGTGACAAACTCCCAGCCCATTGGCTGGATCTACCTCTCTTGATGTATTTATGTGGCCCATTCCTCATGGCTGTGAGGAAAATCTCCCAAATGGGAACTTAGTGTAACCAATGCAGCAAAGTCTTTCTAAATCAGATGCTTGTCAGGTCACTTAAGGCACCTTGGGAAAGCACACGGATACCATAGTGATGGGTGTGGTGTGTGATGGGGTGCGATCACAGAAGGCCTGTGGGTGCTTCCAAGAGTGCTGACAAAGCCTCTAACACTCTCCTCCTTGCTCTCTGGGGCTTCTCACCATCCTGTCCTGCTGGGCAGATCTCCCAGTCTCCCCCAGCCCAGAGCTAAGATCACCCCTTTTCCCCCTGAAAAGCAACACTGAATTGCCTCAGCTCCAAGGAGAATGTAGTTTTCGGCCCAGCTTGCAGGGAAAGCACTCCCCAAATGGGATCAGAATCCCCAATAAATTATTCAGGTAAGCGCTGAATTGCTCCCCCAGGTAACAATTATTTACACTGGGCTTTATAGTGAATAAAAGTGATTCTATTAAATACAAGCAGTAGGATTTAAGTGGCTTCAAGTGAAAACAGGAAGAGCAAAGTAGATTACAAATTTAAAATAACAGAAAACTTATGGCTAGTTATAACACTAAAAGCTCAGTACAAATTTACCCTAAAACTGTGCTTATTTCACTTAAACCTCCAAGCCAGGGAAGATCTTTTTTCCCTGGGGTTTCTGGTTCATTCCCTTGGGAGTGATATGCCAGCCAAATACAAAGGGACAAGTAGCTTTCCATTGTTTTATAGATTCCACTTCCCTGGAGGCGGGGAGTGGCAGAGCCGGATAAAACGGCTTGGAGGGCTGCATTTGGACTGTGATGGCTGTCTTGCCCACCCCTGAAATACAGGGTTTGGGATGGGGATGTAACCTGGGGTAGGAGTGCAGGAGAGAGTGCAAAGATTTGGGCTGTGACCAGGGATAGCGGAGTGGAGTGCAAGGAATGGGAGAGAGGGTGACCTGAGGAGGGGTGTAGGAGGGGATGCAGTGTCTGGGAAGATGTATGGGGGCTGGAGCAGGGGTGTAGAAGGTTTGGGTTACATGGGTAGAGATGCAGAAAGGGTGCAGAGGATTGGGGGAGGGACGGGCTGGGGTGCCAGAGGCAGGCTTTGGCTGGGACACCTTATTTGGGGGGTTCCCAGCCAGCAGCCCAGCAGTTTCCTTAACAGGGTTGCTGCCTTCCCTGCCCCTGTACTGCTCACAGCAGCTACATGGGCCACGTGAGCCTGAGAGATCAGGAGGGAGGGGCACTTTGCATGCTGCCTGTCCTGCAAACAGGCAGCTGCTATTGGCCGGAAACTGGGCAATGGGAGCTATTGGCATCAGGAGTAGTGTGAGAAGCCTCTGCTCCTTCCCTCCAGGCTCATAGCATTCAGAGAAACACATGGCCCTGTAGTAGCCAGCTTCACTGGGTGTCAAGCCGGGAAGGGGCAGGCAGAGAGCCATCTGAGGCTCTCATGGGATGGATCCAGCAGCTTGGCAGGCTGGATTCAGTCCACAGATCATATTTTGCCCAGCCCTGCTTTAGGTGAAGCCTGGAAACTGGTTTTTTAATATACTTTGCACATCCTCAAATGTAGGTATTGTTAAATCTATAGTGTGTGGAGAAGGTTAGAAATCTAGAGAAAAACCACAATTTGCGTATCTTTTTCTGCTTTTTTTCCAAAAGAGGCTTTTCCAAACTTTGGCCCATCTGCATGTCTTCTTCTGGAACATCCCTTATTCTTTTCACCGAGAGGAATACAGGGATGCTGAAAGAACACATCCGCTTTTTTGGACGCATTCCTTGGACGTGGCAGAACTTTTCTGGGATGCCTCCGGTACCCTGGAAAAGCTTTGCAGTCTAGACATAGCCTTAGAAATGGGGATACAATATTTTATTATTTGTATAAAGACAGTGCCCAGAATCCCCCAAAAGATCGAGGCTCCAATGAACTAATACACTGAACGAATAGTGTCTGGGGGGAGAGTGAACGTGCAGCAGAAGTAACAGTGGTTCTAAATCCAAGGAGATTTTCCTTCTATGTGATGTTGAATCTGACTTCACAAATAATAACGACAATAAAAGGGATAGTTACTACATGCAGGGTCCGTTCTAACTTCTACTTTGATGCAAACTTCCTACTGACACCACTGCTGTGACTTGAAGGATGGATGGAGATGTACAGTCTGTCTCATGAACCATAGTAAAAACCGGAATTCAGCATTCCCCCCCAAAAGACGTGTGACCCCCCTATCCCTTTGCTGTCTTTTGTCATTATAGAGCCGCACCACCAGAATTGGTTGGAACATTTCTGACTAAACATTATCCATCAAAAATTTCCAGTTCATCAAAATTGCAACATTTTGTGGAGATGGCTCAGTGCTGAAGTTCCCCCAGAAGTCAGGCAGGTTTCTGACAGAACACTGCCTGCTTTCCTGACAGCCTGCATGCCCAGCTCCTCAGCAGTTCACATGACATTCTGACAGGAAGCTAAGAGCCTGGAAACACTGAGAACCAGTGTGCCCTGTAATCTGAGCACTTGGGCAGCCACTCAGGGGAGATTCAAATGCTGCCCCATTGATTAGCAGAGCACCCACAGCCAGCAGTATATGTGTCTACTGGTGGTGCATATCTGCACATGCCTTGGTGCACATAACAACATTTATTCTGCACATGGATGGAAAAAATTAAAGGGAACATTTCTGAGAACCCCAGCTCTCAGAGTCCTCAGCGCTGGAGACAGCCTGCCAGGTGGACTATACCAGAGCAGGGGCTCTCTATTGCTGGGTGAAGAATTTTAAAATGTGGTGTGACACGTAGGGGTTCTAAATTGAAGAAAAAAACAATTTTCAGGGAAGTCAAAATCCTCCATGAAATAGAATTACCTTTCTGTGCACCACAGTGCCATGATGCCCCATCTCATCCACATATTTCTCAGCCTTTCTGGTTGCTTTTAAACTGTGTTGTAAACAATAATTAGCTGCTACTGAGATATTTAAATGAGTAATAATACCTAGCTATTATACTGCACTTCTCTCACATACATCTCAAAGCACTTTATAGGGGAATTAGGCATTATTTGTACCTATTTTATGGGTGGGAGCAGTAGGAGATGTAATCACTTTACCAAGGTCACCCAATATAGTGGCAAATGGAGACGGATCAAGGGGCTGGGCCATATTCACATTGGGTCAAAGCATAGTTCAAGTCTTCTATTAATTTCAGTGGAATTTAGATCAGCATCTTAATATTTAACTATTCTAAAATGCAATTGCAGCAATTTCTTTGAATTTTCACTGGCTAGATGAAGCATGAAGTGCCTTTTTTGCCTAAATCCTCTAAAAAAAACCCCTAATGATCAGCGAACCTTTAAAGATGCGGCACTTCATTTGTGCATTCAGGTCACTCTCCAAACCTTAGTGGTTTGGAAACTGTTTCTCTTCTGAGATTTCCAGTAATTCCTGGCTTGGGGTGGATTGGCAATGTTCCTTTTTGTGTTTCTATTTCCTGATTAAGGCCATGCACAAGTGCAGGAAATGTTGGCATTATATTTCATTTCCCATTTCCTCATGCAATCCCGCCTCTCCAATTTTTGTGAAAATATGAGAAATGGATAAAATTCCAATGAGAAAAGGTTTTGCTGAAAAACAGGCCCATTTTAGTCTGAAAATTTTCATAGCATTAGGACAGTTACACAGATAATGGAAAATTCTGAGTATTTCTAATTTTGTTGCCAATATTTAATGCACTTCTATTCCTGACCCAGTGAGTTGTAGGTCCATGCTGAAATTAGCAGTAAACATTATGAACTGCAAAAACAATCTTTGGTGTGGTTTGTACACTATGCCGATGTTCAGAACAGTCTGACTGCATTCAAACCAGTTTGCCCAGTTTATGAAAAATAAACAGTGAAACAACCACGAGAAAAACCTTGAACCCTTAAAACACATTGCTGCTGAATGGCTATTGCATAAAGAATACCCCACTGATTATAAATTAACTGTTTCACTGGGACACCTCAGAGATTAGTAATAGTCCTTTGCATCTACATTATTTTGGGATCTGCAAGACAAGTGACTTGGACTCTCCTGCGATTTTAACACATTTCACATGAATTTCAGGGACATGGAAGCCACAGGAATAGATGGAGGCTAAGTTGGTCAATCCAAACAGCAAAGTGAATCCTTAATGGAGCTATGGCCAGGGCTGAGGACAGACTTTGCCAAAATGGTGGGGCCTCAGGAGGAAGAGGCGGGGCTGAGGGGTAGTCTCCCCCAATCAGGCCTTCAGAGCTGCCTGGTATGTGCTGCCTGGGCTGTGGTGGCTATTTAAAGGGCCCAGGACTCCAGCTGCTGCCACTCTCAAGGTAGTAGCAATGGCAGTTAAGAACCCTGGGGCCTTTAAATAACTGGGCCCTGGGCAGCTGCCTCCTTTGCCTCCCTTCTCCCTCAGCTCTAGTTATGGCATTTTACTTGAGCTGAGGACTGGCCCCTGAGACTCAGACCTTCTCCCTCACCCTTAGCGACTACTGGAAGGGAAGTGTGGTGCCTCTTTCCCTGCTGCTGGGAAGAGGGAACAAGTGGAAGAGGAGGAAAATATGTATTAATTGTTAATATTAATCAAATCAATATAAAAAGAGTTAAAAGTCTCATATGGCACTTAAAGGAAATATTGACCCAGGAATTGTCCCAGTTTCTTGCTTGTCTGAAAAATCAGGGACTATTTACTAGTATTTGTACAGATCCAGGAAAGCCTCTGAAATCAAGGAATAAAGGCTCACAGGCCTGTCTAATTAGCTTGAAATAGAGAAATTATTTGCAAGGGTCTAACACTTACTGAAAGAATGAACATTGGCTTTTTGAATTCTCACTTGCCAAAGAGTAAAAGTCTTTGTACTGGGAAATGAGTTAGGCTAGTAAATATTAAACTGTACAAGGAGAGTTGTGTGTAAAAACATGTTACTAGCTATGGCTAACTGTAAGCCAACTAACCACATCATGTTTTACAGCATGATTGACATTGTCTTCTGCTAGGTGTTAGCTGGTATGTAAGAACAGTGTGTTTGTTTAAAGCAGGGGTCTCCAAACTACGGCCCGCGGGCCGGATGCGGCCCGCGAGGCCCTCTCATCCGGCCCGTGGAGACCGTCCCTGGGGTGCCGCCGAACGGGCCCTTCTTGCCGCGGGGGGGGGGGGCCCTGTCAGGGGTGTGCGGCGTGTACTCACGCCGCGCCGGGGCAGGAGAAGCGGCTGCGCGGCGGCAAACGGCGCAGGGGGCGGGGGTTAGCACGGGCGGCGTTCCCCCGCCCAGACTGACAGGGCAGCCGGCCAATCAGGGGGCAGGAGAAGCGGGCCGCTCTGCTGACAAGCAGCCGCGCGGCGGCAAACGGCGCAGGGGGCGGGGGTTAGCACGGGCGGCGTTCCCCCGCCCAGACTGACAGGGCAGCCGGCCAATCAGGGGGCAGGAGAAGCGGGCCGCTCCGCTGACAAGGGACAACAAATCTAAAGCCAGAAATGTCTGCTATTTTGGCATCCAGGAAACAATTTCACCATTCACACTAATACAGGTGTTCATGTGTAGTGTATCAATGTGTTATTAAATAATAACTGAATAAAATAATATTAAATAAATAATTAAAAACAACATCCATGTTTTGATTGTTTTTTATTTGGACCTCAAGTGTGTAGTCGGCCCCCGAACTGCTGTTTGATAGTTAATGCGGCCCTCGGGCTGAAAAGTTTGGAGACCCCTGGTTTAAAGCAATGTGGTTGCTGACAGTTCATTTTCTCCCTGTTGAGATATTAAAGGGACAACTTAGATAGTTGGACCTGCTGACCAACATCATGCTAAGGGTTATCACTGTACCAATTTCGAAAGCATTCCTTTTGGGAGTAAATCTAATGTGCAGATTCTAATCCCAGGAGGTGCATGGGGTTTGATCCTATGAGGTGATGAGCAGAGAGCAGCAACCTGAAAAGTTCTTATGCCTTCAGCTCCCGAATGTGGCTTGTGAGTGGCTCTTTCTGCATGCAAGTGTCTCTCCCAAAAGGCCTGGAAGAGTTGAAGATTTGCCTATGTGGTAGCATGGAAGATATAATTCTATATCTATTCTTTTTTAAGAAGGATCCCATTGTTACATGGCACTTCTGATCCATGGCATTTTGAGGTCTGGCTGCTGCGCTTCCATACTTAATATGCCTCACAACATATCTGTTGGAGGAAATCAGCTACTGACTTGCATCTGTACCAGATACTGGATGTGGTGATGCAAGCGGTAACATATTTAAGGCAAAAAGCTTTTCTTAGAAGATAAAATAAAGCCTTGATTAGATTTTTAAAAATATATAAGAAAACAGTTTATCTTTGTGTTTCAAAAATAACCTCATATAGTAAAAACTTAAACAATGAATAGTCTAGCAGCAACTTAAAGACTAATAAAATATGTAAATGGTATCATGAACTTTCATAGGTACAACCCACTTCTTCAGCAGAATGGAGTATTAAAAATCCAGTTCCAAAATAAATAGGGGATGGGAGTGGAGAAAGAAGGGAAAAAATAGTGAATCAGAGGGTTCATGTTACATGAAGCCGATAGAGAAGGTGCAAATTGTTCTTAAGTACCCATTATTTGTTTTTTTTAAGTCTTTAGGATGTGCAAGGTAGTGTGCTAGCCAGGTAATGTCTTTATTTATACCTTTGTGATGGTCCCAAACCTGTAAATGAAGTTATGTTCCAAGGCTTCCCTGTGTATCTGACTTG
Organism: Pelodiscus sinensis; assembly: GCF_049634645.1. NCBI lineage: Eukaryota > Metazoa > Chordata > Testudines > Trionychidae > Pelodiscus > Pelodiscus sinensis. The sequence continues at coordinate 31,067,477 of NC_134718.1, read as the reverse complement.
TGGAATTGGCCTGAAACAACACGGTGACTTTGAGATCCATTAACGAGTGCACTGGCAGGTTAAAGCGTTCTCCAACAGGTTTCTGTGTGTTACCTTTTCATATATCTGATTGTGTCCCTCAATTCTTTTCCATAAAGACTGTCCAGTCTGGCCAATATACATGGCAGAGAGGCATTGCTGGCATTTGGTAGCATAGATAATATTGGTGGATGTGCAGTTAAATGAGCCTCTGATTTGGTGGCTGATGTGGTTGGGTCCAATGATTAAATCGCTTGTGTAGATGAGTGGACAGAGCTAGTACTGGGGCTAATTGCAGAGGTGGGTTCCTGGATGATTATGATGAAGGTGTGGAATTTTGCCTCAGAAATACGGAGATTACTTGTACATTATTTTTGAAAAATTCTGGGTTAAAAAGACTAAAAAGTTAAATAGAGGGGAGCCTATTTTTGTGAACATATGCAAGAAAACCTAAGACACACACTGTTATAGGATCAATTCCTAAGTGAAATCTCATGCAAAGCAGTTCATTTCATATGAGGAAGCACCATAGAGACTAACAAAAAACCATAGATATAGTATCAGGAGTGTTCATGGGCAAAACCCACAAAACCTACTACGTGGATTTTTGTCCATGGTTATATATAAATAGTATCGTGTGTGTGTACACACACACACGTCTACACTATGGGATACTGGCGGTATCCCAAAATAGCTACCCCACATCTACACAAGCTGCACGTTATTTTGAAATATTTTTTGAAATAGTGGGCACGCTATTTCGACTTCCCAGTAAGCCTCGTTGCATGAGGGCTAAGGGTTGGCTCGAAATAGCACATTATTTTGAAATTTGGCATGGTGTAGCTATAAGTTATTTTGAAATAGATTCGAAATAAGATACAAAATTTGCATAGTGCAAATTGTGTCTTAGTTTAGGGTGCTGTGTAGTCTACTCATTGTTTTAACAACTAATTTGGCTACCCTCTGAGTCATTTCATATGAGGATACTCTTTGAATGACCCTTTTGGCACCTCTGAATCTCAGAAGCTTAAAAGAAACCTGGGTTTAAAACTTACCTCATATTAAACAGCTTCCACACTGTCCACAGAGATTACACGACAAGAATAAAATAAAGATCCCATTCCTCTGAAATCTGGGCAACTGAGAGCATTCATCTTGTCAAAATTTGGACACTTGCTTGCATCCTGGAGTCCTTTCCATTTTTTATATTGTAAACCCTTAATATTAGGGGATTAATAAGTGAAATGCTGCTATCCCCTAACAACAAACTCACAAGTAGAAAACAATCACACCACTAGGAGGCTCACTGGAAAGTGACAGGCAGATAGCTTTATGCAGTAGCTCATTCAACATTTAGGAATAAAATGTTTGAGTGAGTGATTGGACTGTATGTAGCTGGTAGAAAAAAAATCAATTAAAATACCCAGCAGCTTAGAAACAGGAGCTTTAATTACCCCACAGGAAAGCCCTAAAGGAACAGTTATCCACCTTCCATGGGACTCCTTCCTCCAGCCTCATTGCTTTGTAATGATATGAGGGGAAAGTTCTGAAAATTGAATGGTACTCAAATATTCACAAGGATTACAGGTTAACTGTAAATTAACAGAAGTCACTTTTCAGATTCCTTGCAGTTTCGCTAAGATGAGGGATGCTGGGGCATTGCAATCACTGTGTAGGAAGTCATCCCTGCCAGAGCCCAAAAGCAAGTAAACAGATCTTTAATGCTAAAGCAAACAGCTTGCAGTCCCTGTATACAGCTGTTCCTGCAGGCAGTCTTTGTGGTGTGGGAAACTAGCTGCTCATCTGGCTCTCAGCCTGACCTTATTGGTGCTAAGAGATTCAATGACAGGCTAATTCTTTGACAAATACAGAGTAGGTGGCATTAAGGGGAAAAGAAATGCTGTGTCGTGTTGATAAAGGGTACTTGCAGTTTAAAGGAAGCTGATGGTGAGAAATAATATGGCCTTAGCAGAAGGAAAGCATCTCTGTTCATTTTGTCATCATCACATATTTGTATTATATGCCATGTAGAGGACCCAACCCCAGAACATGTGTTAGGTTTTGTACAAATGCATGTTAGAGAAAGAAAAAACTGCTCCCCCCCCCCAGTAAAAAAAGTTTGGCCAGGCCACTCTTGCTATAGTGGGTTGCAGTACTCCTTGGGAGAAACCGGTCGCACCCTTCCTGCATACCATACCATTGCCTTTAGAAAAAGGGAAGGTATGAAAAGGGGAAAATAGCCTCAGACTCTCCCACCCTTCACCTTGGCGTGAGAACTGCGGGGCTTACCTGGTCGCATGAAACCTGCACAGTTTTGGCCCAACCCCGGGACACAGATCCCCCACTTTGTGACCATTGGGCCATATATGGTAATATGCAAGCGCGGGAAAGCAATGTGCAGATTTGGGGATTAATACCCATCGCACAGTTCACTCGAGGAGGTCTTCGCAACACACGTACCACCGTGCGTGTGCCTTCCCGTATATTCCAAAGTGCTGCCGGCCTGATCAACTGACCAGCCACCTCCCCCAACTCTCAGGGATAACCAAGACCTTCGCAACTGAACCAATATCTTTGAAATGTTCCGTGTGCTGTGTAAGTTGGTATATATGATTTGATTTTCTTTGTTGTATAAGCTTAGTGTTGTAGTTGTTTTGGGTAGTACATAGAGTTTGTAGTTATTATTGTTATTAATTAGTGTATCTGGATATCTTTAGAATAGAGACTATTCCCCTTGCCATTCCCATCCTTATATTTCTGACACATTTAACTAGAAATCATAGAATAATATAATAAATACTGTAAATTCATTATTAACACAGTCTATTAAAAATCTTAGAATAAATACTATAAATTCATCACTGTTATAAATACATATATTTTATTTGCTAAAATGGTCCACCTGGTTCTGTCTTTCCCCCCTTGGGTATGCATCATCAGACCTGTGATTCTCGCGACAATGCACAGTGAGAGTCAGTCTCTGGCCCAAAGATCTTACAGGCTACATCTACACTACATGCTTCTTGCACAAAGAAGCCTTTTGCACGAGAGTTTTTGTGCAAAAACTTCTTGAGCAAGAGCACGTCCACATCTTAAAGCACATTGCAAAAGTGATGTGGTTTTGTACAAGAGAGCATCCACACTGCATGGAAGCTCTTGCACAAAAATGCTCTGATGGCCATTCACAGTTGGGGTTCACAGAATGGCCATCAGGGCAACTGTGCTTTTTCCCTCTGGAGAATCCACACTTGCCTTTTTGCGCAATAGCTATAGTGCAAAAAGGAGTTATGCCTAGAAAAAGGAGGTTTACCTACCCCGGCAAAAGCCCTCCCTTCTGCCATTTAACTGTTGATTTACTTGCACAAAAGCACATTTGAGGTGTGGATGCTTCACAGGTTTTTGCGCAAAACGGGTTTTTGCACAAAAATCTTGCAGTGTAGATGTAGCCACAATGTAAAAGACAACATATTATCCACATTTTACAGACAGGGAATTGAGTCATAGTGGAATAACTGCACAAGGACACAGAAGAAGCCTGTAGCAGAACCTGGGATGGGAGCCCTAAACCTGACTTGTAATCCAGTGGTTGAATCAGGTTTTCCTTCATCCATTTACTCACTGACATTCTGGAAGAAATTCCCATGGGAGCTTTTTTTAAAAATTCTAGCACCACCAAACTGAAACTAAGACTGAGAGAAATTCCTTGCTTCTGAAGGACTCAGCCCCTCTCTGGACATAGATGGTCAAGTCATCCCTCTGCAAGATAACTTACCAATGGGATAAAATTAATGAAGAACAACATTTTTGCCTTCAGAATGGACCACACTGCACCAGATGGCCAGGGACCTCTTAATGGCAGCTGGCAGCAGGCATAAGAGGTGCATAAGGGTTACCTGGAAGTAATATTTACATTTTAGTTCACCAAAAGATCATCACGCGATTTTGATGGGGTGTAGTCACAAAAGGCCTTTAGGAATAGTTCCATGATGTGCTGATTATGCCATTGACACCCACCTCCTTGCTCTCTAGGGCTCTCCTGTCCTGTCCTGTCCTGTCTTGTCCTGTCCTGCTGGGGCTGGGCCATATTCTTTGATCAACCCCAGACAAAACACAGAGTTGGGGTTACCACCCCCTAGGGAGAAATGCAGACACTGAACCATTTCAGCTCTGGGAGGATGCAGTTCTAGTGTACAGCACCCAGGAAACCCTCCCCCAAAATGGATCAAACCCCCAAATGAATCTGTCTTTCCCCGAGTAAAAGTTTTACACAAAGAAAGCTCATGAGACTGTTTTGCATCTTTATCAATGAAAGAGAGATAATCACAATGGTTGCCCTACCCTGCAGGTAACAATTACTTATACTGGGCCTGGTGGTAAACAAAAGTGTTTTTATAAAGTACAAACAGTAGTATTTAAATAGTTGCAAATGAAATCAGACAGATCCAAGTAAATTATTAAATTAAAATGAAAGGAAAATGCATAGCTAGTTCTAATTCACTAAAAAACTTATTGCAAGTAAATTTTTACCCTAGTGAGCTGTTCTTGTTCTAAGGAATAATCTTCAGGACAGAGACAACCTCTTTTGTCTTGGCCTGGGTTCTCAATCTTCTTTGGAGTATGTCACATCAGCCACAGACAAAGAGCTGATAAATTCCACTTGCTTAAATATTCTTTTCCCCATGATGGGAATCTTTTGTTTTACATTCCCCCTTCCATGGAAAAATATCTGGGTCAAAATGGAATCCCAGTACCAGGTGATATCATCACATGTCTTACTAGTCCGATCACAAGGCTATTTACAAGTCATTAAGTTGATCACCAAGTTGTTAAGACAGGGGGGAGAGGTAGCACCAGTAATAGCTCTCATTAGCACATTTAAAACTATAAACAGTCTCATATTTCATATTTCGATCTTTACATACAAGAATAATACATGCACCAAAATAGGATATATAGATCCAGCAGATTATAACATTAAAATTGATAGGGTACATGAAGTATTTTGCCCAAGGCATCTCCTAGTTATGCATATTTATATTCCTAAGCCAATTTTCATAAAGCGGGGAGGATCGTCACAGTAATGTCTATAATAAACATCATTACAAAACACATGAACCAATTTTGTGTAAGGACTTATATATATATATATACACTGACAATTTTTCCAGAAGAGATTCCAGAAGACTGGAAAAGGACAAATATAGTTCCAATCTATAAAAAGGGAAATTAGAACAACCCAGGAAACTACAAACCAATCAGTTTAACTTCTGTGCCAGCAAAGATAATGGAGCAGGTAATTAAGGAATTCGTCTGCAAACATCTGGAAGATAAAAAAGTGATAGGTAACAGCCAGCAGGGATTTGCAAATAATAAATTATATCAAACCAATCTGATAGAGTTTTTTGATAGCATATCAAACCTTATGGATAAGGGAGAAGCGGTGGATGTGGTATACCTAAACTTTAGTAAGGCATTTGATACAGTCTCGCGTGACCTTCTTATCAATAAACTAAGCAAATACAATTTCGATGGGGCTACTATAAGGTGGGTGCATAACTGGCAGAGTAACCATTCTCAGAGAGTAGTTATTAATGGTTCACAGTCATGCTAGAAGGGCACAATAAGTGGGATTCCGCAGGGGTCTGTTTTGGGACTGTTCAATAGGGACATGAAGTGAGCTTGAAATGCTGTCCCCTATGCCTTTTGACCTCTCCAATAGTCAAAGTACTGGAGCTGGAAACAGGACAGATAGGCAGCTAGAGATGAGCAGTTGGAGCCTTTTGATAGGCAGAGGGAGGTGTCAAATGAAGATAGCAACAGATGATGGGTCATGCTTGCTTTTCCTACACACAATACCAGCCTGACACAGTACTCACAGCTAATATGACACCTAGCACATTATGTATCTTGCTACCACAGGCTCCTACACGAAAGGGATCAATCAAGGGCATTTTTTTTCTTAGAAAAGTTTTAAGTTTCTTTTTGAGGGAAGCCGCGTTCCTCGGAAATGGTATTAGAGTACATCATCTTCCTGAAGGCTGCTGCACCGTGATGCTGCAAATCACTAGCCACATGCCTCCAAGCTCCAAAACCAGAAGAAAAAAGCGTGACCTTCCCTAAAATAGTCGATTTACACATTAGCACTGACCCGATTAAGTGGCTATTAAGTGAAATAGAGTCATACATAGGTTAGCAGGTCAGCCCAAACAAGTGTAAATAGATTTCAAGTGACAGAAAAGGGCACTCTGTGAGAGAAACATATCCAGATAGGCAATGCTCCTTAGCATCCCACCCCTCCCAGGACTGAAGAGGTGTTCCCTTATCTATAGAATTTTAGAAATGTAGGGTTGGGAGGGACCCCTAGAGACCATCACATTCAGCCCTCTGCGCTGAGGCAGGGCAAGGTAAACCTGCCCATCCCTGACGGGTGTATGTATATCTAACCTCCAATGATGGGGATTCTGTGGCTTCCTTTCAATGCCTATTCTAGAGCTTAATAATCATTATAGTTAGTTTTTTCCTAATATCTAACCCAAATCTCCATTGTTACAGATTTAGCCCATTACTTTGTATCCTGTTTTCAATGGATCTGGAAAACACTCGATCTCCATCTTCTTTATAACAGTCCTTAACATATTTAAAGATTATTACCAGGATCTCTCTTCATCTTCTTTTCTCAAGCCTAAACACATCTTTTTTTTTTTAACTTTTCCTCATTGGTCAGGTTTTCATTTTTTTTAACCCTCCTCTGCACTTTCTCTAAGGAAGTTAAGTGGTTTGGCTAAGGGCAGTTAAAAGTGAAATAAGAAACATATGGGGGACTTAAGTTTACACCCATCCAAACATGACTTTTAGTCTGCGCAGAGACTAATATGCAGAGCTTAATCCTCTGGTTTAAGAATTGCTCCTCTGTGTAGGATATATCATAAGGAGGGCTTTTCCAGGCTCAATATTGGCACTCCTTCACTTGGAGTTGCCAACATTTTATTCTCACAGTATTTTAAGACATCAGCTTCTAGAGTCAGGTGCTTATGTGACACTCTCAGCTTTCATATTTGCAGAGAACAGCTTGAAAATATGCTACAGTGTACCCTAAAGGCTCAGAGACCAGAAGGCACAAAAAGGAGAAACCAAAATGTACTTTTTGTTTACAAATTCATGATTTTTGAGGACTGACTCATGATTTTTTAATTCCTAGGGAGTCACAGTTTTGCCATTCCAAAATAAAACTCCTTCCCATTGGGGGTATACGCATAGCCTCCAAATAAGCAATGCTCTTCTTACTCTGAGCTTCAGATTCATGGGCTAAATAAAATCACCTTATTCTTCACTCCTTATCTGCTGCTTCTTCTTGCTTGGATATCCAGCAGCTCAACCTGCTTGCCTGATGATTTCCCGATGTCTTGCTCTCTAGGACACTTCATTCTCTCCTGCCTGCCCCTGACAACAAGAACAGTAGAGAAAGTTGTTTTTAAGCAGGATTCTTCTTCAGTACCCCCAGTACATAGGCACCTTCTGAGACCCTGACAGATAGCATGGCCCATCACTATGCTGTAGGGATACGGCTCAAGTACAGAAACACCTGATCCTCTTGTGAATGAGTTTGTATCAAATGCTTGGTAAGGACTGAACAAGCTTTGGGATCCTCACTGGTAAACACCACTTATTGATCATATTGACCACTTCTTGTTTTGTACAAAGAGACAGGGGAAACTATGTTGACACTGACCTTACCTTTGTTCACTAGGGCATGAAAACAAAAATCTTCTATGGGAATAAAAATGAAAGTCGTTTCTCTGGATGCTTGTAAAGCTTTCAAAAAGATAATCCCAATTCTCATCCAAAGATAATAGAGAAAACATCAATATGGAATGGGGGAGGATCAGAATAGAGCTTTGGGTCAATTAATAACCAGATCATTACTGCTTATCCCTTCCTATTCACTCTAGACTTCACCACATGGTTTCATTTTAAATGTTTTCAATGAGTGTATGCAAAAGGCTAGTTAATTTGCTCATGAATCATATTAGATATGGGGTAGAATTAATGGTAAAAAAGAATTACTCATGTTCTGCCCATTTAAAATCAGACTGTTCTATGGAAGAATAACACCACCATCTCTGAGAATTAGCATGCGGAAGTGTAGGCCATTAAGGCAATCATAAATGGCCATAAGCTCTTTGGGGGCGGCCAATGCTCATTGGAGGTGATAAGATGTGCTGTTTGAACTGGAATTGCACCCATTAGGGCACTAGTATGAATACAAATGTGAGTGAGGACTGAAAGTGCTACAGAACTGCAAATGAAGAAAAAACAAAATGATTGAGGCTATGTCTACACTATAGCTTATGTCGACATAATGTATGTCAGAGGTGTGAATAAATCACTGGCCTGAGCAACATAAATTACAATTACCTAAGTGCCTGTAGCTACTACTGCTTCTGGGGGCTGGAGTAATTATGCCAATGGGAGAGCTCTCTCCGGTCACCCTCAAACTACACTAGAGAGCTTATGGTGGCACTGCTGCATTAGGAGAACAAAAGCAATGTCTCTGGCCTTGTGGGGTAGGTTTACAAGTTAAAATAAAAAAAGAACAAGTTAAAAATTTCTAGAAAAGTTAGATGTCTGCAAGTCACCAGGGCCTGATGAAATGCATCTTAGAATACTCAAGGAGCTGAGAGAGAAGGTATCTGAGCCTTTAGCTATCATCTTTGAAAAATCATGGAGTGAGGAGAGATTCCAGAAGACTGGAAAAGGGCAAATATAGGGCCCATCTATAAAAAGGGAAATAAGAACAACTACAGACCAGTCAATTTAACTTCCGTGCCAGCAAAGACAATGGAGCAGGTAATTAAGGAATTCATCTGCAAACATCTGGAAGAAAATAAGGTGATAGCTAACAGCCAGCATGGATTTGTAAGGAACAAATCATGACAAACCAATCTGATAGCTTTCTTTAATAGGATAACAAGTGTTGTGAATAAGAAAGAATCAGTGGATGTGGTATACCTAGACTTTAGTAAGGCATGTGATGCAGTGTCGCATGACCTTCTTATCAATAAACTAGGCAAATACAACTATGCTGACATTGACCTTACCTTTGTTCACTAGGGCATGAAAATAAAAATCTTCTATGGGAATAAAAATGGGGCTTCTATAAGATGGGTGCATAGGTGCATAACTGGCAGAGTAACCATTCTCAGAGAGTAGTTATTAACAGTTCACAGTCATGCTAGAAGGGCATAACAAGTGGGGTTCTGTAGGGGTCTGTTTTGTTCAATATCTTCAATGATTGATATATTGACATAGAGAGTATGATTATTAAGTTTGCAGAGGATACCAAGCTGAGAGAGGTTGCTACTGCTTTAAATTAATGGAGATTGCCTAGCTCCTAGAACTGGAAGGGACCAAAGGCCATCAAATCCAGTCCCCCACCTTCATGCAGGACCAAGTACCATCCCTGACAAATTTTTGCCCCAAATCCCTAAATGGCCTCTGCAAGGATTGAACTCACAACCCTGGGTTCAGCAGGCCAAGGCTCAAACCACTGAGCTATCCCTCCCCCTCCCTGCTTTGGAGGATAGGGTCATAATTCAAAATGATCTTGACAAACTGGAGCAATGGTCTGAGGTAAATAGGATGAAGTATATAAGGACAAATGCAAAGTACTCCACTTAGGAAGGAACAGTCCATTTCACACATACATCTGAAGTGATTGTCTAGGACGGAGTACTGCAGAAAAGGATCTAGGGGTAAATGTGGACCAAAAGCTAAATATGAGTCAACAGTGTGACACTGTTACAAAAAAAATAAACGTGATTCTGGGATGTATTAACGGGGTGCTGTGAGCAAGACACGAGAAGTCATTCTTCTGCTGTACTTTGCACTGATTAGGCCTCAGTTGAAGTATTCAGTCCAGTTCTGGGCACTGCATTTCAAGAAAAAGGTGGAGAAATTGGAGATGGTCCAGAGAAGAGCAACAAAAATAATTAAAGGTCTAGAAAACATGAGTTATGAGGCCGGGCTGAAGGAATTGGGCTTGTTTAGTTTGGAAAAGAGAAGTCTGACAGGGGACATGATTGTGGTTTTCAAGTATCTAAAAAGGTGTCACAGGGAGGAGGGGGGGAAATTGTTCTCCTTGGCCTCTGATGATAGACAAGAAGCAATGGGCTGAAACTGCAGCAAGGGAGGTTTAGGTTGGACATTAGGAAAAACTTCCTGTCAGGGTGATTAAACACAAATAAATTGCCTAGGGAGGTTGTGGAATCTCCATCACTGGAGATATTTAAGAGCAGGCTAGACATCTATCAGGTATGATAGGGTATGTCTACACTTGCACACTAGTTCAAACTAGGGATGCAAATACAGGCATTTGAAATAGTCAACGAAGTGGGGATTTAAATATCCCGTGCTTCATTAGCATGATCTCGCCGGCACCTTACTCCAAATGCCAGCTGTTTCGAAAGTGAAAGTGCGCGCCAGGACGTGTTAGTTCGCCTGTATTTGCATCCCTAATTTGAACTAGGGTGCAAGTGTAGACATACCCATATAGACTATGCTATATCCTGCCGTGAGGGCAGGGGAATGGACTTGATGATCTCTCAAGGTCTCTCCCATTTCTAGTATTCTATGATTCTATGAATATGCACATGACACACAACTCTATTTCTCTGTGACATTGGATCCAGGTGTGGCAGCGACCAATGTGAACTGGTGACAGACTGGATGAAAAAGCTGAAGATGAATCCAGATAAGAATCTTGATGTCCTGTGGATCAGGAAGCCATCTGTCCCGGAATATGGTATGTTATCTGTTCTGGACGGGGTCATATTTCCGTTGAAAGAACAGTTATGCAGCTTGGGAGTTCTCCTGGATCCTTTGTTAACATTTGACAACCAGATTTCCTTGGGTGTCCAGGAGTGATTTTGGGTAGCTTTGGCTGACCCCCTGCTGTGATCTTTCCTGAATAAGAATGACTTGGCAATGGTGATTCATGCTCATCACATCCCGATTGGACTACTGCAATGCACTCAATGCCTACATCTAGATTACATCCCTTTTTCGGAAAAGGGATGCAAATTAGACGTATCGCAATTGCTAATGAAGCGGGGATTTAAATCTCCCCCGCTTCATTAGCATAAAAATGGCTGCTGCTTTTTTTCGGCACGGAGTTTTGCCGGAAAAAAGCGCCAGTCTAGATGCGGGTCTTTTGGAAAATAAAGCCTTTTCCGAAAGATTCCTTATCCCTCTTAAAATAAGGGATAAGGGATCTTTCGGTAAAGGCTTTATTTTCTGAAAGATCCGCGTCTAGACTGGCGCTGTTTTCCTGGCAAAGCTCCGACCCGGGAAAAAGCGGCAGCCATTTTTATGCTAATGAAGCAGGGGAGATTTAAATCCCTGCTTCATTTGCAATTGCGATATGTCTAATTTGCACCTCTTTTACGAAAAATGGATGCAGTCTAGACACAGCCATATTGTTCACTTGCACCCAGCTTACCAAGTGATCCAAATCAATCTTTGTCAGTGACCTGTTTTCTTCCTTATTTACCACTCCCTCAATTTTTGCATCATCTACAAACTTTCTCAGTGATGATTATATGTTTTCTTCCAAATCAATAATGAAAATGTTAAATGATGTAGGATCAAGTATCACTAGAAACATAACTGTTCAATGATGATTCCCTTATCTCTTATTTTAAGAGGGATAAGGGATCTTTAGGAAAAGGCTTTATTTTCTGAAAGATCTGCGTCTAGACTGGCGCTTTTTTCCAGCAAAGCTCCGAGCTGGAAAAAAGCGGCAGCCATTTTTATGCTAATGAAGCGAGGGAGATTTAAATCCCCACTTCATTTGCAAGTGCGATATGTCTAATTTGCATCCCTTTTACGGAAAAGGGATGCAGTCTAGACACAGCCTATGTGTTTTAATATGGACAAATGTAGATGTATACACCTAAGAACAAAGAACATAAGCCAGGTTTATATGATGTGGGATTCTATCCTGGGTAGTGGTAAATTTTTAAAAAAAGATTTGGGTGTTGTGGTCGATAATTGGCTGATCATGAGTCCCCGGTATGTTGCCATGACCATAAGGACTAATACAATTCTTTCATACGTGAACCAGGGAATCCTGAATAGAAGTGGAGAGGTTTTTTTACATCTGTATTTTGCAATAGCGCAACTATATCCACTTTTGCTGTCCAGTAATCAAGAAACATGCTGATAAACTGAAGAGAGCTCAGAGAAGAGCCATAAGAATGATTAAAGGGTTATAAAACATGCTTTCCAGTGATACATTGAAGGTGCTCAATCTATTTAGCTTAAAGAGAAGGTTCATGGGTGATTTTACTGCAGTCAATAAATACCTGCATGGGGAACAAATATTAAATAATGGACTCTTCAGTCTTGCAGAAAAAGAAATAACACGATCCAATAGCTGGAAGTTGAAGCTAGACAAATTTAGACTGGAAAGGTCATACATTTTTTAACAGCGAGAGCAATTACACTTTGGAACAACTTAACAAGGGGCACAGTGGATTCTCCATCACTGACAATTTATGATCTAAAAATATTTTGTGGAAGTTCTGTGGTCTGTCTGATACAGGAGCTAAGGCTAGATTATCCCTCCGGTGTCTGTAGTACTGAACAGGCACATCTGCAGGGCTTTATTTCTGACAAAGGATCTCTTCTGACTTTGGAATCTAGGAATCTATGACCACTAATGACACAAGAGCTGACAGTGGCAAAACGTATTTAATCTGTGCCCATGAGAGCCAGAAACGTAGGTTTCCAAAGGCCCTAGTGAGTGTAGCTCTTCCCTGTGTGTCTTTTACTGTGGGATGTACAATATCTAAAACAAGAGGGCCCTAACCCTACCTCCCAGGTGAGGGGGGATGGGTGTACCCTAAATGCTAGACTACAGGCTTTTGTCGACAGAAGTTTTGTTGACAGATACTGTTGACAAAGCTTCTGTCGACAAAGAGCGTCTAGACTACATTCAGTTCTGTCGACAAAGCAAGCTGCTTTGTCGACATGGCAGTGTAGACACAAAGGACAGTTTAGATGCAATAATGCCTTCTGTCGACAGAACTCGGTCGACAAAAGGCATTATTCCTCGTAAAATGAGGTTTACCAGCGTCGACAAAACTGCTGAGTTCTGTCGACGTTATGTCAACAGAACTCTGCGGTAGTGTAGACGCAGGTTTAGTTTTGTCGACAAAAGTGGACTTTTGTCGACAAAACCCTGTAGTCTAGACACACCCATTATGTTCGCCAATTGCCAGATGTCCTGCCACATGATAATCCTGAGCACCCTCTTACCTAAGTCAGCAGACAGTATCCAGCTGATACATTAACACTATACCTGTGACTGTGAGACATGGGCCTCATCTTATCATTGTCTATAAAACATCATACACATTTCATAGCACTGTATTAATAACGATACCAGTCACCCAGACGACAGGAACCCTGTCATCAAAATAAAGGAAGGAGGGAAAGGGCCAAGTAATAAATCCCATGATAACATACAGAGGTACAGGCCCTTGCCTTTAAATATCTGGGCTCCCATGCAAGGGCACTGGAATAATTTGTATTGTTTGGGTACTGAGAACTTGAGAGCTGTTAAACCAATTGGAAACCCTGTATATAATGGAAACCATTTCAAGACCGGGGATGCTGCACATGCATGCATGCACACACACACACACACACACACACACACACACACCCTGAGTTCAGCACCTAAGCTCCCATGGCTGTCTAGAACAGGCAGGAGACTTTCAATGGACATCTCATTCCCCCCCCTTGTCTATCACAGTGCTTCTTGTTCTGAGAATTGCAAAAACCAAACCCAATACACAGAGGTACCCCGTTACCTCAATAGTCTGTGTGCCTACAGGTGCACAGCAACCCACCTTACAATGAGTGTTTCCTTTAAAGACACACTGACCACCTTCTGCTGGCACATCTTCAGCAATTAATGTTCCCTATTGATTAACTCTCACTTACAACTAATGTGTGTATTGGCAGCTTCCACATTATGACCCTGGAAATGCTTTACAGGTGCCCTCTCTGACATAACATGTTCACTCTCTGGGGACCAGTCCAACTCCTTTTGGCTTCGGTGAGCATGTTTCTAGTGACTTAAGTGGCGAGGGATTGGGCGGGACTTTAGTTATCATCACACCATGAACAGAATGCTTTCACCCCCTCTTCTCTGGAGTCTTCTCCATACCAGAGTTTTCCCCTAGTTTTTCTCAATAGTGCTATCACTTAGACCTCTTGGCACTAGCATTTTAACCACTTGTTGTCCAGTCCTCTGACCAGGGTTAGATTGCACAATATTCAAAACACACCCATGAGAGCCCTAGATGTGCACAGCACCTTACTTCCTGGGAAAGTAGTTTTCTGCAGTATTATACTGAGTGCAAATTGCTACGCTTCCCACTTCATGCTGACTCAATTCTGCTCTGTTCATTCCTCTCACTCTGTTCTCATTCACCAGCGCTGGATGGGGGATAAACACGGTGTGGGTGCCCTGACCCTTGCATGTCCAAAGCAAGGTTTAGATAGACTAAGCAGGAAGGCATGGGGGTTTGCCCCCCCTAATACTCCTGTGGGGATGTAGCATGCAACCTGAGTCAAAATCCAGCTGTGCTTAAAAAATATGTTACAACAGGGCGATTGCTCCCAAATGCCTGCCCCCATAAAGCTCCTCCTAATACTGCTTCCAAACAAGGATTGTAACACTCCAGGGGATGCAGTGGAGTAACCCCACTACCCAGCATCCAAGAGCACTGTCCCAGACAGCCTCAGCAGAGAAAGAGAAGCAATGGACTGATGGGGGACTTAGAATGAGCTTCCTTCTCCCCATTAGACATAGCCCCCCACGGTCAGGTCTGAGGTAACATTGGCAGAGTGAGAAGGGAAATCTTTCCTACCTGCTACCCATGCTGGACTGACCAGCTTGGAAGATAAAAGGTTTCAGCACAAAGAGCTGCCGCCTTTCATGAGCATTAAATTAATACAGGGTGCTGGGTTTGTTTTGGTTCCTAGGCATGAACATTGCATCATCCATCCGCTCTGCCTACTGGCTGATAAGAACGGAACCCACAGGCTGAGCTGGGCAGAAAGGACGAGATGCAAAGCACTCAGAAACTGGTACATTTAATTTCAAGTCTCTCAGCCCCTCCAGTTACTCTTCATTTTTCAGTTGGTGTATAATTAACTCTGAATAACACATCCTGAAAATGTATAATCAAATTCTATTGCTCTAGAAGTCTCAGGCAGTGTGAGCAGAGAGCTGCTACGACAGCATAGTTGTCTAGATGACCTGAATTTTATGATGATCTCTGTGCTGTGAATAGCTCACTTGAGCTAATTCATAGGAAGCACTGCTCATCACCAGACAGATAGTGAGAATCCTGCTTGCTCAGTTAGGGCTAGATTTTGGCTCATATTTACATGGCTACAAAGGGGCATAAAAGGAAATAACCCCCCTTTCCCTTATACCTACCCTCAAATACCTATAAACTGCCCTATTAGGCTTTGGAAATGAACATGAGTGGGAGACAGTAGGGGTTGCATGTCTGGAACTCCTGCCACCAATGGCCAGGAAAGGTAAGGAATAAGGAGAAGCTTCACTCCATGCCTCACACAACCAGACACCCAGCAGACCTTGGCCACTGCAAAGCACTGCCAAAATTAACTTTCCCTTAGAGGAAGGAGGAAATCAAGGAAGGAACTGTCTCTCAAAGTCTTCCTTACCTCGCTCCCTGAGTAATGCACCGACACTACACTCGTAGCTGGGGCCACTGAGATGAAGTTCAGTACGGTCTTTACTTCTGTCTGATGTAATAAAATAGAAACACATCTTGGATTAAACACATCCCCCTCCACAAATACATCACTTTCCTTCTGTACCCCTAGTGCCTACCATGGTTCAATAGACAGCATTGGAAATAATGCTGAAAACATGCCACCATTTGCAAGGCATTCCGTCATACTTGTGAGGTAATTAGATAACCACTGTTAACAAATCCTTGTGTTTAATAAGTATGTTAATTGATATCGACTAACTTGCCACAGGTACTTTATCAGCACCAATTAGATGCCTAAAATCAATTGGAAAAAATTAGGAGTCGTGTGGTTTTTTGTGTTTAGATTAGATTTAGGAGTTAGGATCCAAGAGATATCGGTTGCTAATCCAAGCTAAATCCTTGCCGTACTCAAGTTCCTTACACCTCTATCAAACCAGAAAAAGCAGAAATTGCCCTGGGAACTGGATGCTACCTCTAAGTGGGAGTCCTTGGGGCAAGCACAGTGATTGGGAGTCAGAAATTGGTTCTTCCTAAATCCTTTCCTTATATATGAATATTAAAAATGGAGAGCTCAGAAGAGAAAATAGAACTATGTCTATAAACAATTCGTAGACAGAGAACATTTCTGAAAGACAGAGCATGAAAATCGCAAATACTTTTAAAATAGGGGACCAGGTTCTCCTCTGTGATCCAACTTTTTAGAGAGTAACTCATTAAAATGTTTGTGCAGAACTTTGAAAATGTGAAGATGCAATTTAAAGGAGTGCAAATTTGCAGTGTAGCTCAGCAGCCTCAAATATGGCTGGATTACGTAGAAGCCTTTGATTTCCATCAAAATCTATTTTTCACTACTAATTGAAATTCCAAAGGCGGGAATTCAGAGCCACAAAAAAGTCATTGGAAACCATTGATGATTCTGCCAGTTTTTGCCAGTTCATAATAGGTCCTCTTATCTGTCTCTTTCTTGCCAGAAGTGTTGGTAGGCATTGAGCAAAGGAAAAAAACTTCTAGAGGCAGATTAGCACCTAACATTTGAAATACTATGGTAGTTGTTTAGAGAATGCTGAAAGCCATCAATGGCTTAGAATTGAATATAAGATTGCATCTTAGCAGGAAGGTTGTAGCTGATACACTGTAAAGACAGACTCGCTTTGGCTTCTGGAGAGTCTAATCTTTTTCACCAGAGGCCTACTCCTGCTGTCCATACTTTATCCTGAAAACAGACACTCATTGGGCCAGATCGAAACTGGTCCAAACACAATTAGGCAGGGGTAAAAGAGGAAGTAAGATCTCTCCTCCCTCACTATGCCTCGTCTTGGAGGCCAGATACAGGAGAGAGATCAACAGCGTAGGTCTGCTGTTCCCCATAGAACAGGTGCAGGAAATGGGGCAAAGTTGGAGAGAAAATTTGCATTGGCCATGCCCAATGCCTTAGCCATGCCCAATGCTTTAACCACCAAGACTGAGTTGGTGCAGGATGGTAATAATTTGCTGCTGGCGTGGGCTAACAGTAAATTGCTGCCTTCCTTAAGCCAAAGTGAAGCAGAGAAAGAATCCCTGAGCCACATTTCTTTCCCTGGGATGCTCCCAGGCCAGTCCAGCACATGCTGCTGCTTGGTGGAAGCTGTGTTGTGGTCTATGATTAGATATATTTTAATGTTATGATTCTGCAAATGAAAAACATTGTATAAAAAAAAACAGTAGAAAATTCAAACAATAAAAATTGGCCATTAAGCTGTGGAATGAAAATGTTTTCAACGGTTGATAAAATTTCAGAGCTGGAGTTTTTTCTCCACCCTTCCCCCCCCATTTTATTTGCTTTTTGAAGTTTGCTGGTAAGAGAGCAATGAGCAAGTCACATTTCCCCCAAAATTTAGTTTTTGTACAAATAAAAAACCTAAGATCAATGGAAATGTGTCAATTACTTAAAAAAAAATCCCAATTAAAGGGTTTTTTTCTAAAGAAGAAAATATTTTCCTTAGCATTTGCAACTCAGATATCGCTGTTTTGGCTTTCTATATGATAACCTGGAAGTGAAACTGACTAGAAACAAAGGTGAAACTGAATAGGTTGTTTGTATTTTGCTCATCTGAAACACAGAAAAAGCAGCATATTTAGTGCAACGTAAATTTTTAAAAAACCAAGAACTTCTTTGCATGTTAATAATCAAAGGGGTTTTTACCAATATGAGAAAAATAATATTTTAATATCAGATTCTTAACATGAGCTTGTCCCCTTAGATAACGCATTGTGCTTTTGATGCCTTTGTTTCAGCAATCAGGCAAGTTGCCACTGATACATTTCTTGTCTGGCTTATTGGAATGGGTTTCAAACTGCATGAATTTGGAATAGATAATAATAGGAAATTGTGTCTTATTATGGCTCACTTTGTCCGGATTATTCCGATATAGCTGAGGTCTGGTAAACATGATGCCGGGGGATAGAAATAACTTAGTTAGCCAGTGAAGACGAACTCTCGTGTCCTTCCTTGCCAACAGTCGCTAGGTACCACTCTTCCTCGGTAAAGGGAGCCTCAGTAGAGAGCAATGCTAAAGGCAAAGGGTGCATTGCCTGACATCAAACAGGCATGGATACTGCACAAAACACCATTCCCCCTTATAGCAGCGATTATACCACCAATCGAAATGACAAGGGGAGGGGTCCGAGGCAAAGACAAAAAGGGGGGGTGACAATGAGGACACAGAATTGAACACCTGGTCAGTGAAGCAATGTCATCACTCCATTTTAAGTAGCAAAGGTGTGGTCTATCCATACTAGGCATCCTGTTTCTCTGAAGCACTTCTGCATGCCCACCCTAGTCCATGGCTGCTCCACTGCACTCCAGTACCTATCATCACACATGTCCTCACGGTTTCCCAAAGTGATAGCTTGTGCAGGGCTGGATTAAGGGGGGGGGGGCTAGCCGGGCAGCTGCCTGGGGGGCCAACCTATGGAGGACATCTGATGGCATCTGTAAGGGGCACCGTGAGCCCCTTATATCAGGCGCCACGTGCCTGGGGCGGGGGCCGAGCGGTGCCCCTTAGAACTGCCATCAGGCGTCACATGCCCAGGGCTAGGGGCTGCGCGGTGCCTGATGGCAGCTCTAAAGGGTGCAGTGTGTTGGGAGGCGGGGCCATGCATGCGCTGTGTGCCCGGGGGCAGAGCTGCGCATGCGTCGTGTGCCTGCTGCCCAGGGCGCAGGAATGGCTCAAGCCGGCCCTGAGCTTGTGGAGATGTTTGGAAAGCGTACTGGGAGCCCAAAAGGATTGGGGGTGGAAAATGGTCAAATACCTTGGGAACAGCCATTACCAGTGTGAATGGTCAGAGCTTGGCCCATTTACATAGCCTGACAAATTTCTGCTGAAATTCCTGAAAAAAAATCACAAAGCAGCGGGGAATAAGTATACCAGTTGTGCTTCTGGAGAACCAGAAACTGGCATCTGCAATTAAAGGGATTTATGGTGCAAGTTTTATGCTCCCTTTCCTCCTCTTCTCCCCTTCCCTGCTTCTCCCCACCATCCCTGGAGTAATGAACTCCATTGCATTGCACTGTGACATTCACCAGGTGGAGCCATGCTTCTGGATCTAGAACAGTGTTTCTCAACCAGTGGCACGAGTAAGGGGTACTCAAGAGAAGTCTGGGGGGGTATGTCAACACAACTGAAATTTGGAGAAAACTGAATTTTTGTTTTGAGTTTTACAGCGCTTTATTATTTTTGTACTTTTTACACCCAAAAATTTCATCGTCCATCCGGCTATAATTAAGTTGTTTAAAGAAATGTGTTGCAATGGTAGAAAAAAAATTTGTGTCTGAAAACTGTAGGTATTGGGGGTACATATAATTTTTTATAGGGGGTACTTTATAAAAAAGGGTTGAGAAACACTGATCTAGAACACCGTAAAGGTGGTCTCAACCCCAAGACTGTTAGCAAAGTATCAAGGGGGAGGGAGGGGGAGCAAAAGGTTCATTTAAAAGCAATTTCGGAATGTGGTCAGGATCATGATTCAATGCATTTCCGTTAGAAGCCAATATAGAGGCATGGATCTTCAAAGCATATCCCTCAAGCATGAGCATTTACAGTAGTTTAAGCAGGTCCTGACAAGGGAATGTTGCATGGCAGGATCTCTGAGGTAGCTAGGCCTAGACTATTTAGAGCTTTGTAGATAGTAACCTGTATCGTGATTACCTTCTGGAATTGGCAGCGATGTAGGGTGTGCAAAAGGAGTGTAGTATAGTCTTGTTGGTGCATCTTCTCAGAAGACAGTAGTGTCCTATTCCAGTATTTCTGAATGATCTTCACAGTGATCTGCAGAGTTCTTCCTGGTATTCCAACGCATGACATATTTTTATATCCAGGCAGTGCAGAGATTGGAGAGTTGGGAGAGGAGGTGAGCCCATTAGAGGATCTCCGTCTTAGAAAGTGTTCTGCAGAATGAAAAGTTTGGACAGTCCCTGGTCTTGCTGAGAAAGAAAAAAAATAGCACACACGACCAGAGTAAAGTTTGAATGTGAGATCTGCATAGGATAGTAAAGTGCACAGTCTTTTAGCCATCTGATGATGAAAGGAGGCATTTGCAGCCATCTGACAATCACTGAAATAAGCCCTTCAAATTGCAAACCACTCTGACCATAGGTGGGACGGGTGCCCCCCAGGTGAAGGAGCCGTCATAAAATTAATCAATTCCTCAAATTGGCTTTCCTCTGCCAAGCAGCATAACCTCTGTCTTACTGGGACTGAACTCTAGCCAGCTGGCTTTCATCCAGCCCTATGTCTCTAGCAGACAGGGAAGCTGATTCTCCACTGTTTTGCACCTCCAGTATTCATCAGTTGCACTGTGTAAAGTGGCTATAAAGGGCTGATAGGTCAGAACGACAGCCTCTTAGATCCATTTTGCACTCCTGCAAGTTACTATGCCAGATGCAAGGTAGAGGAGAATTACATCCTGGGAAAACAAGGAGACTTCTCTATCTAGGCCCCTGGCAAAGGAGACAGAGCTAGTGTTCTAGCAGCACACTGGAGTTTTGCCTAAGTAAGGATGTGTAGGTTTTAGTCCTTAAATAACAAAATTGAAGGCAATAAATTAGTTTACTCTCCTTGAGCCTTATAAAAATTCAAATAAGTAAATAAGTGTCCATTTAAAGTGTGATTTTAAAAAGCCAGACAGCTAATTTTAGCCTCTCATTATGTTTAAAGCACAATGATTTAGTGTGCAAGGTACATTTATCAATCCCATAAGCATGCAGGAACATGCAGCACTTTAAAGACTAACAGGATGGTTTATTAGGTGATGAGCTTTTGTGGGCCAGACCCACTTCCTTAGATCAAATTGTGGAAGAAAATTGGCATGATCATATATACCAAACGGATACAATCAAAAAAAGTGAACACATATAAAATTGACAAATCAGATTTTAGAACAGAGGAGGAGTGAGGGGGGAGGCTAGTGTCTATGAGATAATGATATTAGGGGTGATAATTGGGGAAGCTATCTTTGTAATGGGTAAGATAATTAGCATCTTTGTTAAGGCCCATTCGTAAAGTGTCAAATTTAAGCATGAATGACAGTTCTTTCCTTTGTAATCTGGTGTTAAAGTCTCTTTGAAGCAGGATTCATGAAGTAAGGTTGTTGGGACAATGTCCAGTCTGGTTGAAATGGCAAGAAACTGTTTTTTCTTTGTGAAACTGTCTGATGTCTGTTTTGATTCTTTGGCGAAGTATCTGAGAAGTTTGTCCAATGTACATAGCAGACGGACACTGTTAGCACATGATGGCATAAATTATATTTCTGGATAAATGGGAATATGTGTTCTTGATCTTGGAACTGACATAGTTAGGCCCAATGATGGTGTCAGCAGGGCAAATATGTGGACAAAGCTGGCAACGGGGTTTGTTGCAAGGGAAAGTTCCAGGGTTGGTATTAGTGTGGTATGTCCTGTGGTTGTTGGTAAGAATCATCCTGAGGTTAGGTGGTTGTCTATAGGAGATTTGTCAATTTTATATGTGTTCACTTTTTTTGATTATATCCGTTTGGTATATACGATCATGCCATGCACGCCCCCCTTCCCCTCCCACTGTGGCACTCAGTTGAGTGCTGCGCCCCTCAGCTGGGCCGCTGGGGGAGCCAGCAGTGCAAGGGGCTGTTTAGGCTCCCCTTGGGTGGGAGGGGAAGGGAGGGTGGTGATGTACATGGCCTCGGCCCCAGCCCCAGCCCCAGCCCCAACCCCAGCCGTGTACGTTACTGCCCCACCCACCTCCCTTGCGGCAGCCCGGCTGAGCAGGCAGCACTCAGCCAAGCGCCACGGCGGGGGGGAAGGGGAGAGAGGAGAGACAGAGGGGAGAGAGAGGCAGGAGTAGGAGGAGAAGAGAAAGGGAGAGTAAGAGGCAGGAGGGGGAAAAGAGAAAGAAAGAGATGGAGAGAGAGGCAGGAGGAGGAGGAGAGCTGAGAGAGAGGGGGGAGGCAGTAGGAAGAGAGAGAGACAGAGCGAGAGAGCTCAGGAGAGAAGACCTGAGAATCCCGTCTTATGACGGGCTAATTGGCTAATGATATAATAATAGTCTATACCATTATAAAAGGAGAGGCATCTGTCACGTCGTCTGTCAGGGTATGTCTACACTACCACCCTAGTTCGAACTAGGGTGGTTAATGTAGTCAATCGAAGTTGCAAATGAAGCCCGGGATTTAAATATCCCGGGCTTCATTTGCATCTTGCCGGGCGCCGCCATTTTTAAATTCCCGGTAGTTCGGATTCCGTGCCCGCGGCTACACGTGGCACAAAGTAGGTAGTTAGAATTAGGCTAATTCGAACTACCGTTACTCCTCAAAAGCCTAATTCGAACTACCTACTCCGTACCGCGTGTAGCCGCGGGCACGGAGTCCGAACTACCGGGGATTTAAAAATGGCGGCACCCGGCAAGATGCAAATGAAGCCCGGGATATTTAAATCCCAGGCTTCATTTGCAACTTCGATTGACTACATTAACCACCCTAGTTCAAACTAGGGTGGTAGTGTAGACATTCCCTCAGAGAGAACATTTGAGAAGACTTAAGAAGACTTGGGAAGTTTCTAGGGGGTGCCAGGCCCTTAATGCCACCTACTGCCCCACCCCCTCCACTGAGGCCCTGCCCTCACCACGGGGAGGGAAGGGGAGGAGGAGGAGCAGCGTCCCCACCACCACAGCTATGGGGTGGGGAAGAGCGTGCATGTGCCCCAGTATCCTGGCGTAGATGGAAGGGAAGAGGATGTATGGCTTCAAGCCCCTCCCCACAGGAGAAGCAGCGAGGGAAGAGGCCTCATAGCCCCAGCCTCCCAGCCCTGGGGAGCAGCAGGGAGGGAGGAAGCCATGTGTGCATTCCCCCCACCCCCATGGCCCACCTTGTCTCTGTAAAAACAAGACAAGGGAGAAACAGGAACAGCACGTTATATAATAATAGTATTACTAATAGCTAGCTCTTATCCAGGGCCTTTCATCAGCCTATCTCACAGTGCTCTACAAAGGGAGGTAACTGGCGCTCTGATCCTTCAGCCCCTGCGCACATGAGTAGTTCCTGTGAGATGAGTCTACTTCACCAGGCTGATATAAGGTCATCACAATAATACCTTATATTTTATATCCTTTTTCTTCATAGAGTTCCAAACACTTTGCAGTACACTGCAGGAGAGGGACTCATTTTCACTCTGGACACTTGCTTATTCTAAGCTATACAGTGTCAGTCCAACAGGACCTTATCTGCCCTGTCAATGACCTAGTGCTTTCTTCCTTCTGTTCATTTAACAGGTTTATTCCTTTGTCAGACATTCATTTAAAAAGGCCTTTCTTTCCTATGGTCTCTGTCTGGTGCAGGAGAAACCGATCATTTAAATAGGCCTGTTCCTTTAGCCTCCAACCTTTTTAAGCATGAGATCACTTTTTGAATTTAAGTGCAATCCAGGATCCACCTCAAATCCAAACGTTCTTGCCCCACCTCCTTCCCACCCCTTCTCCAAGGCCCCACGCCTGATCACTCCATCCTCCCTCCCTCCCCCATCCTCACTCACTTTTATCATGCTGGGGGTAGAAGGCTGGGGTGAGAGGGAGGGGGATGCAATCTCTGATCCTGGGCTAAAGGATTTGGAGTGTGAGAGGGTTCTGAGATGAGCCTGGGGCAGGGAGTTCAGGTGCAGGAGGGGTTCAGGACTGGGGGCAGCGGTTGAAATGCAAGCTCCAGCGGGGCACCATTTACCACAGGTGGCTGCTGGGTGACGGTGCAGGGGCCTAAGGCAGGTTCACCCCTACACTGGCTCTGCATCACTCCCAAAAGCAGCCAGCAAACTCTACATCCCTGCTCCTCCTTGCTCTGTGGAGATGGGGTACAGGGAGGAGAGAGGGGCACCCTGACATCACCACTTCTGCCTCTTCTTCCTGTGCCCTGCACAGAAAGCAACAGGCTCCTGGAGGGAGGAGGCGGGCGGGACGGGCAGCTCCAAGGCAGAGGGCAGGAACAGCATGGTAGTGCTGAGAGGGGCAGATGAAGTGCTGGCACTTGACAGCCTCCTGGTCCAACCAGTCAGGATCACCTGTCAAAGGTTCTAAGATCTACCAGTAGATCCCGATCTACTGGTTGGTGACCACTGCTTTAGCTTTAATACGAAAGGCACCATCGCACATTCTGCTAGATAACTGGGACAAGTACTGCCCATCAAGAGCTGAAAAATTCCCTCCCACTCATAGGAAGCATTGATTGGATACTGTGCAGTCAATGACTCCAGCCAGCACAGCAAAGTAAACAAGCACACTTTCTAACTGCTGTCTGCCTCAGCCTTACTCTTTTTGGTGGCTAAAACCTCAGACCAAGCCCACGCAGTGAACCTCCCCAGATATTTTTTCCTTCCTCCCTCTCCCTTCTCTCCTATTTATTTTGGGTCTGGACATCCTAAACTCAAAACTCCAGTCATCTGAAGAAGTGGGCTGTGCCCATGAAAGCTCATGATACCATCTACCTCTTTTGTTAGTCTATAAAGTGCTTCCAGACTATTTGTTGTTTTTTTAAGTTTATCCTGTACAGACTAACTCAGCTACCCCCTGAAGCTCCCCAGAGAATGTGCTTTTAGGGTTGCTGTGTGGGCACAAAATACAGCTTCCTGGGGGTGGCACTTTAAGAAGTTGCCCAAAGTCTTAGGAAACCTGTGGATTTGGCACACATGACCCACTACGTTTGACCTGATTAGCAGATTGCTCATCTGTCTGTCTGTGGTATTAATATGGGGGTGTGCTACAGCAGTGTCTCTAAGTCTGTGACAGATCCTACCTTCCTGCATTTGACATGTGTGGAGGGCCTCTCTGAGGGAAGAAATCCCTACGAGGATCCCTTTGTGAAGATTCCTCCCCTCCCCTCCCCCCACATCACCTCTCAGGGGCTAAGGATTTTCCCTTGCAGAAAAGGCCTGTTCCCCTAATTCCCAGGCAACTCCCTCCACCTCTATTCCCAGAAACCCCTTAGAGGCTCTGCAGAAAAAACAAGGGCCTTGGGCTTTGTCACTTTTCCAGGACACTGTGAGGTTAATATGCGTCCTCGGGTCCAACCAGTCTGCTCCCCCTCCCCTGTGTGGATCCCTGATCATGTGGAAAGGGGCCTGTGAGATGGGGGATAGTGCTGTTGAAGTGACTGACCTCCCGCCTAAGCCTAGAGAAGAGACGGCCAACCTGAAAGGGTCTGCTGGGAGGAGACTGTCTAGCACTGTGCTATCAGTGCCCTTTCCCCTGAGTAGCTTGTTGGTCAGTCTTCACCCCAGACCCAGCCATGCTGAGCTAGGAATGTGTAGGACCGATGTTCCCTCTGATCTCAAAAGCTGAGTCTGACTCTGACTCCCATGCAAAGCAGCTGGGGTGACTGCGCAACTGAATGTGTTAGCAACTGGCTCCTCTGAAAGGTTTCAATGTTCTCATTTGCCTGGGTTGCTTTATTTATTGCTATCATTAATTAGTTGTGTTTGGTCGGAAGGGCAAGTCCCCCGAGAAGGTCTGAGCATTAGAGACCATCATTCCATCATTGTCTGGAAGCTCAGGCAGGCAAAGCCCCTCACTGCTCTCAGCCTGGCACAATTCATTAGCCAGCCCCATTAGTGAAGTTGCAGGCCAAGGAGTGCATATTGCCAGATGCAGACAGAGGCTCTTCCCCGTGTGGTTCTGCTTCACGTGGCTCACCTCCTGCAAGCACAGAGTGGCTCTGACATCAAAGTGTGCAGGGTGATGCGCAGCACAGGTTCACAAATGCTTGTTCCTCGCTGGCGGGAACATCCTGTAAGGATCCATACAATGAAACGCCTTCCCCTACAGCATCCATCATCTGGGTTTGTGCTGGATGGACTCTCACACATACTGAGATAAGGGTCACAGAGACAAAAGGCATGTGACAGAGTTGCAAGAGACATACTGGATACTTTGGAAAACTGGGTATCTGGGATCTTTTAGACAATGCCCAAGCCGTTGTGGGATTAGGTCCCATCACGGACAACCCATCAGACTGAAGCTATCCATGTTAACTAGGGGTATGTCTAAACTAGCCCCCTAGTTCGAACTGGGGAGACTAATGAAGGCATTTGAAGTTGCAAATGAAGCCTGGGATTTAAATATCCCGGGCTTCATTTGAATGTTCCCGGGTGCCGCCATTTTTAAATCCCCCTTAGTCTGAACTCCGTGCCTGCGGCTACATGCAGCACGGAGTAGGTAGTGCAAATTAGGATCTCTAATTCGAACTACTGTTACTCCTTGTGGAACTAGGGGGCTAGTGTAGACATATCCTAGATGACTGAGGAAGAGCCCAGCCACCATGGACAACATCAAGAGAAAGGGAAGTCCTCCCAGCTGAGGGCTGGACAAAGTGTTCATTTGTCTCTTACCTGTTACTGCGAGGTCTGAGGGTCAGGTTTGATGGCATTTCTCTATTGGTCTGTCTCGATCAATGTGATACCTTTCTCCTGCCATATCTAATCCATGCTAACATTTCACAGAATGCTCTAGGCTTCAGTGATCCTTCTCTTGATTTGGGGGGAAATAGGGAACAGATAGTCAATCGGTTTGTGGAGCTACTGCTTCAAGAGGGTCTGCAATTGTCTAAAGACTAAAGAAGTGGTTGATGGCAGCCAGCCATTAACACCTTCCCTTATAGGTGATTGATGCCAAACCATCTTGTTAGTCTTTAAAGTGCTACATAGTCCTGTTTTTTGTTTCAGCTACACCAGACTAACACGACTACATTTCTATCACTATTAGGACAAGAGCTTATCTCATCTCTGCTTATCCCTTCTCAACAAGTTTAAAATATGGACACCATGCTTGCCTTCTCTGCCAGACAGGAGAAAGAAGGGAAGCGGTGACTAAGGAACACTTTTGCTGCCAGCTCACCAGCTCCTGGGTCACAGCAACAGAGATGAAGTATGTTATTTTGTTTTGCTGCCTGGAGTGTACTTCTCAATAATACAATGACTGAATGTTACTTTTATTGATTTCTTAATAGCTTAAAACAAAAACGGATCTCCTGGAAGTACAAAAACATGTGCTCCAGATAGACATGAAGCCTTGAGAAAGTTAAAAGCTCAGGCTGGGCTTGATCCAAAGCCCACTGGTGCCCATGGAAAGACTCTCCTTTTGGGTCAGGCTGATGGACAAGTGGCCAGACAGGTCGTAAAGGAGCAAGACTGGATACAGTTTGCATGAACTGGATAATATTCCTTTAAATAGGCTGCAAGCCCTCAATGGCTCTCACTGTTTTTTCTGTTCAGAAGCCACTAGAACCCTGGCAGAGCTGCAGTGTATCTATGTAGCTATGCTTTACATGCTGTAAGGTGAATAAACATGGTTACTGAAACTCTAGTGTGTCTATGTGCTGCTTTCACTTACATTTGAAGACACAGCAGTGGAAAACAACAAGAAAGATCAGCAGAGGAGAGGTCAGGTCATGGGAACTCTTAAAGGTTTGATTCTTTTTTTCTAAGCTGCTGGAAGATTCTGGTGAACATATCTGTCGCCCTGACTCCTGGCACAGCATTACAACATCCAGCAGAGAGGGAGAGGATGTGCATTCACTATTTACCTGGTCTGCATAACAATACTCAATTTCAAACCAATGACCTAGAGTTCTATCTCATTACCAAGCCCATCAGTTGAGCTATCCAGTCTCCCCAGTACACTAATTTCTATTATTACCTTTTCCTTCCTTGGAATAATATGTAAAGTTTAAATAGAAAAGCCATAGCACATTAGGCGGAGCAGTTTATCTGACAGACTAGCACTCTCTTGAGAAAAGGAACAAACAAAATTTGTCTTGTGGTCAGGGTGACACTTTGCCACAAAGGGAGAGTACAAAGAAGTTAATTAAACCCTAAAGAAGCCATTTATTAGAAAAGGAAAGACAGATATAGCTGTTCTTCAATACCGGAGAAAGGTTCATTATAAAGGAAGCCCTTTATTTAGCAATTAAACTATTTTAAAGCTACCACCTAGCTTTGAGGAACAGATAGTGCAGCGTCCGTGGCTCAATGTCCCACTTTCCAAGGCATCAAAGGTCCAATGAAATAAAAAGGCAGCAAGTTTATAAAATAGTTTGGTGGGAAAATGGAGCACTCAGGAGAATAGCAATGAGAAGTAGAGCCTCTTGCCTCTAGGTCTCTGGTTCAAATTTATCCCTAGATACAGTAATTACTGAAACTATTTCTCATGTGAAACTGTGTGGTTCCTGGCACATAATGGTGACCCGAACACAAAAATGAGTCTCCTCCTTGCTCATCCTTTGAAATGTGGGGAATTGAGGACTAGGGTGCTGAGTTGTATGGACCCATGGATGGGAGCCATGATCCTCTGATGTTAGGACCCCAGAGGCCCAGCCCCACCAATGCCTGGGCCCAGTCTTTTCCCCTATGGGCCTCCCCGACTGCCTCCCGTGACCTGCTCCCTGGGCAGTGGGTGGCTGCCCCATTCCCCATGCACTCCCTCACCAGCTGCTGCCACTGCAGCCTGGCTATAACAGAGCAGTGCCTGCAGCAGGCTGACATGTGTGTCTGCAGTGGGAGGAGGGAAGAAAGTGCGAGGCAGCCCTCCCTCACTCCCCAGCAGGTGGCTTGGAGTGAACTACTTCTGGGGCTTGGGTGAGTGCCAGGATGGGGAGTCCTCCTCTCTGGCCCCAGCTTTGGGGCAACCTGGCTGCTGCATCCCTAAGTTTGAGCTCCTCATCCCCGGTCTAGCCCCACCCCAGAGCCTGGACCCCCAGCCAAAATCCTGACCAATCCCAACCCCAGTTCAATGCCCCAGCCCTGAGCCATTCCCAATCTCCTCATCCCCAACCCAGAGCCTGCAGTCCCACACCCCAGCCCTCTGCACTAATCATGTGCCCCTCCTGCACCCCACACCCTCATCCTCACCCCAGACTCCACATCCCTGCACCTCAACCCTCTCCCCTAGCCCTGAGCCCATCCCACACTCCAAAAACCTCTTCAACTACCCCATCCCAGGGTCAGAGCTCTTCCCCCGTCCTCTCATCCCTATCAAGGCAGGGCTTACCAAGGAACTTACCAAGGGACTGGAAAAGACAGCTTAGTTAAGACAGGGTTTTTCAGAAAAGGCCAGCTATGCTAAAATAAATCCATAATAAATCCAACCATATGATCTGTAAACCAGAGCATACAGCAGTAGACCTGATTGCCCTTGTTCTGCAGCCATACTCTATTGTAGAGGATATTGGCTTTAAAAGGATCTTTTAAACTTAGAGCATATTAAATCATGATAAAGTGAATACTATTCTCCACTGCTATTGTGTTATATATTTACAGTAGCTTAGCCACCAAAGTAAGGCATCCTATCAGACAAGCAGAGGGCAAAATCATTCAGTCAGCGATACGTGGAAAAGCAGCCAAAGAATTTCATTGCTATAAAACTATAACGAGTAAGCTTTGAATCTAAAGAAAGTGAGGAACATATTGTTCATTCTGCCTCTGAGCCTGGCATCAGTATATTTGGCACTTCCAGCACTCAGCAGAGAAAGACAGACAGACAGACAGACAGACGGGCTGTGCTCCATATTGAAGATTTCGCGCAAACACACATTTGTGAATGTTCAAAGCCATTTGGAATACCTAGTTAGCCTTTGGATCACTGCACAAGAGCTCAGACAGCTTCTCTGATGATAGTAACTTGATGATTCTACACTCATTCTCATCCACAACTTCACCAGGATCTAACTGGACCTTGCAGGGTTTCCTTGACAATTGTCTGTAAGTGGCAAGCCTGCCACGTGTATTACACCAGTTTTGCACCCAGTTTAATCAGAAATACAAAAAGGATGAAAAGCTTGTGTCCAATTCAGCTAGGTACAAACTTTTCTCTTTGTTGCAGAAAACCCTAATCTGAGATTAACTTCACCTCTGCCTGACTGGACATGTTCAGCACCATTAAAGGCATAGATGTAAGCTGTATAACACACCTATGAAGAGGAGTAAGGAGGCATAAGGTGCCCCATTACTCTCTTTGGGGCGCTACCACATAATGGAATGCAGCATGGAGGGGAGAACAACCTTCTTATGGCCGCTCCTCCACCTGAGCAGGAAGTGGACATAGGGATTGGATAGGTCCTTAACTGCAGTTCCCGATCACCGGTCAGTTCAACTGAGGCAGCAAGGAGAAACATCTACTCTACACCCAATACAGCATTAGCACAGACTATTTCCCTCTCAGCGCCAGGAGGAATAAGGGATTATATTGTGATTCTGAGCTAAGTGTCCTCTGCAGTCAGGCACCAACAGCTAGTCCATGTCAGCTGGCTCTACTCATGGAGCTCAAGCTGTGTAATTGTTTAATTGCAGCATAGATGTCCAGGCTCAGGATGGAGCCCATGTCCTGGGATCCCACAAAGGGGTCCCAGAGCCTAGGACCCAGCCTATGCCTGTCGCTCGAACATCTACCCTGCAATTCTGTAGACCTATAGGCAGAGCCTGCTGATTTGGGCCAGCCGGGACTGTTTAATTGCAGTGTAAACATACTAAGTGACAATATGATTCCTGCTCCTGAGGCAGCACAGCTATGCAATGCCTGGCCCTTACTCAGAGCCTGTGGGTAAGTCACCATGTTTCACCTATGTGTCAATCATTCAGCACATCATATGCAGTGACATTGGCATAAGCATTGTCCTTCATTCCAGCTGATGCTAAAACATCTCTTCCATATCTAGAAAATGTTCACAGCTTCAGTGCTGATAGCTTCTTTTAGCCAGTGTTTTGTCCCCAGTGAAGTAGCACATTAAATCAGGTTATCTGCCACACCTACATGGTTACTGAAAGTTCATTGGTCATTACTCCTCCCTGTCTACCCCAGCCCTGGTGATTTAAAATTGGGTCCAGTGCTGTGGATAAACTTCAGAGGATCTGGATAAAGGCCTGGCAGAGTAACATTTCTAGTTTTGCATGGATAAGGCAACAATTAAATATCACACTTCATGGAATTAACTAATTGCTGCAAGCCTGAGGGAGAAGGGAAATTATTCCCTCCCATAGAAAGCACTGATCAATTGCATAGGTGCATTAGAGTTTCCTCGCTTTTCTCTAAGGGTATGTCTACACTACCCCGCTAGTTCGAACTAGCGGGGTAATGTAGGCATACCGCACTTGCAAATGAAGCCCGGGATTTGAATTTCCCGGGCTTCATTTGCATAAGCGGGGAGCCGCCATTTTTAAAACCCCGCTGGTTCGAACCCCGTGCAGCGCGGCTACACGGGGCACGAACTAGGTAGTTCGAACTAGGCTTCCTAGTTCGAACTACCGTTACTCCTCTTGAAATGAGGAGTAACGGTAGTTCAAACTAGGAAGCCTAGTTCGAACTACCTAGTTCGTGCCCCGTGTAGCCGCGCTGCACGGGGTTCGAACCAGCGGGGTTTTAAAAATGGCGGCTCCCCGCTTATGCAAATGAAGCCCGGGAAATTCAAATCCTGGGCTTCATTTGCAAGTGCGGTATGCCTACATTACCCTCCTATTTCGAACTAGGAGGGTAGTGTAGACATACCCTAAATCATCAGGTTTTAGTCTACATCAAGGTGGGACAGGCAGGACTAAAAGTCTGATTCTGTATGATACAGCCAATGTTTCACTATTACTTTAAATTGCTTCTTAAATCTAAAACTACATGTGCTAGAAAGATCTGGCTAGGCTGCAGTAAAGGGTGTATTGTGAGTATATATGCCACTTTCCATACATACGGAAAACACAGTCCCACCTTTGAGGAACAGACAAATTAAAATCCTATCCTGGGCCCATCTAAAATCTTGTGTGTAGCCTGTCAGGCCACACATGCACTGTAAGCTACAGTCTTGATGCCTAGTTCATACAGACACATTGCATGGTATCCCAAAGTCTGGCCATGCCACAGGCTTTAGAAGTTGTGTCTGTTTGCAAATATATTTCTCAGGTGGATACAGTGACTTTTCAAACATAGCACAGTCCCTAGGGCAGGAGACAGCAACCTATGGCTCACAAACAAAATATGGCTCACTAGGGAGCCAGATATGGCTTTTCTGGAGTGCCCCCCCCCCCAGTTCCCTCTACAGCAGGAAGTCAGTGCTAGCACAGCAGCCATATGCCCCCCTGCAAGACTGGAATGCCAGCACTGGTTTCCTGTGAGCAGAGGGGCAGGGGGAGAAAGCCCCGAGCCTCCTCGCTGGATCTGGCATGCAGGGAACAAGTGGAGAGAAAAATGGCTCTGGGTGTGCTGCCCTTTTTCTTTCCCTGGTGTTCAGGGAACAAGCAGAACAAAAAATGGCTCCATGTGCATTGCCGTTTTCCTTCCCCCGGGACACACTTCCTGGAGGCTTCCCCTGCGAATTTCTCCTGGAGGCTTCCTTCCAGTGAATGGGAGCAGCAGGAGGCCATGTTACACAGTGCTCCCACCTTCTCATGCCCAGACCTGCATACCCAACCCCTCACTCAGCCCCCCGACCCGACGCCCTGTCCCCAGCCCACTCCTGCCCCCAGCCCACTCCTGCCACCTGGCCAGACACCCTGCCCACCCACTCCTGCCCCTTGCCCCCTGACCAGACACCCTGCCCCTTGCCCACTCCTGCCCCACCCAGACTTTGCACCCTCACCCCCTCCTACATCCCAAATCCCGCCCAGATCCTGCACCCCAACCCAATCCCATTTACTGGCAGCCCTGTCCCGCACACTTAACCTCTAATTTTTGGCCCCACCTCATAACCTGGGGGGGGGGCACAAAATCCACTAACCCTGGTGTGATGGTGCGTTGGGGGTCCCCCGTCTTCTGCACCCTGAAATGGCACAAACAGACTCCGCCAGCCAGTAGAATTGAGGGTGGTTTATTGCTCCTCCAGGATACAGCACAGATGTAATCTGGTTACAGGAACTGGGGGCTAAGAGGCC
Organism: Pelodiscus sinensis; assembly: GCF_049634645.1. Taxonomy (NCBI): domain Eukaryota; kingdom Metazoa; phylum Chordata; order Testudines; family Trionychidae; genus Pelodiscus; species Pelodiscus sinensis. The sequence goes on along the minus strand of NC_134718.1, from coordinate 31,034,246 downwards.
TCAGTGCCCCCCTTGAGAAAGGGAATCCCAGCCCCCTCCCCAGTTCCTTCTCCCCTGCTTTCCAGCCAGGAACTAACTCACTCTCCTCCAGCCCTGCCCCCCAGCCAGGGCAGCATTCCACCTTCCTTTGTTCCTCTCCATGGGGGTCAGCTGGCCAAACCAGTTGGGATACCCTCTTTGCATAGTGACTCATCGCTTGTCTGCTCCGTGGTGCTACAGACAGCAGCCAGAGAGTTAGCAGGTTACCCCCCACTACATCACACCTGGAACCCCAGAAGAGTAAATCTGGCCTGAAGTCACAATTGAAATCCCTGCACCTCCTTCTGCACCCCAGTTCCCTGCCCTAGGTCACAATCCAAACCTTTGCACCACAATCCCATGATCCAAGGCACAACTGCATCCCTCACCCAAAAAAGGTTCTCCACCCCTGCCATAAATAAAGACAATGTTGAAACCTTTTGTGTTGGACATAAACTTTATTTAAAAATGAAGTCTGGCTAAAAATGAAGCCTACATCTGTGTGCAGCATCATAACACACCTGCACCTCCCACACACACCAGCCCTGAGCCCCTCATATACTTGAACCCCCTACCCTGAGCCCCTCATACCCCCACATCTCCAAACTCCTATACCTCCAGATCCCCAGTCCCCTACCATAACACTCCTGTACCCCCCCACACACCCTAACTCCCTGCACTGAGCCCCTCATACCCCTCATCCCCAAACTCATGCACCCCCACATGCCCCAACTTTGTGCCCTGAGTCCGTCATACATCCAAATCCCCTGCCCTAAGCCCATCATACACTCCACCCCAGACTCCTGCACCCCCACATCCACAACCCCTGCCATAAGATTGTCAGAAAACAGTGTGAATGCACGCATGAAGCTGGATTTGACTGGTTATGATGTAAAATTCAAAGAAATGGGTGAAAAGATGTAGCCACAGAACTCCCATTAAATAAAATCATGCAAATGGGCATTCTTATACAGCTCTTTGTTGACCACTTGTTCTGAATTTTTATATAGTTTGGCTCTTTGGTTTGAAAAGGTTGCCGATCCCTGCCATTGAGGATAAATAGTCTATCCAACAGTCCACCTGATAGCCATGCAGGCAAGTCTGAGTTCACAGCTATCATTTTCCTAGGTCTATTCAATATGAATTGACATTGCAATAAATATTCTCAATAATGACAATATCTATGGTATCTCTTTTCCCCGGAAAAGGTTTAAAGATAAATAAAGTGGTAGGATTTAAATAGCTCAAACCAATTATTTTAAAGCTTGCAAGACAATTCTCCCCTACTTCTTCCCACTTCTGAGGTTGCCCATACTGTTCCTACAAGGCACAACAGCAAATGAGACAATTAGGTACATTGCCACTGTTAGGCTACAGCTACAATGTAGCCTTCTTCTGGAAAAGCTTATGCAAATGAAGCATGGCATGGCATATCTTCATTTGCATAATTAATTAGCAGATGCTTTTGTGCAAGAGGCTCTTGAGCAAAAAGGAGCTGTGTAGATGGCTCCTTTTTGCGCAAAAATCCTCTCTTGCACAAGAGCCATTCTTCCTGAAAAAAGGAGGAAGAACAGCTCTTGCACAAGAGGGTTTTTTTTGCGCAAAAGCGGCTGCTAATTAATTATGCAAATGGAGATATTCCACACCACGCTTCATTTGCATAAGCTTTTCTGGAAGAAGGCTACAGTGTAGCCGTAGCCTCAGAGTGGATTAAAAGGGATCGCTGCAAGTTAAGACTAAAGCACGTTGGCAGAGCTGGGTGGGAAAAGCCTGGATGACATTTCTCCCGGGTTGCATCACGTGACTGGGCTCTAAAAGCACAAAAGTGACCCCAGTTTGAGATTCACAGGATTCTAAAGGCATTGACTACATGCAGAAGCAGCAGCTTCCCCTTGTTTTATGGAGGCCGCTTGTTTTCCTGAGTTGTGCCTTGTCCTTGTGCTCAGGAGGCTGCTCTCAGGGCTGTGAGTCCCAAGGGTTAAATTGACAGAGGTGGTGATAAAGCTCATTTTTATCAACTCAAGGAAGGCTCTATGGGCTTGGTATAATTACACACAACTCTCACATCTCCTCCCATCCCCTACACCCTGCCTTCAGCTAATGCCCCTGACACTGATTAAAATAACATGAGCAGGTATTTTATCAGTAATATGAAATAAAAAACCACTCTCTTTTACTTTTCAGTTAAAAGAGCTTGAATAAAGTGGGGGCGGGAACCAAATCACAATAGCCAATCAATAGCTCTTTCTGTCCTAGCATGCAATTGGGTCAGTGATTTGTGTTATTTATCAAATCACCTTCCTCTTCCTTCTCCCTCCTCTCCTCATCTTTCTACGTTGCTTTTAGTTTCTATAAATAATCTATTCTTTTAGGACACCTACACATATTTATCATCCCTGTTTCTACAACCACATGTGAGATAAGTCACATGAAAAAAGTTTCCTCTGAATCACATCCTGTCCAGCTTGTGATACTTGTTACAAAGAAACACGCAGGAGGCACTCACGTTCTTCCACAGCTGACTAACTGAGAGCAAACTAATGTTTGGGGAGAACTCTTAGTCAGCTAAGTAACCAGCAGGAAGGGGGAAGAGACTCCTGACCTTTGTCTGGGGCCCAATGCAAACTGAAAGTGCCATAATTGCTCTATGACAGGGCTACTCTACTTTGGAAGCCCCAGGGGCCACAATGATACTCAATGCATATGGCGAGGGCTGCAACTTAAGTGTGGTTGCATATACATGCAAATGTACATGCAAATATGTGCAAATAGCTTCTTTCACACTGACGGGCACGACTACAAAGCACTTCCCACAATGTCCCAGCGCTCCTGGAACCTGCTTCCTGTACCCTTGTTGCAACACCCTGTACCCGTCTGTTCCAGCCAGCTTATCCACTTGTGTCTTTCATTGTGCACCCCACCTGGGAGATGCCTCGCTGTTGCAGACTGTGTTGCCAGTGGAGGCCATGTTCAGAGGAACCCACCCATGGGCCGCATATTGAGCCCCGCATTAACCCAAACTGCACCGCGGGCTGCAAACAAATGGGCTGCGGGCTGCATGTGGCCCACGGGCCGCGTGTTGAGTAGCCCTGCTCTCTGAGGATCAAAAGGAGCATTTCTTAGTACCACCATTTGGGAAGTGGGGAGTTGTATGTTCCCTCTCCATGCTAAAAATGCAGCCCTGCTGTCAGACTCCTGGACTATGTCTACACTTGTGGCTTCTTGCCCCAGAAATATGCAAATGAGGTTAAGCGTGGAATATTGTCAAGCCTCATTTGCATACCTAATGAGCCGCCATTTTTGCAGAAGAGGCTCTTGCACCAGAAGGAGCTGTCTACACTGCCCCTTCTTGCGTAACAAAAACCCTCTTGTGCCATGCCGTTCCTCCTGAAAAGTAATTGGCGTAACAGCATTGCGCGAGAGTAGACATAGCCCTGAAGTCTCTTCCATCCCTAAACTTCTATGATTCTAGGCATTGTATGAAACATTACATTTTGTAAGTCTCCACCCCGTCAAGCCAATGTACTGCAGCAATGACCAGAATTGCCAGAAATACAAGGCAGCGGATTGGAAGAGGAAGAAGCAAAGCAAAGACAGCAAGGCAGAAATGAGAAGATGCACCTGTGATGTAGTGGGGACTGTATTCACTCTTGCAGTCCCTGTATTCACTCTGTTTGCTTTGCTGTGTTGTATGTGATTCTATTGTCCTGTAGTAACTGCGTGTGTGTGTGTGAGTGAGAGTGCGTTTGTGCATGTTCAGTTTCCCTAGACATGACATTATCTGGATGAGGAGGGGAAGGCTGGGCAGGACTCACTGTGCAAGTATAATAGTGATAGAAATGTAGCCGTGTTAGTCTGGTGTAGCTGAAACAAAATACAGGACTATGTAACACTTTAAAGACTAACAAGATGATTTATTAGATGATGAGCTTTCGTGGACCAGACCCACTTCCTCAGATCAAATAGTGGAAGAAAATAGTCACAGCCATATATACCAAAGGATACAATTAAAAAAATGAACACATATGAAAAGGACAAATCACATTTCAGAACAGAAGGGGGATGCAGGGGGCGGGGGGGGGGGGGAGGAAGGAAGGTAAATGCCTGTGAGTTAATGATATTAGAGGTGGGGAAGGGTAGATGTCTGTGAGTTAATAGTATTAGAGGTGATAATTGGGGAAGCTATCTTTGTAATGGGTAAGATAGCTGGGGTCTTTGTTCAGCCCCCCGCGGTCTTTGTTCAGCCCCCCGCGGAGTGTCGAATTTTAGCATGAATGCCAGTATGTGCAAGTATGTCAGTCTCTCACATCCTGAGGACCAGATGACAGCAGATAACAACTTGCCCCCTCTCCCTCGCCCAAGCAGGACAAAGGAGTAGGCAGGGCTGCCTGGTGGGCTGAGACCAGTTGCTGAGTGCATGAGTTTAGTTTTTCATCTGGCTTAGGGAGAGGGCAGTCTAGCTGGCTTGGGGGAGTCTAGCTGACTCTGGAAACCCTTATCCCCAGGATGGATTGTACTGGCTGCTCCTGGTTCCTGTAACAAGTCTGTGCTCCGCTGTGTTCCTGTCAATGAATAAACCTTCCGTTCTGCTTGCTAGCAGAGAGTCACATCTGACTTTGGAGGGGGGGAGTCAAGGTCCTGTGACTCCCGCACACTCCGCGATAGCACCCTATCAGGACTAGGCAGGCATCTGCATAAGAGTTCAGTGGCTTTCACATCTCTGGAACAGACAAGACTGACAGACAAGACTGGTGAGCTATCCTTGGAAGAAAGGCCCTTTGCCATCCATGCTGTACAGGAGAGGAGAAAGGCATTTGATACAGAGAGGTGAATGCTGGAAAGTATGCAGAAGTGTGACAGCTTCTGAATGCAGTCTGTGAACCAGGCCAATGACTCTGATCACTTTAAGACTATGGTGTCCAACACACTAGCCACATGTGGCTATTTGGCCTCTTGTGTGTGGCTAGCTGGCTTGAGCAATGTGGCTATTTGCCCAGTTGAGTGTGGCTAGTTTACTACAGCAGAAGCCACTATCGTGGCTACTGCTTCAGAACTGGTTGGACACCACAATTTAAGATGTATTGGCAGAGAGATAGACAACCAGTGACGGATCAGTGGCAGCTGAGAAAGATGGCAAGTTGGTGGCAGGGCTTGTGGCCAAGTAGCGAACTAATTTAAGCCGCTCACTGTGAGTCAACAAAATCACTCCGCCTCTTTATATTTCAATCACATCAGTTTGAAAACTGGGTAAAAAGCAATGGGTACTTCCCTGCACAGGGCCCACTCCATAAAACCCTGAGCTTCCATGCATGAAATAACTACCTTAGAAAAGAGCAAAGAGCTTTGTTTTCGTCTCTGATCACTCTTGCAGTATTGGTGAGTTAGTGATAGGAAGAAAAGATGTCGAGATTAGGAATGTAAAATCCCGTTTAACGGTTAAAGATTAAATTTAACTGGTTAACTGATTAAATGGAGGCAGGCAGGGGGACTGCTTCCTGGCTGCTTCTGGCCCCACAGAGCTGCTGGCTCCCAGCTTCCATGGAGCAGCCCTCCAACCGCAGCAGGCCACAGGTGAGGACTGCTCCCTGGGTACTGGTTACTCATTAACATCCCTAGTGCAGATAGATATTCTTTCAGAAAGTGGTTTTTACTCCCCAAACTTGATGGCAAAATGATAGTGCCAAGAAGTGGATGGTATTTGTGACAGGCATGGGATTTTCCTGTTGTTTAAGTTATTATATTAGGCTTGATCTGCAGCCAGTCTTAATCTATTGAAGTCGATGGAAGTAAGTTATTTTATACCAGCTGAGGCTCTGACCCGTTATTTTAAATGTTTGATGATGAAAGAGCTCCAGTGTCATAATTCTCAAAGTTTGAGCATCTGGATCATAACCTGCACCTGTTGGGATCTCCTGCACACACGCACACTGGAGTGGTCAGCCCCGAATCTCTCTTCTGGGAGATGGAGCACGTAGGGCTCATGAGCACAGTACTCACGAGCTGTCAGCTCTGATCAAGTTTTCTGCCACAGGGAGCTGTCATTTTGTCCTTGACCTGCCCAGCACAGATGCCTGAATCAAGGTCCTTTCATCCTGAGCTGAATCAGAGCTAAATTGCAGTGACCTCCCGCCTCATTTCAGGAAAGACGTCACTCTTCTCCATAAAGGCAGCATGCTTAAGAGCAGTGAAGTGTTCTTGTTGACCAGAAAGACCCCAGTTATCAAACTCTGGCAGGGACTCTGTTGCCAGTTGTAGGTCAGTCCTCAACAAACAATAGAGCATCCTGAGAGATTGCTCGCAAAGAAAGCATAGTTAACCCCACCAATGATTTTCTAATAAGTCCCTTTACACTGCTTCCTGATGATAATGCTGCATCTGCCTCCTTTAATACCTCTCTCTGCACGTCTCCCAGCTCCCTCACTCTCATTTACCTCCTTGATAATTGAGCTTTGTTTATATAAGAAAAAACCCTCTATTCTGTTATCTCTTCCTCCACCCCCTTGGCCTCCCATCTTCACTCTTCCCCCAGCTGTATTATGAGGCCTGAGGCTTTAATGAGTTAAAGGAATCAAACCTCTTAAGCACACACTTTTATCTGCTGGCATTCCTGCCCCTCCTGATAAAGTCATCCAGGGATGAAGGGCAAGGCAAAGCAGGCTGAACTGGCTGGCTTGGATCTTCAAGGTGACAGAGATAACTATGTGGGCCCATCTCAGAGGATTCCCCATAAGCCCAGGCATTTCATCATGCATCTCTTCCTGTGATCACAGTACGGTGCCTGGACTGCTCTCCTTATATACTGATATTTAAATCAGAACATAGGGGAGACTTTGGCACACTGCCATCTAACCCTTACATTGAGATAGGAAATCACATTTAAATTCAGCTAATGCACAGTTGCAGTTAGGTTAAACTAGTTTCTGGCATGCTTTGGCTAGTAGGGCTTAAAAGTCCATCATATATAAATGGAAGGAAAAAAGACAGATTACATCATCTAGTAGCCAATTGTGCGCTTGCCCTTGAATATTCCCTGCATTGTATTATCCAGAGCATTATCCAGTGGCCTGAGCACAAAAGAAATAAGAGTCCACAAGGCACAGAATTGCTGGGGGTTTGGGGATGTTTGATTTCACCCGCATCACCTACATTTGTAATAGTAATCCCAGACTCCCTTTTGTTGGGCACCATGTGATTCCCAAAGAGCAGAACAGTGTGCATACATACAGCAGATGACTATCAAATGAATTCATAACAACAGGGCTCCTTTAAGCACAGTGCAGAGGGAATCATTAAGAGCTCATATGGTCTTTGTGTGAATGTCACAAGTGCCTCCGTAGGTCTGCCACAGAATTAGCTGATAGGCACTGACGTACTCCCCTTTGTTCCCAGCCTCTGATGGGATGGATGCATAAATCAGTAGGTACAAACTCACAAGTTCCTTAATCATGGGCTATTAACATTGTACTATGTTCTATTAATTCTGAACCGAGTTGTGATGCCACCTCTGAACTCATGTCATTTTTATCAGACACAACCACTGGCGGACTGTATCATACATGAAACATCTTCCAAGCTGTGAGTGGTTTGGAGGCCGCCTTGGAAGAAATATAGTGGTGTACATCTTTTTGCCTACAAAGGCTTATCTTGTGAATTCTAACCCTAGACTGTGCCCTAGGACAAATGAGTCACTTACACTGGTGCTACTCAGGAGTAACTCCACTGAAATCAGTGCTGTTCCACTGGTGTAAGTGCAGAATAAGCCCCCATATCAATAAACCAGCACATGCATGTGTCATACACCTAACATAGGTACTAAGATGATGTTGCGGCATGACTGCAGGTTTTCACCAGGAGGTGCCAGAACACAGTCTTCAAGATGACCCTGATGGCACCTAAGACCAGACTAAGGGCATGATCAAGGAACTTGGTACTCCTCTGTGACCGTCACTCTGGCACCTGAGAATAGAGAAGTCTCTGGGGATGCCTGAGAGAGCCCCAGGATGCTTCCAGAGAGTGCCCTGCCATATATAAAGGTGTAATGTTAAAGAATTGCTGCTCCTATCAATGTTTCACAGCAGGCATTAAAGATAATATGTTATTCTTATTATAATCAATGCTGAATGCTACATAACTGTGCAGACCAGGGGTCGGCAACCTTTTCAAACCAAAGAGCCAAACTACAAACAAAATTCAGAACAAGTGGTCAACAGAGGGCCATATAAGAATACCCATTTGCATGACTGAAAATACACAATTTAATATTATTGCTAACTGACATAATGATTAATAATAGCACAAATGAAACATTGTACTTACAGACTTTATTTAATGGGACGTCTGTGCTGAATGTTTTCACACAGTCCTTTGAAGTTTGCATCATACCCGGTCAAATCCAGCTTCATGTGCACATTCAGGCTGCCTTCTGTCAATCTTATGGCAGGGAGCTGGTGATGTAGAGGTGCAGGAGTCTGGGCTGGGATGTATGAGGGGCTCAAGGAAGGAGATTGGGGTGTATGATGGACTCAGGGCACAAGGTTGGAGGGTGGGGGGTGCAGGAGTGCTATGGCACGGGACTGGGAATGTGGAGGTGCAAGAGTCTGGGGATGTGAAAGTATGAGGGGCTCAGGACAGGGGATTCAGGTGTATGATGGGCTCAGGGTTGGAGTGTATGGGGGATGCAGGAGTGTTATGATGCTGCAGCCAGATCGGGGCTGGTCCCCAATTGGGGGCTTGTTGGCCAGACATCATTTTTAAATAAAGTAAAATATTATGTCCAACACAAAAGGTTTCAACATTGTCTTTATAGCAGGGGTGGGATGCTTTCTTTGGGCTAGGGGCCACTGATCCACGGAAAAATCAGTTACGGACCACAAAAGTGAATAGCAAAAAACAAAAAACAAAAAAAACCCTCCAAAATCCCCCAGTCATCACTAATGTGACCCTCAAATGAAAAACCTCACTCCCCTGGTGCTCCAGTCCCATGGGGGGGGGGGGGGGGGGGGAAGGGGGGTGGAAAGGGAGGACTGAGGTTCAAGCCCTCAGACCAGATTTACTCTTCTGGGGTTTTGGGGCTAGTGGAGTTTGTGGGCCCCCCTTGGCTGTGGGTTGGGGCTAAAAATGAGGCATTAAGTGTGCAGGACAGGGCTGCTAGTGAATGGGATAGGGATGGGAGTACAGGATCTGGATGGGAGGTGGAGTGCAGAAAGGGATGAGGGTGCAAGGTCTCGCCAAGGGGCAGACTGCTTGGCCAGGGGGCAGGAGCAGTCTGGGAGTTGACTGCCTGGTCAGGGGGCAGAGGCTAGGGGGGATTTTGAGCAGAGAGGGGGATTTTGGTCTGGGACAGGGGGGATTTTGGCTGAGGGCAGAGGGGATTTTGGCCAGGGGATTGGGAGTAGGGGGGATTTGGGGCAGAGGGATTTTGGCCAGGGGCAGAGGACAATGGGTACCTGGCCAGGGGGCAGGGGGGATTTTGGGCAGAGGGCAGGGGGATTTTGGCCAGGGGGCAGAGGACAATGGGTATCTGGCCAGGGGGCAGGGGGATTTTGGGCAGAGGGCAGCGGGCTAGGGGTGTCTGGCTGGGAGCAGGGGGCAGGGAAGAGTTTGGCCAGGAGTTAGGGGGAATTTTAGGCAGAGGGCAGGTGGTGTCTGTCTGGTGGCAGAGAACAGGGGGATTTTGGGCAGGGGGCGGGGGGATTTTGGACAGGGGGCGGGGGGATTTTGGACAGGGGGCGGGGGGATTTTGGACAGGGGGCAGAGGACAAGGGTGTCTGGCCAGGTGTTTGGCCGGGTGGGTGAGTGGAGGGCACTTACTTGTTTTTGCACTGCATAGCAGGCAACATGTAGCACACCTCCCACTGCTCCCATTCACCAGCAGGAAGCCTCCGGGAAGAGTAGGCAGGGGAGGCTGCAGGAATTGTGTCCTGCGGGAACAAATTAGCAGCACGCAGGGAGCCATCTTTGGTTCCTGGATTCTCTCATGCCAGTGGAAAGGAAAACATTGTCACGCTGAGTCATTTTTAGCTCTGCTTATTCCCCGCACACTGGATCCAGCGGGGAGTCTTGGGGCTTTCTCCCTGCCGCTGGCGTTCCAGTTTTGTGGGGGGCCCTAAGGTTGTAGAGCCAGCACTGGCTCCCTGCTGTAAGGAGTTTACACGGCTCCTTTTTACACCAAAAAACCCCTCTCTCAAGAGCCATTCTTCCACATTTTTTTCAGGAAGAGTGACCCTTGCGGAAAAGCCTCTTGCACAAAAATGGAGCCTTGTTAAGTATGCAAATGAGGCACCATGATATTCCACACTTTACCTCATTTGCATATTTGTTGTGCAAAATGGGAGCAGTATAGCCATAGCCATAGCGTCTGACCAGAGAGTGGACCATAAGGAATACAACTCCCAAGATGTGCTGACATAGCATTTCCAAATCAAAATATTTCAGTTTTCAGTCAAAATGTTTCCATTTTCAGATTACATTTTTTGGTATTCAAATTTCTGCCCACCTGCCTCTCCCCTCAAAAAATGAGGTTTACATGATCTTCCAAAAAAAAGGGTTTTATTTTTGAAAGATCTCCGTCTAAACTGCCGTTTTTCTATCGAAAAGCCCAGTGTAGAAAAGAACCATGGTCGCCATTATGCAAATGAAGCACGGGAAATTTAAATCCCAGCTTCATTTGCAATTTTGAAGTATCTAATTTACATCCCTTTTTTGAGAAAAGGGATGTAGTCTAGACACACCACAATGATCATTCATATTACTCTGTGGTATACGTACAAAGGACAAATTCAAAATATTGCGACTTATGTTATGAAGGTTTGTCTGCCAAGCAGGCCTGAAGTTGCCCTGAAGTATGTGGTTCTACCATCTTGAAGATGCTTCCAAAGTCCATTAAGAGACAGTGGGAATGCATTTCCATAAAAGCTAAACAAAACCTCTGAACCAACAAGGAAAGAGTTAACTCAGCACCAGGAGAAGGGGAGAAGATTGCAGGAGAGGATCAATTTGCTTTTTAACACATGCCACCATAGAAAGAAAGCAGCATCGAACTTCTGTAACAACCAGATTCCACGTCTGCTGCCTCGCAGCTCAAAAGAACTTTACCTTGGGGGGCATCCATAACAAGAATCCATTTCAAAGGTTCATTGGGCTATAAAAGAGAGGGACAAAGAACCCAAAGTTATCTTTACCTAAGAAGACAAAGGAACTGAGCATTATGCACTTCTTGGGAGATTCTGCCCTCCAGGGTGATCAGCCATCTTGCTGGAAAATCATGTGATAAGCATCTTAATTTGAACTAAGACTCGTAGTTTTATTAAGTCTTAGTCTCTAGAAATCAATTTTCTGTTTTATTTGCTAGTAACAATTTCTATCAATAGCCTCTCTATTTGAGCACACTTAAAATCCTATCTCCTTTTGTTAATAAGCTTATTTTTTAATCTAAAGCAGTGGTTCTCAAAATGTGTGAGAACCCACTAGAGGTCCATGAACATTTTGCAGGTGAGCCCCAGGCTTGTGGCTCAACACCCCCCAGAGTGGCCTCCCCCCCCATGAAGTTGGAGCACTAAGACCCTGCATCCCCACCCTGCTTCTGCACCCACCCTCAGCCCACTCCTGCACCCTCCCTCCTAGACCTTCCACAACTGCAGCCTGCTCCTGCATCCGGTCACCTCCCACCCTCAGCCCGCTCATGCGCCCAACCTCCCACCCAGACCCTGCATTCCCACCCCCTTCTGCACCCACTTTGATTTTGACATCATTTGTAGTTGGCTGGTGGGCCATGAAAAGGCCTGTGTCAAGAGCGGTGGGCTATGCGCCAAAAAGTTTGAGAACCACTGATCTAAACTAACCCAATGGTGTATTTGCACTGAAGTGATTGTTACCTTTAGTTAACATGATAAAATATGGCATTTTATCTCTTTAGAGGGGCAGACAAACCTTATAATTCCTCTCAATGGGTCAGGCAAGGAAAAAAGCAGGACTTGGGGGTGTTGAGACATCTTGCCAGATCTAACCAAAAAGATGGTGGATACCAGAGTGTTGCCAGGGTGTAACAAGCAGGCTGCTGGCATCAGAGTGGCTGGTCAGGGGGCTGCTTACCACACACTCAGTGCATGTATGTGAGCTGACCAGTGCATCCAAGCAAGGGAGATACACAGCAGAGCATCTTCTGTCACCCAGTGCTACAGGGCAATCAGTAACATGAGCCATTACCTGTCTGAATTACACCCCAGAACATGACAATGGAATCTAAATGGCTGTTATGGAACTTCCATAGTACTGGGACCTGGAGATCCTTAACTCTTCTCCGCCACTGACGCATTGTATGACTTTGGGCTAATCATTTCACCTTATTGTTTCAGTTTTCCCATATGTAGATGGGGCTAATGTTACCTACCTACAAGACTTATAAGACTGTTGTGAGGATTGGATGTCTGTGCAGTGTTTTGATATGTAAACCAACATACTTGGTAACAGCTAAGCATCACTGGAATCAGGAATTCTACCAAAGGTTGCAATACAAGATGCTGCCGTGAATACATTCACAAAACAGTAGTTAGACCAGCACCTACAGAAAAAACACTTTACAAAAGATACAAAGTTCCATGGGGGAAAAGCATCTTTTCTAATTTTAATACATTTTTGAACAGCATTGATCAGGTTTCCTCTAGCTGTTCCAGTTAGGGCTGCTAAATAGAAGTGGAAGTAGGAGCCGGGTTTACCTTTTGTGGAGGGGGTTTTTTTCCTTCCATTTTTCACTTAACTCACTGAGTCATAAACTGAGCTAAGGTGAAGTTGTTGCATACAATGGACAAAGGCAATGAAATAAAAGAAATTCAATATCTTCCTCTCATAACTGAATGTGTTATTTCTTATTTACACAAAGAAACACGCTTTTCAAATAGTTTTCAAATTCCTCTTTGGAATTTAATAAGTGATAATTCAAAATAGAACTGCCTGCATGAATCATGATAAATAATTTATCCAGTGAATTCAGCCTTTTTTTCTGTTCAAAAATTACTTGTAATCAGACTGATAGATATGAATATAGGCCCTAATCCAGAGGCACATGCTTAACATTTAACACATAAGCAGTACCAATGAAGTCAATGTGGCTTACAGATTTGCTTGAAGTTAAGCAAATGGGTAAGTGCCTGGCTGGATAGGGTCCATCTTCATTAGTCACAATTATCAAATGAATGGCTCATAAAAACAAATATGAGTGTGTGGGTTGTTTGTGAACCAGTCACTCCAACTATTTGTTATTCATTATTCACGGTGGTCATCTGATCACCTAAATTACAGTGTGTTGTTTCTGCTCCCTGATTAGCTCTCTCAAACTTTTGAAGCAGGAAAATAATAAATGATGAAAACATGAGCAGTGAATAAAAGTTTGTGGACAAAAGCCCTTTGTTTGGATATGAAAATTGGTATTTGCATGAAGTCACCTTTCCCCAAACATTTATACAAACAGAAACATATTTGTATATTTTCTAATAGTGAATAAAAAGGAGCACAAACATGGCTGGTGCAAGCAGCAGTTGGCACTATGAGTTAGCAACTAAGGTTTGAAGTTTTTGCCCAACTTTAAATACAAGTTTGTAATTCTTCAGAAAAGCAAAACTCAGTATTTCTTGGTGATAGCATGTTTAATTCACAGAAGAAAATGGTGCTCTCATTCTTCTATGTAACAGCAGAAATCCAACATTTTGAAAGCACATATAAAACTACAAACATCCATCAATAATGACTACCATTGCTGCTGGACTTTTATGGGTTTAATGTAAATTAGGTGGGTAAATAACTTATCCAATCTTGCCTGCTCAAAATTTCCTGGTAGTCTGTACTGGAGAAGTTATTTTTGCCTTACTTCTGCTTATAAGTTTTGTTCAGCCCCACAGGTAAGCTGTACTTAGTGATGGAAGAGCGATTCTTTAACATATTACATACAATGCAAATCCTAGCCTTATTGAAATCAATGGAAATTTTGACATGGACTTCAATGAGGCTAGGATTGCACATCAGGTTTTTTACATGGTCTTAATTGCGTTTCTCTTTCAAAACCTACAATTTTATAAACTCAAATAACTCAATACTGAGCGTGCTATTATTTGAGAATGGAAATTGAGATTTAAACATATAAAGCCCTTACTCATTGCTTATACTAGATCAGGGGTCGGCAACCTTTCAGAAGTGTCATGCCAAGATTTAACTTTCCCCATCCCCCTTAGTGCAAGCCTTGCCCCCTCCCATTCTGCCCCCGCATCCTCCTTCACCCCCTTTCTGCCCCCAAATCCCTGTGCCCCAATGAACTCACCTGCCAGGAATCAGGGATGGGGCTCGCAGCCCCTCAAGAGCAGCACTGGGGCAAGGAGGAGCTGGGGGAGGCAAAGTCACTTCCCTTCCCAGGCCAGCCCAGCCCTCTTCCCAGGGCTCAGCCCTCACCTGAAGGCTGCAGCTCCGGGTCTGGGGCAGGCAGAGCCTGGAGCTGCGCAGGGCTGTCTCAAGCCCCTGGCCAGGTGCAGCATTGCACTGGGGAAGGATCTCCAGTGGGCTAAGAAGCTGTGGCTTAGCCCAAGCCCTGGCACCCCACAGAGGGAGCGACCAACCCTGATCTGTGGAGCAGCCCCAGCCCCACCTCCTCCCAGAGCAGGAGGCAGAACCTGTAGTGGGGGGTATTAACGCCTTAGTACCTGGGAGCTGCATGACCCAGGGACGCGGAGCCGAGTGCAGTGTCATGCTGCCCACTCTATTGCCACGCCACCCAGCCCTGACACCATGCTGCTCGTGCCACAAAAAAATCTTCTTGCATGCCACTTATGGCACATGTGCTGTGTGTTGCCAACCCCTGGACTAGAGGTATAAAAAAGAGGCTACTTTTCAAAAAATCTGATAAACAGTTTTTAAAGGATTTGGGGATTCTTCCAGAGGAAAGATACTACAGTAATGTAAAGTTAGCAATAGCAGTAAAGTTGTTGGTCTGACACTGTGAAGATGGCTTTCCAGATAGGTCTCATGGAAGATTCACAGAGCCCTTGAATAGAATTGGTTAAGAATGAAGGCACTGCAAACTACAACAATTTTGTCATTGAACACTTGGAAGGTGGCAAGGTGATAGGGCACAGCCAGCATGGATTTGTAAAGAACAAATCATGTCAAACCAATCTGATAGCTTTCTTTGATAGGATAACAAGTCTTATGGATAAGGGACAAGTGGTGGATGTGGAATACCTAGACGTTAGTAAGGCGTTTGATACGGTCTTGCATGATATTCTCATCAATAAACTAGGCAAATACAACTTAGATGGAGCTATTATAAGGTGGGTGCACAACTGGCTAGATAACTATTCAGAGAGTAGTTATTAATGATTCTCAATCCTGCTGGAAAAGTATAACAAGTGAGGTTATGCAGGGGTCTGTTCTGGGACCGGCTCTGTTCAATATCTTCATCAACGATTTAGATATTGGCATTGAAAGTACACTTATTAAGTTTGCAGATGATACCAAGCTTGGAGGGGTTGCAACTGCTTTGGAGGATAGGGTCATAATTCAAAATGATCTGGACAAATTGGAAAAATGGTCTGAGGTAAACAGGATGAAGTTTAATAAGGACAAATGCAAAGTGCTCCACTTAGGAAGGAACAATCAATTTCACACACAGAATGGGAAGCGACTGTCTAGGAAGGAGTACGGCAGAAAGGGATCTAGGGGTTATAGTGGACCACAAGAGAAATATGAGTCAGCAGTGTGATGCTGTGGCAAAAAAAGCAAACATGATTCTTGAATGCATTTACAGGTGTGTTGTAAGCAAGACATGAGAAGTCATTCTTCCACTCTACTCTGCACTGGTTAGGCCTCAATTGGAGTATTGTGTTCAGTTCTGGGCACTGCATTTCAAGAAAGATGTGGAGAAATTAGAGAAGGAAGGAGAAGCCTCAGCCTTCCCCTTCCTAAAAGCTCTTGTCTCCCCCACTCCCTCCTGGGGAGTCACCTTACACAGGCTCTTTCTGGGCCATCCGCCCCCCTCCCTGGGGGCAGTGCCTTTTAATATGGCCTGCTGCGTGGCAATAGAAGCACTGTTTGTGCCTCCCCTGGGTCCCGGCCCTCCGCTAGGCCCTTTCTGGCTTAGCCCTTCCTCTCGGGCTAGCCGGTGCCCTGTAGGTCTCACTGGCGCACTCCCTCTTCAGGTGCCCAGGTTCCCCACAGGCCCAACACCTTCGTTGTCCCCCTGTTGCCTTCACAGGGGGGGTTCCCCCAATTTCCAACTTATCTGAGTGGGGCCTTCCTGCCCTGACCCAGTAGCAGCACTCCCTCCTCCTGTGGCCCCAATGTCCGCAGGAGAAACAAGTTTGAAGTCCAGGCCCTGGCTCCCAGCCCTTGGTGCCTGTGTGTCCCTGGAGTCTGGGTGCCCACCCTTGCAGAAGCCTGACCAGCCTCTTCTGCTGCTTAGCAGGCTGGGCCACCCACAGCCTCCAATAAACATCCATCTTGTTTTGTAATGTCCCGGGTCCAAACCAGCCCCCTTGGTCGCAGGGCAGCAGGCTCAATGGCCCAAGTTCCCCAAAGTAACCCCCTTGTATCGGGGGGACCGCACATGCCCACATTCTCCACCATCTGTGAGGGGGTGCACTCACCACC
The DNA here is from genome assembly GCF_049634645.1 of Pelodiscus sinensis. Classification (NCBI taxonomy): domain Eukaryota; kingdom Metazoa; phylum Chordata; order Testudines; family Trionychidae; genus Pelodiscus; species Pelodiscus sinensis. The sequence goes on along the minus strand of NC_134718.1, from coordinate 31,017,599 downwards.
ATAACCCCCCTGCCATCTGTCCTCAGGAATTGGCTCCCTCGCGGGTAGGGTGCCTTCTCTGGGGTGATGTCTCCCCTCTTTACTCCCAGCTGCAGCATCCTCTTCGCCATACTGCCCTCCAGCAGTGCCCAAGTCTGTCTCTGAGCCCCCCTTCCGGGGGTCTATGTTCCTCCATCGGGCCTTCTTTCAAGCCCTGCAGTCTGAGGATTTGCGGGCCAGAGCTCCCCTAGCCCTGCCTGAGCTCCAGGGAGCCACCTCCTCCCTCAGCAGCCAGATTCTCACTGCCCCCCTTCCAGGAGCAGCAGCTCATCATTTTATATGGTTCCCAGCTGGGCCCCAATCATCTAACATGACCTCAGCTGGGGCCAAATTCCCAGACCCTGCTTCGGGCCATGGTTTGCTCTTAAAAGGGCCAGTGCAGGGCCAGTGCCCTGTCACACACACAGAAAAAGATACAATGTTAAACAGAGTTGGGCAAGTAACAAGGCCTGTTATCCATATCCTGAGCATGTTTAGGCTAGGGTTTATGGTTCAGGTCCAAGGTCAATAAGGCATAGCACTTGCATTAAGTTTCAACTATTATGAGTAGTGCCCATAATATTTCCAAACTCTTGGACAGAGAACTCACAAGATACACTGTTTTAGATTACAGACACAAATAAAGGAGAATCAGAAAATAGCCCACTGCAGTTATACAGGTGACCTCGAATCAAAATTAGGGGCAGCTTTGACCCACCTGAAGGCCACACCTGATATTCACAGGTTCCAGATTCTGGTATTGACCTATTTGTAATTATACATAAAATCCTGAATGAATTAATATGAATAAAATAAGAACTAAAATAAGAACTCCCTTTTCTTGGAGTTCAAACTGACTGCACAGCTAAGATTCACTAAAAGTTTCATTATCTTTTTCTTTTCCAATATTTTGTAGTTTCTGCATTTCCATGTTCTGGCTGAGGCCAGAACAGAAGTAACAAAATAAAACAAGAAAAGGTTCTCTGATAAAATGTACAGCCCATTTCCAAGACCCAAGAACTCCAGAAGGTTTGAATGAACATTTAGAATTCTGGGTGTTTATCTGACCTGAGCCACCAAATCACTGCCTATTGCTATAATTATAAGGAATTTGGACTGTTTTCAGTGATGGAGAAATGGCCAGAGCAGCCAACAAGGAGACAGGCAGTCTGAAAAGAAAAAAACGCAGCCTCCCTGGAGATGTAAGAGGCTTAGTAGACCTGCTTGACACATGTCGGATAAAATAATAAATAAATAAATAACAATGTTTATAAGAAGATTAGCTTGAACATGGTGAAATTTCTCTAGGGAACCTTCATGGCTGAAGCTCAAAACAACAGCTCCCAGGGCCTTATCAGAGTAATGTATTTCCACCACTTTGGGGTCATTAAAAATTCTCTCCCTTACCGGTCTCCCTCATGCCTTCCCCTCAAGCAGCTTTGATTTGGGAGATTGAAGACACATCTGCTGAGGACACTCCAATTTTCACCACGTGTGACCATGTCTGCTGTCCCCTTTCCTCTGGAGGACAGAGGTGAGGCGTTGGGAGTTAACTCAGTGGAAGTAATGCAATGTGACTATCTAATTTGTGACTGCGACCCCTCCAGGAAAAAGGCACATCTCTGAGAAGCCGATTACCAGCAGGCCTTGTACTACATTGTTCAAAAAACAAATCCTTTTGAGCTTATATATCTTCTATATATTTAAGAGTGTTTGTGTGTCTGCATTTGTGCATGCGTCTGTCTGTCTGTTTGTTCAAGAACTCCTCCTAAATGGTGAGAGTGAGGACCACCAAATTCGGTATATAGCTTTTTCTCATCATAACATAAAGCCAGGTAAGGGCCCGGTTGTGCCAAGAAAATGGGATATGCTCAGAATTCGATTGCTTCTCATAAAACCATACAGAAAAGAGATAGAATCACCAGGCAGGTGAAAGAGGCTGGCTGGGGACGCGCCCGCCTCTCTAGAATTGCTCTAGTCCCAAGCCTTCCACCCCCTGCCAGACACCTTTGAAAGAAGGGGGGGGCTGAAGCTCCCTCCCCTTCATACAGGAGCATTGCTGGCTGTTTCCTTTCATCATAGAGCAAGGGAAAAGTGCACAATTTGCTACATCCTTCACTCTGGCTGGAGAGTGCAGGGAGCAGATGAACCTGGACCCGCCCTACCCAGAGGACATGCACCCCTCCCCTAGCTGTGCCCGCTGGAGCTGCAACAGCCACAGAGAGGTGCTTCTCACCTGGCCCCAAGCTGCTTCTGTGCATGGCCACATAACTAGGTTCCTACCAAAGTCACCACCATCAAAAAAGCATCATGGACTATGAAATCTGGTCTTTTGTGTGCTTTTACAGAGTTCACATGAAAGAGACAAGCATTTCTCAAATTGAGGGTTCCAACCCACAAGGATGTTACAGGGGGTTGCAGTTTTGCTACCATTACTTCTGCATTGCCTTCAGAGCTGAGCATCCAGAAAGTGTCAGCTGTTAGCCAAGAGCTTACCTCTGAAGCTGCAATACCATACAATGCCACCCTTATTTCTGCACTGCTGCTGGCAGCAGCACTTTCTTCCAAGCTGGACTCCCACCATCAGCCACCGCTTTCTGTCTGCCCAGCTCTGAAGGCATCATCACTATCAGCAGTAGCACAGAAGTAAAGCTAGCAGTACTGCAGTCCCCCCTACAATAACCTTGTGGCTCTCTCCCCTTCACAACTTCTCTTAGGGTCAGAAACCCTACAATTATAACACCATGAAATTTCAGGTTTAAATAGCTAAAATCATTACATTGTATTATTTTTTAAATCCTCTGCCTGTGAAAGTGGTGAAAATGGACTGTGAATTTGGTAGGGCCCTGTACATAATACACAGAGAGCTGCATATGTGGCTGACAATGGTAAATAGGTTGAGAACAACTGCCTTAAACCCAGCTCTCCTCCTTGCTATTTTGTTTCCTAAAAATCAGTTGGACTAGTGGTTCCTGTTTAATAGCTAATTCTCTTTTTCTTTTAAAAAGGTATGATAAAATATTTTCTTCTTGATGGCTGCTTCAGCAGACTAACAGATTTTTACTCCTTTATTCCTTTAAAAGGAACTAATGATCTAATTCATACTATCTTTCAGAGGTAGCTTGAGTGAAATTTCCACTTTGCCCAAACTCTATATTTTCATTCCATAGTTTTTACAAGAGATGCAGGATTATTGAAAGACACCTTAGCAAGAGCTGTCATGTACATAAAGTCCAAGGTTAGCCTTGCTGCCTATGAGGGCTATATTAATTCCCTTCCAACCCACATTCTCTCCCTCTTCTGAAAAAGAGTTTCACCAACCAGGACTAAAATGGCTTCTAGGAGTTAAAAATTACCTAGTTAGCATTTGTGGAAAAGTGTAATCTCCTAATCAGGCTGTCTCTGTGTTCTGAACCTGGGTTATTGCAGGTCAGAAAAACAGCTATAAAGTGATCATCGTATGGTTTTTACAAAAATACCTAGTAAGGTGAAAGCCTTATAACAAAGGAAATACAGTATGCATATTCCTTTAATAAAATTTGGCTGAGTAAATGCTTCTATTTTAAGGCAGGTAAAGCAATAATAAATACTGGATGAATTTGTATGCATAGTGAATTTTATTAAATAAAAATTCACTCCCTAAAAGGCAATACAGAGCTCTTGGATCAGGTCAGCTCTTGTTAAAATGATTATTAATGGTAGTGTACTTCTTCATAATAGGAATGAATGACCCTTCCTCCTTTAAGTTACACACATATTACTGACTTATTCTTTCAACCTCATTTCAGTTGCAATGTTCTATGCAAGCTCTTTCTACTGACCCTTGAGAATCTGCTTGCAGGTTATTCATCACATAACTTTTAATGCTTGTTTTTGTAAAGAATATTTTTAAAAGCCCTTCAATTTGAATGAAAAATAAGGAATTTAATGCAAAACCCAAGGAGGATCTGAAAAAAAGCTTTTTTATGCATGTTGTATTTAAAGTAGACACCACAATCCATCTACCTTAACATTCCCTCCCCTTCCAAATAAATAATATTCTCACCATGGCATAGCAGCAAGACGACAAGGCAACTCATAAGAAAGAGACAAATGGAAAGACGAGAAAAAGGATGATGACTCAGAATATCTTTTGCCACTTGTTTGCCTTTCCTAGATGTCACAGTAGTTATCTTTCCCCATGGGAATCATCACTGGGAAGTAGTAGGGCCAGACCTGCTGATGTGGAACAAGAGGGGAAAGGGGCAGCTGCTAGCAATTTAAAAGGGCTCAGAGTTCCTAGATGTTGAGGGCAGTGGCCAGAGCCACAGGCCCTTTAAATTGCTGTTGGACCCTGGGTGGCATACACCAGGCAACATTAAAAGGCTGGCTGGGGAAAGCTAGCCCTAGCCCTGTCCCTTCTGCCTGAGGCTCCTTCACTTCCAGGAGCCCAGAGCCCCCTCCCTACACCTTTCCTAGGGCCAAGGAAAGTCTATCGGCTGCCCTGAGTAGGGTATAATCCATCAGTCTGAGAATACACAGAGCCAGAGACATCAGTATTGTAATTCTGACTCTGGCACTGACTCCTCTTTTTGGCAAGTCACTTCACCATCACTCTCTGCCTCAGCTTCCCTATGCCTGAATAAGGGTAATGATGTTTCACTGGGATGTTGTAAGAATTAATGTAAACAAAGTGCTACATAACCACTAACATAACAGCCAGATTACTACTAGACTATGGTAGATAGTTCTTGCCCTCACAAATATATCGCATTAGACCAACCCGACCAATCTGAGGTGTTTCCAAAGCACAGTGCAAGCCATATGAAAATGGTATATGTGGTACTGAAGTAAAGGGATTTGACACCAATAGCTAGGCTGGTGCAGTTCCATGGAGTTCAAAGGAGCTGTGTCAATTTATGCCAGCAGATAATTTGGCTCCATTTTTCTTCATGGACACCAGGAAATAGAGGGGAGGGAAGGAAGATGTGTGTGGGCCTGTGGTGCAAAGGGAGGGTAGTTCAGTCTTCCTGCCCATTCAACCCTGCTAGTCCTCTCTACAGAGACTACCTGAAAGCAACAAGGGGGCCAACTAGTAACATTGCTGATGGTAGCTACTGGACAGTTGCCAGAGAGTAGCAGCTTTCAGCCCCTGGATTAGACAAAGGTAAATAGATCCAGATCCGCATCAATTTCCTTTCTTGCACATCATTGGTTAGACAGACACTCGTGACCGGTGGCCAACAAGAAGAGCAATTTAGAATATAAGCTCATTGGGCTAGGGCCTGTCTGTAAAGCTACGTCTACTCTGGGAAGGTTTGACTACTGCTGCAGCATCAACTTATCTGCGCACCCGCAGGGATTGACTGATCGCGTCATAATAAGGACCCAATGTGCCTGGCTGAGGAGACGGAGAGCTGTACTGGATGATTGTACATGAGTCGTGCTCTATTCTGTCATCTCTCTTTTTCAGCACGTTTGTGAGCTTCCATGGGACAAGGCTGATGCAATCTGAGCTGCATTAGTCATCAATATGTAAAGGGAGCCCTGTTCTACAACTATGTTACACCAGACCTATAGCTGACCAGGTTATGTACAGGGCCCTACCAAATTCACAGTCCATTTTCACCACTTTCACAGGCTGGGTTCAGAGCTGAGATTAGGGCAAACAGGCTGAGACAGAACCTGGATAAGTGGGAGAACAGGGAGAGGTCAGGCTACTGTACCAGAAGGTGTATACTCACCTTTTGTTTGTAGCCTAATGGTTTTATTCATCTTGTGCTGCTTTGGGCTAGCCAGCAGCAGCAGGAATGCTTTTTATTAGCTACATCTGGCTAGGAAGTTGCAAATCATTACAGCTCACTACAGTAATCCGTGACTTTGTCACCTCCACACACGCTACACATTGCGCTATATTGTAAGAGTATTCATAGACTGTGACTAGCGCAGACTCTCTTTGCTCACTGGTTTAGTGGTGGTTTGTGCAGGGCTCCCTGCTCTGCACTGACTTCTAGTTCATTTGTGGGTGCAATTGAAGTTGTTGGTTCCACATTATAAAGCCTTTAATAGTTTAGGCCAGGAGTACCTCGTTGACCTCCTCAGTCCCCATATGACACGATGGAAACTATAGCACTGAAGCTACCAGTCCTCTGGTTTAATCAGGGCATGGTGACTGAAGGGCAGGGCATTTTCATAATGGACCCTCCACTGTGGAATTGGCATTGCCCTATGGCCCATCAGTGCCTGACTTTGTTGACATTTAGGTCAGTCAGAACATTCACCTTGTTTTCCTTGCTCTCTCCCTCTCTCTCTCTCTCTGTGTTGGTAAATCTCAGAGTTGGCTGGGTTAAGAGGTGTTCCTATTTTGCGAACTGGTTTCATTTTGCATATTTTGTAAGCCAACTCTTCAGCTGGTGTCAATCTATATAGCTCCACACCAACTTACACCTGCTGAGGATCTGACTGTGTTGTATACCCAGAGCTCTCTTATTGTCACCTTTTATAAATATAAATTGTCTGTAAAACTCAAGGCATTATTTTCCATGGTATGAGCCCCCTTAAAAATGGGAGCTCTGCCCATAGATGAAGGGAAGGCTGCAGAGTTTGCCAAGGTCTCAGAATGTACACAAAGATATAAGTTTATTATTTTTATTTACCATTTGTATTGTATTAGTGCTGAAGGGACTCAACTGAGATTAGGGCTGCATTGTACTGATTAATTAATGGTCCCTGCCCATAGATAACACAGATGAAGGTGAGAGAAAGGATCTGTTGTTATTATATTATATACATCACCAATTCAAGATTCAAAGAATTATGTTAATCAGGAGACAAAAATTTTATATATTCTATGACTAGATGCTAAATACCCCCATTATCCTTTATCTGACTGTTTGCTCAGTACTTTGCCCTTTACAGAAGGATAATATTAGATAAATCATGTAACCATTTTTAATTATAGGTGCTGTTGGAGATTACTATAATATCGTCATCTTCTGTTTAGCAATTCACAGACTTGTATATAGAGAATTCAGGAATATAAATCAGCATGTCTTAAGCAGAAATGCTTTGATTTATGCCAGTTGAGGATCTAAAGCCCTTCATCTCTTTTTTCTTTTCTTTGTTACTTAACTGTCTGAACATGCAAAAGCTTGGACCAAATTCAGTAGACAAGCTTTTAGATACAATGTACAATAGTTATCCAGATCTGGACATGACTATTATTACTGAGCTGTGCCCATATTAATTTTTCAGTGTTGACAATATGGTAACAATTTCGGGTCATGCTAGCTAATTTGCTTGGTGTAATATAAATTCTCCTTGAAACACAAAAGTGTTTGTTAAGTGTTAACATTTTGTTACATTTGACACGTATAAATTGCCATTTTGATCTTGGTCAGCCAGTCTGCTTAGCAAGTGTATATTTTATTCTATAAATGTGATAGGATAATTAATATGGCACCAGTACTAAGTGAAAGGTTGATACCAAATATTGAGAGCTATTCCAAGGCTGGAATATTGTTCTGTTCTCCACTAGGCATGGGTGACAGCACGATAACAGTCCTGCACTCTGATCACATTGAGGATGATTAGTGCCCCAGGAGAAGTTTTTTGGGGGAAATGATCTAAACAGTCAATGGCATAAACATTCAATTCTCCTCGTCAGCCTAGGACTGATAAAAACAGGCACAGAAATGGTGTTGAGTGACCACAAACCACCATCCTGATCCAGGGCTAAGAGAATCTAGTCATACAGAGGCCTCAGAGCAGGGGTGAGTCTTCTTTCCCTCAGCTCCGGTTGAGAGAGCCTCAAACTTGGCAAACCTGGTCAATAGGCAGGAGCCTGGGACTGTGCTGATACTGGTGAAAGGGAATCGAACTAAAGTTGCCCTGAGAGCACACGCAGTAGAATTGGTGCAGCTTCTATAAGGAAGAGGAAGGGGTGGAGAGGGGCCCATCACAGCTTGTCATTTTGTAGCTCCAGGTTAATAGTAATTGTTCAAGAATAGATGTCTCATCTTAATATAAGTGATTTTTTGCCTATGATGAAACAATGTTGGGTGTAACTTTCTAATCCACACAAGAGGTCCACTTACCGGACACTACAGTACAAATAAATGATCATCACATAAACACCACCCTGTACCAGAAACCTACTGCCTGATATTCTGACCTACATGGGGAGGGAGTGAAGGCCCAGCTGGGGAAGGCGAGCTGAATCTCCATCCCTTCTGCCCAAAGCCACACCCTTTCCTCTGAGACCATGCTCCTTCAGCAACCCCCTCCCCTCTGCCAAGACCCTCCCAACCCCAGCTGCGAGCCAGGGCTGCCACAGCTACTGGGGAGCCAGGTGGCATGACTCTAGCCTTCCCTGGCCACCGGGGAGCCGTGCGGTATGGCCCCAACTCTCCTAGGCCACAGGGCTGCCATGCAATAGGGCCCCAACCTCTCCCAGGTGAATGGACAGTGTAGGCAGTTTTGGGAAGGTAATGCCTACCCTTGCATATATTACCCACAGCCCAAGCTTACCTACATGCCTCTAGCTTCCATCCAGGACACATCACATGATCCACTGTCTACAGCCAAGTCCTAAGATACAACTGGATCGGCTCCAAACCCTCAGACTGAGACAAACACCTACAAAATCTTTATCAAGCTTTCTGAAAACTTAAATACCCACCAGGGGAAATGAAGAAACAGATTGACAGAGCCAAATGAGTACCCATAAGTCGGAATAAGGAATAAGAGATCCTCCGGAATAGGGCTTTATTCCGGAGGATCAGGCCAGTCTAGACGCTTTTTTTCCGGCTTTTCCCCAAGCCGGAAAAAAGGCGGCAGACATGTTTATTTAAATCCGCGGGGGATATTTAAATCCCCCACGGATTTCCCTATTCCCACTTTCAAAATTAGCATGCCCCTTCTGAAAAAGGGGCCAGTGTAGACGTAGCCTAGGAAATTATTTTTAAATAACTTATTTTGAAATAATAACTCCTGAAATAACTATTTCAAAATAGGTGTCCACACTACAGGGAAATCTCAAAATTAGTCTGAGGCAGGCTCCCTTAATGTGAACATGCTACCTTGACTTAGAGCACCACGAAGCACTAGGGGGTAATTACTTTGAATGACTTTGGGGAGTAGTTATTTCAAAATAGGAGCAGTGGAGTGTCCATACTACCGCTATTTTGAAATAACTATTTCAAAATAAGCGTTATTCATCGTGGAAAGCAGGAGTTGTTATTTCAAAATAACTAGCCCTTTATTTTGAAATAATGGGCTTGGTAGTCCAGGGCTAAGGTGCCACAGGTCTCCTAGTTGTTTTTGCAGATACTGAATAACACAGCTACCCCTCTGAGACTTTCCTAGGACGGGATATTCAAAGCTGGCCCATGATTATGGATGTGCTTCTTCAGTGAGGTATGTTATTTACATGTTCCTAGTTGTAAAAATGGCAAACATAAAACCAAGTACCAGTATCTATCCATGTTAAGTAGTTATCTTGCTGGATAGACAAGTTGGCTGCTAGCCAAAGCTTCTGCTAGTTCTCTGCATACCTACAGCACTACCTAAGAGCTACTGAAAAAAGATCCTCCCTCACAAAGAAACAAGCCAGATTAGCAATCAGTGGGAGCTGCCAATGCTCAGCAATTCCAAAAAACTAAAGCAACAGTACTTACAATGAAGTTACATCTCCTGGGGCCTTGAGAATCTTATACACACTTATAACTTTCTTTTCATTGTGGCAGTCTTGGTTTTCTCAGTGCTCTCTCTGGTTCTCCTGGGATACCTCTTGGTATTTGTGCACCATGCCATTCATTTATCTTAACGGGGGCTGTAATTGAAGGCAGAGGGGCTGTGTCTAGACTGGCAAGTTTTTCCGGAAAATCAGCCGCTTTTCCAGAAAAACTTGCCAGCTGTCTACACTGGCCGCTTGAATTTCCGGAAAAGCACTGACAATCTCATGTAAGATTGTCAGTGCTTTTCCGGAAATACTATGCCGCTCCCGTTCGGGCAAAAGTCTTTTTCCGAAAGACTTTTGCACAAAAGGGCCAGTGTAGACAGCACAGTACTGTTTTCCGCAAAAAAGCCCCGATCGCGAAAATGGCGATCAGGGCTTTTTTGCGGAAAACCACGTCTAGATTGGCCACGGACGCTTTTCTGCAAAAAGCGCTTTTGCGGAAAAGCATCCTGCCAAACTAGACGCGCTTTTCCAAAAATGCTTTTAACGGAAAACTTTTCCGTTAAAAGCATTTTCGGAAAATCATGCCAGTGTAGACATAGCCAGGATGTTTTATTTTTTTTCTCTCTTTCCTGTTACCCATCCCCATATCTTTTTTCCACTCTTCTCTCTCACTTTTCCATCTATTTCAAATTTCATCCTCCACCCTGCTTTCTCTTTCTTGGGCCAGAAATTTTGGAAAGCCAAATTACTCTTTTCCTTACTGCTGATGAAAAGATAGAATATCACTGGCACAACGGGCAGGGGCCTCCCAGAGCCAAAGCTTTAATTAATGATAATCCTTTAATCTTAGACTTGTACTGCAGAGCCCTCTGCCCATTTCTTTGATCCTGAGTGGCGAGAGACGAAAGGTCCAAAACAACACAACGGCCTGCTTAATACTGAATAAGGGATCGCAGCGTCTTCTGTCATTGCCTATATATGAGCAATTGACTTTTATTTGTCATATTATCTTCTATTTCCATCAGGTCCATATTTTTTAAAAATTCTGTTTGCTGTTAGACTGTCTTTAGAAGAGTTTTTACAGATGTAATTAATAAAGGAAAATGAGTGAGAGTCACCACTAAATGAAGGTTTTAAGTGGGATTAATGATAGCTTGGAAATGTTGTTTCTCCCATTTTTCAACATTTGTTCACGCTTTTTTTTCGGTTTTTCTCTGAAAACCAAAAAGCTAAAAGAAAAAAATCTGGCTAAATCGTAAATCAACATTTTTAAAAATTAAGATTTTATTGAAAAATTTGACCCAATACTGTCATGTTTTTCAGTTTTCAGTTGCCAATGTAAAAAAAAAAAATCAGAAAATTATGGATTTTGGTTTTTCAACAAAAAAATCCAGATTTTTGTGTTGAAAACATATTTATCTCAAAAATGTTCTTTTTGATAAAAAAAGTCTTTTTTATTTTTTAAAAAATTAGACATTTTGACCAACACTTCTTCTGATCAGATACCCAGTGTCGCAAAGTGGTGCTTAACCTGCATACAAAGTTACCATTCTGCAAAGTTGTTTTTGTTTTACTTTTCCTTTCTCTCTTTTATTTGCCATTTATCTCACAAACCACCCCCCAGCCCTATGCAAAGGATCCAGCAACAGGCCCATGCATCACAGAAATCCCATCTAAATCCTCTAAATCATGGGTGGCATGCATAAGAGGCAGGGAAAGTCAATGCCTTCCCAAACTACCAGTTCAGCCCTAACCACACTCCAGCCCCCAGCCCGTCCACTTTCAGTGGTCTCCTCCGGGGCCATCTGGGATTCAGCCACGCCAGCCCTGAGAGGGCTGGAGACGCTGGGGCAGGGTGCCAGCTGCCCTGCCTCTCCCCAGTGTTCTACAGGGGACAAGGAAGGCTGGGGGCTGCACGCTGCCTGCTGAAGGAGCAGTGGTCTACCTATACTGGGGGCTCTTGGCTCCCATGGGATCCTGGGCAGCAGGGGCATGGCCTCAGATGGAAGGGATGGGGTGGGGGGCCTGCATTCCTCAGCCCTAAACAGAGCTTAAGTGGCGCATAGACCTTGTGTTGGCTACTTCAGAAGTGTGAATTTTACCTTCAGACAATTTCCACTTTGAGCTGTAAATGGCAAGGGAGTGTTCTCAGCTGCTAGCTAATGCTCTGCCAACGCTGACTGCTTGTATGCTTTGCCATTCTAATTAGCTAGTGAAATAGCTTCTTTTTTCTCCTACATTATACGGACAAGTAACAAATGGCAAGTTCCAGATCATGGTGAACTGGAGAGTGAAAAGGAAACAGACTGGTGCCAAACTTTGCTGATGTGTTTCCCCCACAGCCTCACAGAATCTCTCACTGAAGATCCTCTGAAGTTTTCACAATTTCCCCAATGATGCTTGATTCAGAATCCCTCCCCCATTGCCCCCCTCCCACACACTCCACACTTCTCTGGGCTTGCAAAAAGTTTGCCTTCAAATAAAGGTGATTTCCCTCTCTAAGTTTCCTAGGAATCTCCCTTCAAGCCTTTGATTTTCTGATTTGAGGTCTACAAGGCCCAATAAAAGAGATAAGGTGTAATTTCTGAGTTAAAGCTACTCACTTGTAATTCAGATAGTGGTGAACATAATTATCCACTGAGATGTTCCAAGGATAGACATAGAATAACATAAATTATTAGTGATAAAAATGCAGCCGTGTTAGACTGGTGTAGCTGAAACAAAAAAAAGGACTATGTAGCACTTTAAAGACTAACAAGATGGTTTAATAGGTGATGAGCTTTCATGGGCCAGACCCACTTCCTCAGATCAAATAGTGGAAGAAAATTATCACAACCATATATACCAAAGGATACAATTTAAAAAAATGAACACATATGAAAAGGACAAATCAAATTTCAGAACAGAAGGGGAGTGGAGGGGAGGTAAATGTCTGTGAGCTAATGATATTAGAGGTGATAATTGGGGAAGCTATCTTTGTAATGGGTAAGATAATTAGCGTCTTTATTCAAACTTGAGTGTAAAGTGTCGAATTTAAGCATGAATGACAGTTCAGAGGATTCTCTTTCAAGTGAAGTCATTTCAGCCAGAAAGGACATTGTCTCAACGACTTGATTACCTGCATCCTGCTTCAAAGGCCTTTTAAGACTTCACTTGAAAGAGAATCCTCTGAACTGTCATTCATGCTTAAATTCGACACTTTACACTCAAGTTTGAATAAAGACACTAATTATCTTACCCATTACAAAGATAGCTTCCCCAATTATAACCTCTAATATCATTAGCTCACAGACATTTACCTCCCCCCCACCCCCCTTCTGTTCAGAAATATTAAACCATCTTGTTAGTCTTTAAAGTGCTACATAGTCCTGTTTTTTGTTTCAGAAATTATTAGACATCTTGCTAAATCACATCTACTTCTTCCCTCAGGACTCAGTGAAAGATCCTCCTCTACAGTCTGTTCCCAAACATTTTATCCAGACTTTAATGTACATGATGCTGTCGATGAGGCTGTCATCAGTTCTCTTGAGACATTATGCCACTGTCCATAGGACTCACATTTGGGAATTTGCTTTACTGCCAGTCAGTTTTCATGTGGGTCTGCACCAGAGCAGTGACATAATTACAATACCAATGAGAACTCTCTGGTAACGTGGAGAAGAATCAGAGATGCAGTGGACAGAGGGGCTCACTGAACACCAGAATTTCACCTTTGGGGATCTGGGTTTCATTCCTGTTCAGGACACTGTTGAATTGACCTAATCCTAATCCTTAGTGAATATTTTCCCTCAGTTTAAAACTACCACAGAATCATGCACTATCAACTAATTACACCTGGACATTCTCTGTTAGGTACAGATCCTGGACTGGAATAATAAGAGGAGTTGATTTTTACCTATTGGTAGAGCTGGGGGTGGGAACATAGGGCCGAACCCCTAGAGGGTAATGAGACAGGATTATCTGGTTATTCTTAGGACATCTCTTACTAACGATTCCCCTAGACAGGCTAAGTACTACACAGGGGTGCACTGGTAGAATTGTGTGCAGGGTGTGTTATGTGCACAGCGGTCCTCCCCACAACTGGGCAAGTACTGGAACTACAGTGGATGAGGCTTTCCCACTACTTCTGTATATAGCGAGAGAGAAAGGAAAGCACCAAGCAACTTCTTGTTAAAATAATGTTGGTACTTTTTAAAATAATATCTTCTAATCAACATCCCTATCCTGCCCTCCATACTTGTTTTGGGGCTTGTCTCCACTACGGAGTAGATCAACACTGCAGCAATCGATCCACTGGCAGTTGATTTAGTGAGTCTAGTAAAGACCTGCTAAATTGACCAACAATCACTCTCCTGTCAACTTCCGTACTGCAGCAGAACAACCTGAGTAAGGAGAGTCGACAGGAGAGCTTTTTTCTGTCAACCCCCACAGTGCGGACTCTGTGGAAAGTAAACCTAAGCTACATGGATTTGAGTTACTAATGTAACTCAAATTGTATAGCTTAGATCAGGGTTTCCCAAACTATGGGCTGTGGCCCGGTACCAGGCTGTGGGAAAAAAATACCAGGCCTCAGCGTGGCTGCCGGGAGGGAAGCGGGGTGGGGCAGGCTGGGAGGAGGTGTGTGTGAGGGGGAAACCAGCCGGCAGAAGCAGGGTTGGGGGCAGCAGGGCTGTCCGGCGGAGATCGGGGCGGGCAGGTGGCAGAAGCAGGGCTGGCCGGGGGGCGGAGGGGCTGGCCGGGGGAGATTGGGAGGAGAAGGACTGGAGAACCAGCCGCCGGAAGCAGGGCTGGCCAGGGGCAGCGGGGCTGGCCAGGGGCAGCGGGGCTGGCCAGGGGAGATTGAGAGGAGAAGCGGGGTGGGGAACGAATCAGCCAGCGGGAAGCGGGACTGACCTGGGCACATGCAGACCCAGGCACACGAGTGAGTCCAGCCCCAGGGATTCCATTTTGCCCTCCTCCCCACATACCCTCCCTCAAGTAGTTGCGAACTGCCTGGCTGGTAGACACGCTCACGCAGCGTGAGCACATCTACCAGCCAGGCAGTTCACAGCTACAGACTGATACACCTAATAATAATAAAACTTACCTAATTAGAAAATACCAGACATTTTATATGTCTGGTATTTTCTCAATTTGTTTCCTGGACAGAACCCTCAAATACCGGACTGTCCGGTACAAAACCGGACACCTGGCACCCTACCGATCCTTGCACCCTCCCTCCTAGCCAGATACCCTACCCCCAATCTGCTCCTGCTCCTGCCTCCTGGAGTGCCCATGCGGCACTAGGTCCCCCAAACCCTGGCCCAGGCTGGGAGGAGGATGCAGCCGGGTGAAACACTGAAAATTTATTCATTTTTAATTCTTTTTTTATATGCGTTTATATTTTTGGGCTGCAAAAGACAATACTGAAAAAAAACCGGGTTCCAACTAAAGTAAAAAGTTTGGGAAACCCTGGTCTAGCCAGCTTTCTATCCCTCGTACAGTCCATTTATCCAATCCATATTCCCTTAACTTGCTGGCAAGAATACTGTGGGTGACCGTATCAAAAGCTTTGCTAAAGCTGGTACTAGGGGCTTTGGGAGGACCAGAAATAACTTATTTGAATAGTCATCATTTGCTTAATGAATATCCAAATATGCAAATGAATGTTACCAATGCTCCAAAAGCTCGTGAATGGTTTTACTGGTCCCCGTGTCAAAAACTTTGGGAACCTCTGGCTTAGATAGAATTGTCCGTGTAGTGAAAACCTGCCCTTAGTTACATTTATAGAAGGAGCAGTCATGGCTTTTCAAGTAAATGATGTTTAAAAGCCAACCCACCATCCCCTTGGAGTTTCTTGTTTCACACCAGTAATCCTTGCTGTGATGCCAAAGCAGCAACTGAATGGTATTTGGTGGTGATCATAGTTCAGTGACTTTGGAGAATAGTGATCATTTTGGCTAGACATAGGGAACAGAAGGTTCACTCTAAATCAGTGGAGTTTTACCCTGTTTCCTACTGCATGTAGGATTCTGGAGCAGTTTTATTATATCTCGACATCAGCAGAATTGTGGAAAAATAGGAACCCTGACTACTAATTAAAAATAGAAACTAATAACATTCTTACATATGCCATTAAAAACTGCTGGGATAAACAAGCACCACATATTTCCATACACCCAATAGTGCTGTTCTTTCTCTAATTAAACCATTTTATTGAATACAGAAGAAAAGCAATACTGTTACATAGCTCTCAAATAAATTCTTCACTGCTACATCCTTATATAACAATGTGACTGGGTGTGCTACCTATGTGAGTCCTATGCGGTTTCTGAGTAACTGAGCATTGGATCCATCATTCGCTATCCTCTGTCTTCAAGTCAGCTCTGTAGAGGTGTGAAAGCAGACAGGGAAAGCTTAAAGGATATGAAGCACAAACAGCTGTGCTCATTAACCAATCAAGCCCAACCATTGGGGTATAGAAAGAGAAGAGCTTTAGGAATAGCAGTAGTAATAGTACTTGTCTGTAGGGGTATGTCTACACTACCCCGCTAGTTCGAACTAGCGGGGTAATGTAGGCATACTGCACTTGCAAATGAAGCCCGGGATTTGAATTTCCCGGGCTTCATTTGCATAAGCGGGGAGCCGCCATTTTTAAAACCCCGCTGGTTTGAACCCCGTGCAGCGCGGCTACACGGGGCTCGAACTAGGTAGTTCGGACTAGGCTTCCTATTCCGAACTACCGGTACACCTCGTGGAACGCATCCAGAAATATAATCTATGCTATCACATATTCCTGCGCATCCAGAAATATAATCTATGCTATCATGTGCTGAAAGTGTCTGTCTGCTATGTACATTGGACAAACATCTCAGGCTGTGTCCAGACTCCATGCTTCCGTCGACGGAGGCATGTAGATTAGCCAGATCGGAAGAGGGAAATGAAGCCGCGATTAAAATAATCGCGGCTTCATTTAAATTTAAATGGCTGCCCCGATCTGCCGATCAGCTGTTTGTCGGCAGATCGGGAGAGTCTGGACGCGATGCCCCGACAAAGAAGCCTTTCTTCATCGACACAGGTAAACCTGGTTTCACGAGGCTTACCTGTGTCGATGAAGAAAGGCTTCTTTGTCGGGGCATCGCGTCCAGACTCTCCCGATCTGCCGACAAACAGCTGATCGGCAGATCGGGGCAGCCATTTAAATTTAAATGAAGCCGCGATTATTTTAATCGCGGCTTCATTTCCCTCTTCCGATCTGGCTAATCTACATGCCTCCGTCGACGGAGGCATGGAGTCTGGACACAGCCTCAGACACTTCGCCAAAGGATTAATGCCCACAAAACAGATATCAGACAAGATCACAAAGAGAAAACAGTTTCTTGCCATTTTAACCAGAAAGGACATTCTCTCAATGACTTAACCACCTGCATTCTGCTACAAAGACCTTTTACATCTGCACTTGAAAGGGAATTCTCTGAACTGTCATTCATGTTAAAATTCGACACTTGCCAACAAGGACTCAACAAACATTTGAACTATCTCACCCATTACCAAGATAGTTTCCCCAATTATCACCTCTAATACCATTAACTCACAAACATCCCACTCTCCCTACCTCTAATATCATCAATTCACAGACACTTACCTTCCTTCCTTCCCCCCCCCCCCCCCCGCATCCCCCTCCTGTTCTGCAATGTGATTTGTCCTTTTCATATTTGTTCATTTTTTTTTAATTGTATCCTTTGGTATATATGGTTGTGACTACTTTCTTCCACTATTTGATCTGAGGAAGTGGGTCTGGCCCACGAAAGCTCATCATCTAATAAACCATCTTGTTAGTCTTTAAAGTGCTACATTGTCCTGCATTTTACTCTGTGATGAACCATCAATACATTTAATAACAAAATGTTTTCCTATCATTGATTCTTGAATTCTTCTGTCTTCTAGCATCTGGAGTACCCCATTATTCCTGAACTAGATGTGTGGGAAACTGAGTGGTTAGAATTGCCTGTCATTTTCAGTATTATATGCCAGGTGATGCATCTCAGCCCACTGGTACTGCAAAAGCTGCAATGCTGTGCATGAAAAAGAAATATATTAAGCTAAAACAGGATCACTACACTAGCATGTTCTGTATGTGTATCCTCGGTGTAATAACTATGATTGAAATAAAACACCAAATGGATTTAGCCTTATTTTAATGTTAACTTGGATGGGTGAACCAGGAAAGAAATGGAAAAGAAACCATAGAGGCATAAAAATTAGAGATGGAAAAGACCTAGTAGGTCATCTAGTATATCCCCTAATGCCATGGTATGATTGTTCCTAGACAAAAATCTTTGTTCAGCTTGAGTTATGGCTGAGAATACATTAACCTTTAAAACACTAGTATTAGAATGTTGAGGATTTTTTTAAACCTCGACATTACAAACTCAGGAAATGTGCCGCCCAGTTTGCATCTGGGTGAATGCTCCCCCAGGAAATGTTTGTGATTTCTCTTTAATTAAAAATAGTGTGTGGTTCATTTCAGCCATGTTCTACATGTAGGCACATCTGACCTTCTTTTATACAGTTTTATACATGATAGGGCAGACCTCGCTCAAGGGTTAAAGAGTCTGAAAACTCTCCCTCACACCCCACTAAAGAAACTTTGATCCCTGGTTGCTTGCTTCCCACCTACCTTCAGTTAGATACATGGAAGTGGCAAAGCACGTCTGTCATCATGGTCCTCACAAAAGCAATTCTGAGTTTCCATCTCTTTCAGCTGCACTGAGTTCAGCTGAATGCTATTATAATACAGAGCTAGGAGAGGGAAATGCAGTTATCCCTCCTGTAAGGGCTCAAAAAGTTATGAACATTTTACCACTAGCTGAAAAGACCAGCTCCTGCCCTGCAGAATGAAGTTGAAGATTTCACCACCATAGAGCAGCAACACAGTAGAAAGTATTTCCTGCTGCCTTTGATGGGACCTCTCAGGATGGGAGAAACAGGGGCTTCAAAGGCAGGCAGTCATATTGTCAAAAATTGGCCTTTGATATTGGTCACGAAATATAGGTACTGTACCATGGACATGAATTTCAGAAGTCCTCCTGAGCACATGCAACTCCTCCTCACTTCAAGTTGTTGGCAACTTGAAACGGGTCCATGGAGAAAAGAGAGTGCTACTTCTCCAGCTCCCCCATAAAATGGCACAGAGAATGAAGAAGGGCAATTGTTTCTGGGTCTCCTTATTAGTGGCCAAAAGTTCCTGAAGAAGATGAATATTAAACATTAAATGATAACTTGTAGTTCTTCTACAGCAGCATTTCATCTGTGGATCACAATGTGCTTTTAAAAGATCAGTCAACACTTCCATCTTCATTTTACAGGTAGGAAAACTGAGGCAGAGAGCGGCTGGTGATTTGCCCAGAGTATCATAGTGCATGACAGAATAAAAAAGTATCCCAACTCCCATTCTGGTGTGCTATCCAATAGTTTCGTATCTATGCAGCTTTTCCCACCCTCTATAGCACTTCCTGCCCCCATCCAGATATGCTACCTTACACATGAGGATTCAATCTCCCCTGGTAGGATCATTAAGAAGAAGTAGCATCTTCGAAAAAGCAATGAGCACCTCAGTTTTAACCTGAAGTGCTCTTAGGAGCTCTGTTCAAGTTAAAATTAGGGACCTAAGAGGAGTGGGTAAGAGGGAGAAAAGATTCCCTCATTGTCTACCATTCCACATAGGATGCGTGTAAAGATCTTCTTTTAAAGGACATTTTAGATTAGGTAAAGCAGCGCTTGTGACATTCAGCACAGTGCTTGTGAAAGACAATTGTATAGTCATCGTCTCTAGTAACTGTAACATTTTTCATTTGGTAAAAAAAAAAAACCAAAAAAAAACCCTGATACACAAATTCTCATAATCTATTATCATGTCAGAGAAGTCTCAAGTTTTATCATAACCTATTGCTGCCTCTATAACTGACACTAATATCCTGTTCTGGCACCAGTGTTGACCCTCTGTCAAGTGACAGCAGCTACCTGGGGCCTTGCAGACTGGCTTTCCAGTGCAGAGTTATTATTTATTTGTGTACTGTGGTGTCTAGGAGCCCTAGCCATGGACCGAAACCCCATTGTGCTAGGTGCTATACAAACACAGAACAAAAAGGCCTCCTTTACAGAGTGGAAGTGAAATCCTAGTGAGGAAAATAGACATGAGTGTAAACCCTGGCAAATGAAGTGCAAAAATGTAATTAAGAAGGTCAAAAAAGAATTTGAAGAACAGCTAGGCAAATATTTAAAAAGTACAGGCAGTCCCCGGGTTACGTACAGGATAGGGACTGTAGGTTTGTTCTTAAGTTGAATCTGTATGTAAGTTGGAACTGGCGTCCAGATTCAGCCGCTGCTGAAACTGATCAGTTTCAACAGCGGCTGAATCTGGACGCCAGTTTTGACTTACATACAGATTCAACTTAAGAACCCCAGGTATCCCCAAGTCAGCTGCTGCTGAAACTGATCAGCGGCTGATTCCAGGAAGCCCGGGGCAGGGGCTTCCTGTAGTCAGCCACTGGTCAGTTTCAGCAGCGGATGACTTGGGGACGCCTGGGGCAGAGCAGCTGGGGTGCTGCCGGGTTGGTCCAGTAGCGCCAAGGAGCGGTGCTGCGGGACCAACCGGCAGCGCCCCATCTGCTCTACCACAGGCCCGGGGCATTGCTCCACGTCTCCCTGGTCTGCTGGGGGGGGCACTAGCTGCGCCCCCCCCCCCCCCCCCCCAGCAGACCAGGGACACAGGGAGCAAAGCTGCAGCGGCGGCGGGGTGCCACGCCTCTGAGGCTTTGCTCTGGCAAAGCCTCAGAGGCGCGGGACCCCTCCACCTCCTGGCTTTGCTCCAGGTGTCCCTGGTCTGCTGGAGACAGTCCCCAGCAGACCAGGGGCACCAGGAGCAAAGCCACAGCGGCGGCGGAGTCCCGCGCCTCCCCGGCTTTGCCAGAGCAAAGCCTCAGAGGCGCGGGACCCCTCCGCCTCCCCGGCTTTGCTCCAGGTGTCCCTGGTCTGCTGGAGACGGTCCCCAGCAGACCAGGGGCACCCGGAGCAGCTTTTCTCGCCCCGGAGGTCAAGGTGGCGGGACTGCTGCGCTCTGGGCGGTCCCGCTGCCTGCGAGCTCCGGGGCGAGAAAGCCCCGTTCGTAAGTGCGGATCCGACATAAGTCGGATCCGCGTAACTCGGAGACTGCCTGTAATAACAAAAAAAAAAAAAAATTTAAAGCCTGAACAAAACAGCTGGTGAGGGCACTGGGTGAATGAGATGCTAAAGGAGCACTCAAGAATGATGAAGCCATTATGGAAAACTAAACAAATTCTTTGCAACAGCCTACACATATGAAGATGTAAGGAAGATTCCAAAATCTGAACCATTCTTTTTAAGTGAGAAATCTGAGGACTTGTCCGAGATTAAAATGTCATTAAAGGAAGCCTTGGAACAAATTGATAAAACTAAAACAGTAATAAGTCACCAGGACCAGATGGTATTCACCCAAGAATTCTGAAGGAACTCAAATATGAAATTGTAGAACTACTAACTGTGGAATGTAAACTAACATTTAAATAAACTTCTGTACCAAATGACTGGAGGATTGCTAATGTGACACCAATGCTTTAAAAAGGCTCCAGAGGTGATCCTGGCAATTACAATCTGGTTAGCCTGACTTTAGTACCAGGCAAACTTGTTCAAACTTGTTCATATAGTAATGTCAGACATACAGATGAACATATTTTGTTAAGAGAAGAGTCAACATGTTTTTGTAAAGGGAAATCATGCCTCACTAATCTCCTAGAAGTCTTTGAGGGGGGTCAACAAGCATGTGGACAAGGGGGATGTAATGGATATAATGTACTTAAATTTTCAGAAAGCCTTTGCCAAGGTCTCTTACCAAAGGCTCTTAAGCAAAGTAAGCCGTCATGGGATAAGAGGGAAGGACCTCTCATGGACTGGTAAGGTAACTGGTTAAAAGATAGGAAATGAACAGTAGGTATAAATGGGTCAGTATTTACAATGGAGAGAGGTAAATAGTGGTGTCTCCAAGTGGTCTGTTCTGGGACCAGTTCTATACAACACAATCACATTCACAAATGATCTGGGAAAAGGGGTAAATATGCAGATAATACAAAACTACTCAACTTAATTAAGTCCTGGGTAAACTGCAACTTGCTACAAAAGGAGCTCTCAAAACTGGATGACTGGGCAACAAAATAGCAGATGAAATTTTACAATCTAAGTATCAGACTGGAGAATGACAGATGGAAAAGTACAAAGAAACATATTGGTCAGCAGGATAAGCAGTGTAGGCACTGATTTTATTTTATTTTATTTTATAGAGGGATTTTTTAGATGGATTCAAAGGAGGATAATGGTAGCTTTGTGAGTGTTTTACCCTTCAAAGTGTGTGGGGCAGACGGGGTGAAGCATAAAGGTATTTTTTGAAACTGTAACAAGGGGGCAATGGAGGCTGTCATGGTGAACTGTTCAGGCACAAGCATTGACAGCTAGATAGCAAAGAAGAAATTATAGATATGGTGGAAGTTGACTGTGAAGGGCCTTGAAAAAGAAGACAAGCAGATTACATTTGATGTGATAGAGAAAGGGGAGTCATCAAAGGGATTCAAAGACAGGGTAAGATGGCCAAAGTGACTGGCTAGGAAAACAATTTTTGCAGCAGCATCCTGAATGGATATGAGTGGGGCTAGACTGCATTTGTCAAGGCCAGAGAAAAGATTGTTGTAAGTAATCAAGATGTGAGTTTTAACTGTGTGGATGGTCAAAAAAGTCAGTGTCTTACAGATGTTAAGTAAAAGTAATAGACAAGGTTTAGAGACCCAGGTTACACACCTGAATGGCAGGCAGTATAGCAGTGTTGTCCACATTCTGAAAACTCTGTACTAGGATCAGTTCTATTAATCATATTCATAAATGATCTGGAAGAGGAGTAAACAGTAACCGTATGTCTACATTGAATTCCTCCTTCAAGAGAGGAATGCAAATGCAGACAAACGAAATTGCAAATGAAGCGCAGATTTGAATTTCCTGCACTTCATTTGCATAATGGCGGCCAGTCGCTTTTCCAAAATAGCATATTTTGAGGAAAAAACGGGGTTATTTTGAAAAGAAAACCTTCCTTCGAAATAGCCCTTACTCCTCAAAAAATGATTATTTCAAAATAACATAGTTCACGTCTACACTGCAAGCCATTGTTTCAAAATAATTTTGAGATGGAGGACTTCTTACTCCGACTCCTGTAACCCTCATTTCACGAGTAAGCGAAGTCGAAGGAAGAGTGTTCTTCCTTCGACTTCATGCTGTGTAGACAGCGCCAAAAGACAAATTAAGCTATTTCGACTTTGGCTACACAGTTGATGTAGCTGACTGTGACGGGGCAGACAGGCCCCACACTGAAGGGCAGGGGGTAGCCCAGGCCCAGCTGGCTGAGAAGGCCCCGCCCCTCCAGCCCTGCTGGGCATGTTCCCAGCAGAGCCTGGGCATAAAAGCAGAGGGAACCCTGCAGCCAGGGAGGCCGCAGGATGAGGGAGTAGCCCAGGCCGGGCCGGTGTTTCTGCAGTAGCTGAGGCCGGACTTGCTGCCCGTGCCTGACTCAGAGGCAGAGCCAGCAGCCGCCAACCCAGGGGGGCAGGAGCGCACCCGCAGCCCCGACGGCAGCAAGTACTGACTGGGAGGCGAATGGGCCCAGGGGAGCCAGGGTGTGGCAGGAAGCAGCCCAGGGCAAAGGATTCCCCGCCGAGTGGGCAGGAGCCATAGTCCCTGCCCGGGGCCCGGGGCCCCCCACCACCCATTTTCCCTACCCTGGATAATCAACCCCTGGTCCAGGAGAGGCTTCTCTGGGCGGCTAAGCCTCCAAAGCCGTATTTACCCTGAGAGAGGGGCATGGACTCTAGGGTGGGACTGTTGGTACCGTATTTACCCTGCTAGAGGGGCAGGGACTTTATATTGAGATTGTTAATGCCATGTATGCCCTGGTCTAGGGACCCAAGCAGGCAATGAGACCTTAAAGGGGAGGGGTGCATCCCATGCCAGGGGCATGCCCCGTGACACTGATGTTATGTATCTTTTGCCCTGCAGTGTAGAAGTGCCCCCAGAGAGCAGCTCTGCCTCCAGAACAGATTCTAACTTGAGAACAAACCTTCCTGCTGCTCACACAGCTCTCTCGACTAAGAACCTTTATAACAAAACTAACAAAAACTCAGAATATCTTTTAAAGTCTAAACATTTGCTTGCACACTAAGAAAAATAACTTGGAACACTATATGTAACGGCACCACCTGATGACACCTGACCTAAAGCTATCTGAAAATAATTGCTCACTGGATCTGAAATAGAGGGGGTTATTTTTGATTATCTCTTCATAAAGTGTTTCTTTTCTTAGTTGTTCTATGTGTTGCAATGCCAAGACACAGAGATGTATTATTAATATTGGTGGTTGTTCTTCATAAGCTTTTATTGATTTCATGAAAGAAATCATAAACACTTGCAGAAGGTGCCCGTCCAACAAAAGACATCCTGCAATGCTCATCTTCAATCACATATATAGAAGTATAGTCTGACTGAGAAATCTGCAGGCAAATACAATGAGTCAGAATTCAGTGGTTTCATTCAGATTATTGGTGGAATGGAACCAGGCCCACATCTCATAACATCCAGCCATTCGAGAGGAAAAAGGGATTGCCCCCACCAGCTGCTGAAGCAGCAGCACATCTAAAATTCTCCTCTCCAGGGCAAAAAAGGGCCCAGACACTGCACTTGTGTTGCCAGTAGCAGGATATGCACATCCAAGACTTTACACTGCCTCTGCCCTCACTAGAGGAGTGTTTCTCCCTGGAAGCCAGAGTGGATGTGGCTGGCAGCTATTGTAGCTACCTACTTACAACAGATAGGGATTTTTGCCTACAGTAGCTTGAATATATGGGTATGTTTGCCTTCATTGGTGTTATCCCACCACTCAGAGCTAGAAGTCTGGAGGAGATGAGACAAGGTTTAATATGCATGCACTCTCAAATGGCTCTCCTTATCTCAAATAAGATCATTACTGGCTTTTATCGATAAGAGTATGTCGTATTAAGATACGCAACTTCAACTACGTTAATTGCATAGCTGAAGTCAAAGTACCTTAACTTGACTTTTGGTGCTGCCCTCACTGCAGGATGCCAAAAGGAGAACAGTCTCCCTTTGATTTCCCTTACTCCTCGTGGAAGCAGAACTACCAGTATCAACCATAGTGCCCCTCTCAGTTCAAAGTAGCATGTCTTCACTAGATCCGCTAGACTAGATTCGAACTCTGGGAGATCAACTGCGGCAGCTTCAATGTTCTCTGTAGTGTAGACATACCCTAACAGGGATATGAGGTAGACACAGAAATGTAAATAGATACCTTCTCACATAACAGTGTACTCTGCACTGTGGATGAATCCTTATAAAGTAATGCCAACACTTCTATACAGAATTTTTGGCATTGCAGTTAAGGATGAGGAACCAGTTCAGAGAGGAAGAGGAATCAGGTACTTTTTTCCTTTACATATAACTTTGTATGTTCTCCTGACCACACCAGCATGAATTCCCCTAAATTCCCCATGCATGACTGTTCTGGTACTTCCAGCCTGGCTGGAACCAGAAATAAACAGAAATCTTGTGAAAGCGCATGCTTCTAGTGAGGTTAGTTACCTGAGTTCTATACCAGAAAAGTTCAAAAGTTCAGGTAAATGTCTGGAGCTAAATTTATCTTGCCATCAGAGGGAATCCTTGAACTTGAAAATGTAACTTCTGAGAAATAACATAAATCCTTAACCACAGCCATTTCTCCGCTCTGACATCTTTCCTTCACCATAACATCACCCCACAGAGCAAGTCTCTTCACTGAAAACAATCATGAAAACATGTATTGGTTTGCTGCGATCCCTGTGTGCAACAGTCAGTGAGAAAGAGAATGGACATGTGAGTGCCTCTGGCGATACCTCCATCAAGCTGCTTGTCATCCTGGCCAGAGAACAAGCTGAGCACATACAAATATTAAACTAACGTCTTTGGTGCTTGGGCAGTTTTGATAGTCAGCTCCTGGTGTCTAAGGCATCAAACAGGAATGTGATACAGTACCCTTAATCTTCATATTCAGGGCTGAAATTATATCCTTTTATATTTATTTATATGTATGTATGACTCCCATTGTTGCTATTTATAGTGCTTTTGAAAGAGAGAAATGCTAATGATAGCCAGTGGCAGAACCAACACGAGACAGCAAAGTCAGGAGGCAAACCAGCAAAGTAGACAAAATTATTCAACAATGTTTTGATCTTTGCGATAAATCTCCAGTTCTTTAGATATTAAATTGATGATATGGCATTTCTCTGCTATAATATAAGCGGAGATCTAGGCAATCTCAATAGTATCAGATTAGTCTCCTCGTCCTTCCCTTCTCTGATGTATCTACAAACCAGTGTCAAACCCATTACAGATATCATTCCTGGGGAATTGGGGCAAGATGAGCCAAATAGACCCCTGGGTAATCAACAAGGGTATGCTCAGGCATACAGAAGGAGCCCATGAAAATGTAAATGAAATTTGGGTGAAATAGTTTGTTTTCGTTTGCTTCATATCATATTTCAAAGGCAACTCATTCCCACATTTTCTAAACGGCGTAGGAAAGGGGTGGGCTAGACACCTCTCGGGGCTGGATCCGGCTTTCCAAGTCACCAGATCCAGCCCACAGACTCCCGTCAGGACTCTCAGCAGCTGCTGTTTTAAGGAGAGGGCTGGTCCATGTGACTCTCTACTCTGGAGGGAGAGAGAAGCTTTGTGTGATCTCCCCATCCCACAGCCCAATCCTCAGCTCCTATTGACCGGAAACAACTGGCCAATAGGAACTGACCCCAGCCAACCTCTCAGCTCCTATTGGCTGAAAACAACCAGCCCAATAGGAATTGAGAGATTGGCATGGAGCTTGGGGTCAGCGCAAGTTTTTTCTGGAGTTGAGAGCCACATGAGGGAGCATCCTGCTTTTTCAAGTGGTCTAGGGCTGCAGCAGGCAGGGAGCCCAGCCTGCCTTGCAGGTACTGCAGAGCTGCAGGCTGGGAGACGCTTATATAAGCACCTCCCAGCCAAAGCCTGCCTCTGGCAGCTCTGCCCTTCCTACACTCCAACTCCCTCCCCCAGGTCACCATTCAAACCCTCTTCACCCCTCTGCCCCAGGTCACAACTCCCTCCCAGATCCTGCACCACCTCCTACACACCTCCCTCAAGCCAGAATCCTTTCCTGCACCCATATCCCTGCCCTGATCCTACACCCTATCCCCTGACCCAGGTCACAACCCCCTCCTTCACCCAAACTCCCTCTCAGATCTCACACCGTCTCCTGCACCCCAGTCCCTTACCCCATGCACCCTTCTGTATCCAACCTCCATCCTAGACCCTGAATCTCCTCCACAGAAAAGTGTGGCCCTTGACCACTTTCCAATATCTTGCCATGTACCCCCACAAAAATTATTGCCCCCCATGATGTAAGATGACAATGCACTTTCTCATAGAAAGCAGCAAAGGTCTGGAGTTCAGAGACGTAGTGCTGCCGGCTTTCGTTT
This sequence comes from Pelodiscus sinensis, assembly GCF_049634645.1. Taxonomy (NCBI): domain Eukaryota; kingdom Metazoa; phylum Chordata; order Testudines; family Trionychidae; genus Pelodiscus; species Pelodiscus sinensis. Next base: position 30,990,326 of record NC_134718.1, on the reverse strand, counting down.
TCAGTCATTCATGGAAGTGAAGATGTAAAGGTTTTGTGTCTGTCTGCATTGTTGCCAACTCATGAATTCATTGTGAACCCTGTGATATTTAACGCTTCTCTGAAAAGCCTCTACTGCTAGAATCAGGTGATTGCATGAAAATTCAACTTTCTTATAAAAAAGGAAGTTTCCCAACTCCCATGCTTGCAGATCAAAGCTTGAAAATGTGAAGCAAATATATTCCAATGGTGCATAAACCAAAGAGAAGGCAAATAAGAACTGAAAATGTCTCTCTCTACATATATATAAAAAAACTTTTCCTATGGGATACAGTGAGGTCATCACATCACTGCATCCCATAGGCTCCACCCTCGCACAGGCTTCCTATCCCAGACACTGTTTGGAGACTGGCCACCTAGCACCCCGTCTGGGCAGATTCCTCCTCCCACGGGTCCTGCTTGCTCAGCCCTGGCCACAGTCTTTTGGGCAGCTTGTCCCCCAGCCCAGGGTCTACTTCAGCTGGCGCAAGGACCAGCGCACGGCCCACTCACACTGGGAACAGAGGCAGGCTCCCCCGCTCTAGGGTACCACAACTTGCTCCAGAGCCGCTTGCTTGCACCACTGTTGTTCTTGGTGCTGGCTGCAACCTCACCCTTCCTGCTCCCCCATGTGGTTGGAGCACCAGCTTTGGCTTCCCACTATGGAGGGTGGGGTGGAGGGTGTGGAGACAAAACCACGAAGAAAACTTCACTGCACAGGGAAGAGCACTCCCCCTCCATGCGAACACACTGTCTGGAGCCTTTCCCTGCACTCCCATTGGCCAGAATCCTCCTAATGGGAGCAGCAGGAAGCCACATCTGGGACCAGCACGGAGCCCAAAGACCAATAAGTGCCCCCACCCCCTTTTTCCTCCCAGGCTGCCCCCCCCCACCCCAGCCATACACCCTGCCCCCAGGCCATCCTTACTCCTCTCCCCCAGCCAGTCACCCCATCCCCAGCCTGCTCCTTCCCCCCAGCCTCCAGCTAGACACCCTGCTTCCAGCCCACTCCTGCCCCTTCCCCCCAGCCAGACGGCCTGCCCCCAGACCGCTTCTAGTCCCACCCTCCAGCTGAACACCCTGACCCAAGCCTGCTCCTGCCACCTCCCCTGCTCCAGACACCTCCCCCATGGCCAGATACCCTGCCCCCAGCCCGCTTCTGCCCCCCCCTCACCCTCTAGCTGGACACACTGATTCCAGCCTGCTCCTGCACCCTCGCCTTTTCCTTCCCTACTCCTCTGTGGCCAGTCATTCTGTCCCCAGCACATTCCTGTCCCCTCCCCTGGCCAGACACCCTGCCTTCAGCCCACTCCTGCCCCCCACCCTCTGGCTGGACACCCTGCCCAGAGCCTGCTCCTGCACCCTCCCTACTCCAGTCCCCTTCCCCTTGGTCAAATACCCTGCCCCAACTCCTGCCCCTTCCCCTGTGACCTGATACCCTGCCCCCGACCTGCTCCTGCCCCCCGTCTCCCAGCCAGACACCCTTCTCTCTCCCCCAAGCCAGACAGCCTGTCCCAGCCCATTCCTGTCTCCCAGGCCGCTCAGGTCAGTGTTGCCAGGCGCCTCAACACCTACCTTGCAGAAGCACCACTCACTGGTGCAGCCCCACATCTGGCTGGGTGGGAGAGAGCCAGTCTGGGCTTGGGAGAAGGGCTGGGCTTGAGTATTACTGGGGCGGCTCGGCACTGGACTCAGAGCACAGTGCAGGATGGGGCGGGGACGTGGGGTGCCTCGCTCTGCACCTGGCACTGCTCCTGAGCCTGCTGGCCCAGCACCCCATGAGTGCCAAGAACAACAGTGGTGCAAGCAAGCAGCTCTGGAGCAAGTCATGGTGCTCTGGGGCATGGGAGCTTGCTTCCATTCCCAGCATGAGTGGATCTCGCACCAGCTGAAGCAACCCCTGGGACAGGGGTTGGGCCGCCCAAAAAGCTGCAGCCAGGGCTGAGCAGACAGGATCCTTGGAAAGCAGGAGTAAAGATTTCAAAATTACCATCCTATGATTTTGAAATAACATGGTTCGTAGGGTGGACACTCCGCTTATTATTACGAAATAAGGGGGTATGATCTGGAGAGGTCACAGATGACCCCTTGCAGGGATTCCCAGAGTGCTGACAAAGCCAATGCCATTTGCCTTCCTGCTCTCTGGGTTTCTCACTACCCTGTCATGCTGGGCCAGCTCCCTGGTCTCCCCCAGCCAAGGCACAGAGCTGAGTCCACTGCCTCCACCTCCAAGGAGCAATACAGACACTGAAACTCTTCAGGTCCAAGGAAAATGTAGTTTTGGGCCCAGCTTCCTGGGACACCACTCCCCAAATGGGATCAGAACCCCAAATTAATTATTTAGGAAACCTCCTTTAACAATGAAAGGAGGATATACACGCTGATTGCTCCCCCCGGTAACAATTATTTACACTGAGCTTGATAATAAATAAAAGTGATTTTTTAAGTACAAGAAGTAGGATTTAATTCTTCTTGAATTAAGGATTGTAATCAACTTTTTTTAAGTACAAGATGGCAGAGCAAAGTAGATTACAAACTTAAAAAAAAAGCATAGCTAATTCTGAAACAAAAACCTCAGTACAAACTTATTACAAACTCATCCTGAAACTGTTCTTCTTCCAGCTACCCCTCCAAACCAGGTAAGTTCCCTCTCTCTGGGGTCTTTGGTTCAAACTCTTGGGTGTGCCATGCCAACCAAAGACAAAGAAAATCTTAGCTTCCTATTGTTTTATAGATACCACCTTTCCATGGACAATTACCTGGTCCACCCTGCCAGTTGGGATGGACATGTGACTTCCTCAGATCAATCACTGCTAAGACTTAAAGGACAAAAGAAGGTGTTTACAGTTGGTCATTTAGACCAGGGGTCAGCAACCTTTTTTAAGTGGTGTACCAAGATTTAACCCTCCTGCCCTGGGCCACGCCACTCTCCAGGAAGGGCTCTCTCCACCACATGCCCTGCTTGGTCTCCTGCCCTGGGCTCCGCTCCAACTTTTCCTGTGGGGAGGGGAGGAACTGTGCGCACGTGCTTTCCCGGAAGCCAGATGTGGTGCGGAGCCTTGGAGCTTCCCCCCGCGCTGGCTCCAGTCTCATGGGGGACACGATGCTGGATCTCCAGCACAGACTAGGGCCAGGAAGGATGGGGGGGGGAGGGTGGGTGACCTTGTGCTATCCAGTCCTCATAGGAGTGTGGCCCACAGAGCCCTTGCCTTCCTGCCAAGAACCCAAGTGTGCAGGGGCCAATGCAGCTTTGTGGCAGGGGGACCCCCCACACGTTGTTCTCTGCCCTTAGCTGTTCCTGCCGCTGCCCAGCCCCAGAACCGCAGCCTGGGCAACACTCATCCTCACTCACACCCCAGAGCAGGCTCCCCTCCTCTCCACAGCCACTGCACCCTACCTGACTCCAGTCTGCCCACGGCAGCTGGATTCGGGGCTCCCCACTCCCCATATGGCCGAGCAGCTCCAGCCCCCGGAGCAGCCCTGCTCTGCCAAATGGCCTGGCCACCCCAGGAGCAGCCCTGCTCTGCCAAGTGGCCCAGCTGCTCCTGGAGCAGCCCAGGCCCCTGAAGCAGCCGTTGGCTATGCAGCCCTGCTGGAGGGGCCGCTTGGCTGCAGCAGAACTGGATCTGGGACAGTGGTGAGACTGCCCCAGCAGGGACAGCCTCACCATAACCCAGCTCCAGCCACAGCACACAGGGAAGCCGCCAGACATGCAGCCCCTCCAGCCGGGCCACATGCCTGTAAAAATCAGCTCACATGCCACTTATGTCATGCGTGCCATACGTTGCCAACCCCTGATCTATACATTGAAGGAGTCACCCTTGATGACTTTCTTTTGCACAATTAAAACCATAAAGCCTCCCTACTCCATATATCTAACTTCACACACGAGAATGACACATACGCCAACATAAGGTATACAGATCCAGCAGATTAAGACATTATGATTGATAGGTTACACGAGGTAATGTGTCCAAGTATCTTTGAGTTCTGCATATTTGTGTCCATAAGTCTATTTCATAAAGCACGAGGGTGGGAAGTCCATCACAGGGGGATTATTTAGAAATAACAGTATTGTTGTAACATCCCATAATGCACATGGATGCGCATAGAGGGATGAGAGAGAGAAAAAACAACCTCACTGGAAAACTGAACTCACCCAGAATATAATTTAACTCTGTCCTGTACCGGGCCCAGCCTTTAGGAGCATCAGGAATCAAAAGTATTCATTGTGCAGAGCATTGCTACAAACAGTACTACCCCTTTGTGTGCTGACGTTTGGAAAGATCTTACCCAATGAAATCATATTCTGTCCCAGTCTACTGGGCAGGGGCTCATTTGAGGAGATGCCAGAGAGGAGGAATAATTCCTCCAACCCATGCTCCTCACATAAGTCAGAAATGCAAATACCCACATGGTGAAGAGAGAAATGGACAGTGATCTGGGCTTCATTCTTTTGGCTGGTCTCATGGTTGTGGGTGTGTTTGGACTTTTTTTCTATGTGCTTTGGAGCCCTGCCTTGCTTCACTGGTTCCACAATTGCTGGGAGCTCATTTGGCTCAATTCAGGAATAGAAAGACATGCAAGTATTTCCCTACCTTTGGTCCCACCTGATGTAGTTTCACTTAAAGCTGTGTGAGTTCCAAGAGAGAGAAGAAAGAGCAATAGGGGTAAGAAGACAGAACGGATGATAGGTACTCCAGTGATGGGTGTTGTAGAACAGAACAGAGTGTATGACAAATGAGAGAAAAAAAATGAGCATTTAGAATGGAACCAAGAGAAGAGAAGGAAAGCCGATGTCTAATGATCATCTAATTTTAACATCTCCATGAATTTCAAACAACTGGAAACAATATGCAGCTAATCCAAAGCCAAATAAGTGGACAGAGCATTAAATGACAGTCACATACAGTGCTTTTGATCTTCTATTATAACAAGGATATTAGTAATAAAATCAATACCAATAGTTAGCTACGCCTAATAACTACACAGATCAAATCAGATTAATTTGATATTACTTATATCCTAATAACTTGCTATTGCTGCGCTTACACTCAAAGACGAAAGCCTTGACAATAGAACATCTACTTTTAATTAAAATGGGGTACTAGAATTTTGGATCACCCATAATGATAATTGAAGATAGCTAGTCCCTTTTCTTAGCAATTAAATCTGATTTGAAATTATTACTATTTTGTAAAATAGGAATCATTGGGCTTTTGCAGTTGTTTCTAAAGTAATAAAGTAGAATAATGCATGGGGAAGGCTGAAAATCTTAATTGGAATTTTCTTTTGCTCATGACAAAGTTCATGATATTGACTCTCAGGAATTATGATAACTCCATATGAAAACGTCCATGGTTTCCTCTATGAGAAATCTTTTGAAAGTAGCAAAATGATTTTCTTAAAGCACAGTTTTAGAGAGTAAGAAATTAGATACAACGCCTCACAACAGACCACAGATATGACCTAAAGCCCACGGCAGTCAGTTGAAATCACCAACACATCTCTCTTTGATCAGTGATCCCATCACACAGGACATCCACCAGTTGATTAGGGTTAGTGTTTGGATGAGAGATGTCCAAGGAACACTGTCTTGTGGTTTGATTTATTTTAGATCCGAGAAAAAGCAGGACACTCGAGAGAGACTTAACCACTTTCTTAGGCATTGTAAGCTTTAAGTAGTTAATATAGTTGTTTAAGTTTTACATGCCTTAAAAACATTTACTATACAATTTAAACCTTAAATACTATAAATTCTAAAGCAATCAGTACAGTACAGAAGAGTGCAAAAGCAATAAAAGACTATTATAATACAATAATTAAGCCTAGTTCACTTATACTTCACCCGTATGCTACCTACAGTACCAGGCAGGAGGTCATGATCCCTTTGATTCCCACCCATAGGGACGCCATGCACTGCTGCAGCCAGCGTGAAGGGTCTTTTGCTTCTAGTTACAACGAGCAGGACCTGTGGGTCAATCCTGCTCCCTCCCTCCCATCAATTCTTCTTACTAAGCCCATTTTATAGCAAAGCGAGACTTAGTTATTCTAATAATATTTTTCAATTGATTATGTATTGTGTAAGATACCTAAAATGCCCAATGCCCTTATTTGGGGTACATCCTGCTACTCAGGATGTTGCAAAACTATGTGCTTGGTGAACAGTTTTTATGGCTGTATCTGGAATTTTTGCTTATCAGAAATTGAAGTACCAATACAAGGTTCCTCCCAATATCCTTGGCATGGTCTCACATTAGTACCATGCTGTATCTGCATGATTGTGCAAAACTTTCCTGCCTCCTAAAGCTTCTCCCCCGAGCCTTGCCTGCGTGCTTCCATGCACTAGACTTGAGACAACCCTGGATTTTGCTTATTAGAGATCCACACGGTGGTCAAGGCAGACATTATTATTTCAGAAGCTTCACGGGGTAGCCGAGTTAGTCTGTTAGGGTATGTCTACACTGCCACCCTCGTTTGAACTAGGGTGGCTAATGTAGGCATTCAAACTTGAAAATGAAGCCCGGGATTTAAATATCTCGGGCTTCATTTGCATGTTCTCAGGCTGGTGCCATTTTTAAATGCCCATAGTCCACGGTTACACGCAGCACGGACTAGGTAGTTCGAATTAAAGCTCCTAATTCACACTACTGTTATTCCTCCTGCAAGGAGGATTATAGACAGTTTGTTAGTCTATAAACTGCTACTAGACCATTTGTTGTTTTATTATTATTTCAGTCGTGGCAGGGGTATCCAGGCTCCCCTAAAAACGCCAAGGTTTAAATGAATCACTATACAGTATTCTTTTTGTTGAGTTAGTATTAAACTAACATCACTGGTCACTACTGGTGTAGGTTTGAGCCAGCCTACCGATCTTAAGCGGAGAAACTTGGTATAAGAAATCCTAACCCTGTTGTATCAATGGAAATTCTGCCTATGAGCAGAGGAGCCATAGGACCAGTGAAGCCTGGGCAGAAAATGTGACCTGATCTTTGTTAGTTTATTGTTTTTCTTGTTAATAAACTCAAGTCCCATAAAAGAAAAAAAGCCCAAAGTACTTTCAGGTGCCAAGCGGGGGGAGCTAACATGATACTGGCCTTGGCAGCAGGATAAGCCACCAATAGGAGAATATACAGAAATTATGTCCTATGATGAAATGTGATTTTGAGGAAATTTGTGGGTTGGGTGAGACCATGACTACAAAGAATGGACCACCCAGATGTCACATAGTGCCTGCATGTGTGCAGGGAATGCAGCCATACTCGGGGGCTATGTCTAGACTGGCATGATTTTCCGGAAATGCTTTTAATGGAAAAGTTTTCCATTAAAAGCATTTTCTGAACAGAGCATCTAGATTGGCACGGACGCTTTTCCACAAAAGCACTTTTTGCAGAAAAGTGTCCATGACCAATCTAGATGTGCTTTTGCACAAAAAAGCGCCGATTGCCATTTTCGCGATCGGGGCTTTTTTGCGGAAAACAAATCTCAGCCATCTACACTGGCCCTTTTGCACAAAAGTTTTGTGCGAAAGGGACTTTTGCCCGAACGGGAGCAGCATAGTATTTCCGCAAAAAGCACTGATTTCTTACAGTAGGAAATTGCGGAAATTCAAGCAGCCAGTGTAGACAGCTGGCAAGTTTTTCCGGAAAAGCGGCTGATTTTCCGGAAAAACTGACCAGTCTAGACACATCCCAGGCTTTTACCACTCTCCCAAAGATGGTACTGTGGAGAAGTAGTCCCAGAATGCCCAGAGTATGGGGCTTCTAAGGGTGCAACATGCCCTATTCATGGAAGAGGAATGGTGCCTGGCCCAGTAAATGCACTTTGTGTGGCATATATGGTGCAAAAGGACTTGGTATAAACTAATTGCCTTCAGGCCACAGAGCTGATTCAGGTCTCCTGTGCCCAAGGAGACTCAGAGACCTATCCTTCAGTGGCAATTCCCTTGAAGATGGATAATAAGAGAGGGCAACTCCAAGTGAAACTGGGTGGCTCATTGCTCTTGTGTTAATGTGAGGTGACACTGGTCCATTTTCTGCTGGAGTCCCAGAGGTGTGCTGGAGTTATGAGACAGAGTCACACCACAAATGACAGGTCTTCTGACAACCACTAACCCAGTGGGAAACCTCTCCTAGGCATGGTTTTAAGATGGGCAGTAAGTAAGCAGAGGAGTGTTAATCTGAAACAAGCATCCCAGGAGTTAATCCTGCTGGGAAAAGGCCGGCTCACTGAAACAGACATCCTTATGCCCATCCTCCTGACTATAAGGGAGGTGTGTGGAAGTCTGTCTGTCTCTTTGTCTGTCTGTCTCTCTCTCTCTCAGGTCAGAGGATCAAAGTATGTGCTCTGCTGTCCATAAGGAGGAAACCCTCAGAGCAGCCACCCCCGGGATGATAGATTTAAGCTACTTATTACCCACATGACAAATGTGGGAGTGCTCGTTAATAATTATGAGTATTGTATTCCCTGGAATGGATATTGCCCCCTCCAGGTCTGCAGGTCTGACCGGGCACCAGAGCCTTCCAGCTGGGGAAGAGGGAAGAGGCCCTTTCTCACAGTTGCCTAGTAGCTTACACTTAAGGCTCATTAAGGGACAATCCGAGTGAGTAGCCTTAATAGCTCTTGCCTGCTTTGCAAGAGGTGTGTGGGGGAACAGCAGAAACAGTTTGAACAGGATGGGTCACACTCAGGAGAACCAACTGAGCCACATAAGCTATAGCAATAAAAAACCAGGGGCACTGAGACTCAGAGCGGGGGGCTGGGGAAGGAGGCGGGGCAGCTGACTCGGCCTCATAGGGCTTTGCTCCGGCTGCGGGGCTATATAATTTCAATATAGACCTTTGGACTTGGGCTGGAGCATATGCTCTGAGGCCCACCCTCTGATGGAGGGTCTCAGAGCCTGAGCTCCAGCCCAAACATTTACACAGCAATTTTATAGCCCTGCAGCTCAAGCCTCCTGAACCTGACCCAGCTGACTCAGGCCAGCTTTGCAGTGCAGACACACCCACAGACACACAGAACTTGCTAGGAGAGTGTAACTTAGTTTCCTTCCAGGAATTTAAGAGAAAAGTGTCTAATTTGTAGCAATGCATAAGAGGAGCTGAGAGTGAATATGCATGTAGCTTATTTGTTGGTTTAAATCCTTTTTCGCAATGCTTTGATCCAACAAATGCTTTGTCGAACAAAGCTGGTTGGACAAAATCATTGGTCAGTTCCCAAAGGTGAGAAAAGCAGGTACTTGAACCCAGTCAGACCTGCAACTGATAGGCAAGAGTAGCACGCCTAGACCCCAACCTACGAGTGGAAGAATTGTAAGGCTATGTCTATATTGCCACTTTCAGCGTTAAAACTTTAGCCATTGTGGGGTGTGCAAAAACATCTCCCTAACTCTGAGCTATAAAAGTTTTAGTGCTAAAAAGCCCCAGCATAGAGCACCTTGATGGGGTGGTTTTAATCACTGCCCAGAGATCTCTTCCCCCAGCAACAGAGTGACTGCACTGCCCACATCACAGCGCTGTGGTGACAGTGCTGTAACATGGAGGCTGTGTCTACATTGGCAAGATTTTGCGCAAAATCTTGCCATCTGTCTACACTGGCCGCAAGTACTTGCACAAGAACACTGACATTCTAATGTATAAAATCAGTACTTCTTGCGCAAATACTCTGACGCTCCCACTCAGGGATAAGCCTTCTTGCGCAACTGTTCTTGCTCAAGAGGCCAGTGTAGACAGGCAACATCAATTTCTTGTACAAGAAAGCCCGATGGCTAAAATGGCCATCGGAGCTTTCTTGCGCAAGAGAGCATCTACACTGGCATGGATGCTCTTGCGCAAAAGCACGTCTTTTGCACAAAGGCACATGCCAGCGTAGACGGCCTCTTACTCAAATACTCTAACGCAAAAACTCTTGCGTTAAAGAGTATTTGCGCAAAATCTTGCCAATATAGATGTAGCCGGACAATGTAGGCATTCTCATTTTGAAATAAGCTATTTTGGAATAATAACTCCTGAAATAACTATTTCCAAATAGCATGTCCATACTACAAATGCCCATCGAAATAGTGCAGAACTATGTTGAAATAGTGCATCTACAATGATTGGAGCCTGAATCGCATTTAAAGCCCCCCAGAAGCACTCCGGGCAGGGCATCAAGGCAGCAGTCACTTCCTGGAGCCGCTTCCTGAGGCTATCTGAGGCTCGTGCTTAAAGAAGATCCTCTCTAAACTGTGTCTCAGTCTGCCAATTATTTCTAAATAAGCACAGCTGCGCCATCCACACTCGTCCTATTTCGAAACAGTTATTTCAAAATAGGCATTATTTGTCATGTAATGAGGGTTTATTATTCTGGAATAAGAAGCCTATTATTTCAAAATAATTTCAAAATTATGGGTTTGCTGGGTGGACACTCGCCTTGTTATTCTGAAATAACACTGTAGTGTAGACGTGCCCTATATAGAGAATAAACTGAGAAATCAGAAACAGGACAGAGGGACAGCCGGTCCTGCAATCATGACCTCATTGTTGCCTTCTTTGTTGAGACTGGAAGGGGGTGAGTTTGGAATTTATTTAAATGTATTGCTGATAATACTATACAGCAGGTTGTAAAAGGCATCTGTTCACAGTGCACCAGGTATTCAGTATCTGAAAGGTGAGGAAAAAGTACTCCAGAAGGACCAGCACTGTTCTGATTTCTTCAGAATTAATCATCTTGGCACAACCTGCAAGCAAGCAAAATGTAAGCAGCAAGAAACACCTAAAAACTGGCAAATCACCCATATAGCCAGCAGTGAAATGCAGAAACAGGCTTCCATTTGAACATACGTTAATGGCCTAATACCACATGCAGAAACACACAAAAACATGTGAGATACACAGAAGGCAAAACATGCTCATCAGCACAAGAAATAAGGGCAATAAAGCACTCAGATGAATGCATACCATCTGCTGTGGAAAAAGAGGCTGATTAGAGTGATTCAGAGAATATTGTTTCCTAGGATGAGAGAAGTTTTCTGCACCCTGAAATCTCCTATTTATTGAGAGCTTGTTTTGATGAGAAGTAATGCAATTTTTAATATTAATTAAGATATTACCATCCTAGCTAAGCAGATGGAGGTTATCTAAAGAGATGTGGTATGTATTTGTCAAGTTAGTTTTTCGGTATGGTTTACTCTAGACAAGGGTTTCTCCAGGTGGAAATACCCCTTGGAGGGTTGTTATAGAAAAGCAAGATGTTGGCTTCCCTCACTCACAGGTCTAGAAATTAGAGTTTGGCTGGAGAAGAACAATTCCACTTCATGACAATTTCTGACGCTGTGTCTATGCCACTGCTTTCAGTGGTAAAACTCTGGTCATTCAGGATGGGGGGAGGGGTGAAAAAACATCCCCCTGAGTGACCAAAGTTTTAGCACTGAAAAGTGTCTGTGTAGACAGCTCTTTATCATTGAACTACAAGTTTTTGTCGGAAAAAGTTTTTTTGTTTCTGATTCTTTTGTCAGAAAAGCCTTTTCTGACATTTGGCCTGTCTAGACTGGGCCAAGTGTTGGGGAAAAAAAACCTCTTTCGGAAGCCTCCTTCTTCCTCGTGGAACAAGACACACAGGGGGTTCCAATAGAGCGCATGTACTTTTCCGCAAAAAAAAAAAAGCAGAAGAGCAAACGCGTTTGTTTGACGTGGCAGAGTTTTTTCGGGATACCTCTGGCTACCCCGCAGACTAGCCGTGCCCCAGGAGAGCTACTTCCCCTCATTCAGGGTGGGGGTTTTCATCGCTGGGAGATCTCTCCCCTGGTCATAAAGTGTGACTTCACTGCCCGTGCTACAATGCTGCATGGGAGACCTGCTGTGCCACACTGTAATGTGGGCAGTGCAGACATACCCTGAGATTTTACGGTTTTTTAGTCTACATTGGAATAAAACCACAACTCTGGAAATGTTTTCATAATTTGGAATTGTGCCAAAATGTCCATTTGGGGATCCTAAAGGTCAGGATTTTTATTTATCTCTCTCTCTAATCACTGGAGCATGCTTAGATCCACCCTAAGACTGAAAGAATTGAAAACATAGTTAAAAATCGATACACATCCCTGAAAGAATTCAACTTAAACCAAACAGCTTATTTCACTGGAAACACAGTCTGTTGAAAATGCTCCAACCAGCTGTCTTACCCCAGCAGCAATAGCCCTCTTTCACAGCTGAATATTTGCTCTGTGTAATGTCCGAAAATCTAGCTGACAAGCTTTCTGTTCTGGAGCCACACCAACCGACATTGATATTGCTCATTGAGTTTCCATTCCCCTTGCACACATGACATTACACGATTAAAGAACTTACAAAGACAAAGACGTCGGGTGAGTTCAGGTGTGAAGCACACCAAGCGTACACCTACACTACAGAGGAAGATCAAACCTGCCGCTTCGATCTTCCAGAGTTCGAATTAGCGGTCTAGTTAAGACAGCTAATTCAAAGTAAGAGAGGCCCTCCAGCTGTTGCCGGTAATCTGGCTTTCACAAGGAGTAAGGGAAGTAGAAGGAAGAGTGTTCTTCCTTTGACTTCCTGCAGCGTAGGAAGCGTCAAAAGTTAAGCCGAGTTAAACTACTTCGACTTCAGCTACGCAATTAACATAGCTGAAGTTGCATATCGGAATTTGACTCTGTGCTATAGAGTAGACGTACCCCAAGAATGTAGTAGTATTTCATCTCAGTGTCAATTCTTCTCAAATCCAAACTGAGTTATTCTCCTGGTCCCCAAATGGGGCAGGTAGTCACATAACAATTGAAGTTGATCCTGATGCAAATAAGTGAATGAAAAACTTCTTTTTGCTCTCACTACTTCCTGAAAGTCCAGGTATCCCAGGCCACCACAAGCCCATGTGCAGGGAAGAAAAGATAGAGTCATACTCACAGGGGAGCATAGAAAGAGCCTGATTTGCTGCTAAGTTATGCCAGTTTTATGCTAGTGTCTCTTGGTTGTAGTTAGTTGAAAGCAGGATACTCAAGGTGGTGCACAGAGCCCTACCCACCCACAAAGGATGGTGCATACAATGATTCCTCCAAGAGCCCTGCAAGGTGGTTCCTGCCAATGACAGTGTTTGAGGACTGTACCACAGACACAGGCATGGCAGTGATGGAAACACTCACTTCGCTGTAAGGGTTTCTCACTGTGAGTGTCTGTGTGTGCCCCCAAAGAATTCAGAAGGCAGGCGAGGTCCCGAGAGCAGAAGGCTGCATCCGACACAGCTTTACTGTGCTCATCTTAAACAATTCCCTCCTGCGTCTTTTATTTTTATTTTATTTTTGCCTGAAGCAAACCAGAATTGTTTCAAAATAAACCCACTGAAGTGCCTTCCCAGAGGGCAGAGTTCTGCTCCTCCAAATCCCTCCTTCGCACTGCTCTTTGTCCTGGGAGTGTGTGACTCCTCTCTGGAGTAGCTTGGGGAGCCGTCACACAGCAGTAGGCTGCAGCGCTGGGATATTTGATCCCTGCTACACCAGAACCACAATTTAATTCCAGCCTGGGGGAGAAACTTGGGCAAAGTGAGATAAAACCTGAATAATAAAACCAATTGCCTGAGAGTGGGGTAAGACAGACAGACACCTGCCTCACTTCTATCAGGAAGCAGCACTCTGCAGGCAGAGGATCTGGGTGAGGGGGTGGTTATGAAGCTTCCCTTTGCATTTCCCTCCCTCAGCAGTGCCTACGGATAACCTTGCTTTTTGGTTTTGGTTTTCTTCCTGAGCTGGAAGAGGATAAAACATTAAAACTAGCTGGGAGGGAGACACTTTGAATTTCTTGCATCCAAGCAAGACCTACCTTAATTTTATCTTTTCCTGCTCTTGCTCCTCTCTTATCGAGGATAATTCTGCTTTATCTCCAGTCACACAGCCACCCAGGAGCCCTGCTAACTGCCTCTTCTAACAATGAGGGATGTGTGGGTGCTGAGGTAACCACCTTCAGTCGAATCCCTCTTAATTCATTGCTGTGTGTTCAACAGCTCCTGTCTCACTCCCACAAGTCCATTTGCTTCTTGTAAGTTGCCATGAATTCAACCCGTTCATGCTCCACTTCTGCAGTTTTGGCCATTCCTACTTTGTTCCATCTGTATGGTTGCTCTGGATCTGTTTCCAGTCTTAACTATGCTTGACATTACTGTGCTTTGGGGTTCTTTGGTTCTGTGAAAGATTTTTGACCCTAGCACAAAGAAAGTTAGAATTTGGATTATAGCTGGATGGAGGCTCCCACACTTCATGATCCTGTGTCTACACAGGCCATGGAGATGCCAAGCACTATTGGGTCAGGATTCCACTTTTTCATCTGTCAAAGCCACAGATCAGAGACATTATGGGTATGTCTACACTACCACCCTAGTTCGAACTAGGGTGGTAATGTAGGCAACTGGAGTTGCAAATGAAGCCCGGGATTTGAATTTCCCGGGCTTCATTTGCATCTTGCTGGGCGCCGCCATTTTTAAATGTCCGCTAGTGCGGACTCCGTGCCGCGCGGCTACACGCAGCACGGACTAGGTAGTTCGGATTAGGCTTCCGAGGAGTAACGGTAGTTCGGAATAGGAAGCCTAGTCCGAACTACCTAGTCCGTGCTGCGTGTAGCCGCGCGGCACGGAGTCCACACTAGCGGACATTTAAAAATGGCGGCGCCCAGCAAGATGCAAATGAAGCCCGGGAAATTCAAATCCCGGGCTTCATTTGCAACTCCAGTTGCCTACATTACCACCCTAGTTCGAACTAGCGGGGTAGTGTAGACATACCCTATGACCTTAACTCAGCCCTGGATTTGGACTATCACTGATCAGTTGCTTATATCCAAAATCCTCACATGAGGGAAGTGAAGAAAATAAACTCTATTCTCTCTACGTCTGCTATAGGGTTGGGATGGAAAAGCTGGAAATGGGGGAGTTGTGTGTTCCTTGCAGATGGACAGACAGAAAAAGGAAAAGAAAGCGGATCCAAACTAAATTTTTCTACTGAGGAACTCTTTGGTTCTCAATGGTCCAAGAGTGAGATCAAATTTATTCTTCAAGTTCCAAAGTAACCAAAGTTTTAATTACACAACTCTTAATCAGGAAAAGTGTGGGAAGTAATTTGGAAATGAAAAGCACTGTATGAATGTTTCATATTTTATTATCAATCATCATCATCATCATCATAAATGTCCAGACTCCATGGAAATGGGATTCTGATCTGGAGGAGTTCTGGAGAAGCATCCCAGGGAGATGTTCTCAGGTGAAGACAGGTCTCTGCCTGTCAGAGGTGCAGTACACCTGGGCTATGTCTAGACTGGCAAGATTTAGGGCAAATACTCTAAACACAAGAGTTTTTGCGTTAGAGTATTTGAGTAATAGAGCATCTATACTGGCATGTGCCTTTGCGCGAAAGATTGACTTTTGTGCAAAAGCATCCATGCCAGTGTAGACACTCTCTTGCACAAGAAAGCTCCGATGGCATCGAGCTTTCTTGCACAAGAAATTGATGTTGCCTGTCTACACTGGCCTCTTGCACAAGAGCACTTGAGCAAGAGGACTTATCCCTGAGCGGGAGCGTCAAAGTATTTGCGCAAGAAGCACTGATTTCATACAGTAGAACGTCAGTGTTCTTGCACAAATACTCGTGGCCAGTGTAGACAGGCAGCAAGATTTTGCACAAAAGTAGCTGCTTTTGCGCTAAATCTTGCCAATGTAGACACAGTCCTGATATGTGAGAATCCAGAAAGGGTCTGACCTTTGAGTCTGTATCCCTCAGTGTCAGCAAATGCAATAGATGTCATTACATTGACCCCTGAAGGAGGAGGAAAGGACATGGAGGAGAAACAAAAAGCAAGTAACACAAAATAAAAAGAAGGAAGGATGCAGACAAGGGAAAGGAAGGAGTATTTTCCTAAACAGCTTGTGTTTGTAACTGCAGGTGAAAATTTACCAATGGTTGGGTAATATTGTTTATCCGCGAAGAGTTCATTCATGGTGTGTCTACAAAGTGCCTGAAATCATTCTTTGCATAGGCAACTGACAGGATGGACTGCAACACTAAGCTTTTGGCCTCAGTGCTCTCTCAGTTAAATAAAGTCTGGAAATTTTATTCTCATTCTCCTTTTGTGTGGCGCGAAAAGAAGTAAAAACTGCACTTGCACCTAATGCCACTACAGTCTGTGTTCTCCAACCATCCTGAACACACAATAAATGCTTGCACATAATTAAATGTACGTAAAGCATTCCTACAAACACACAAAACCCCACTCTGGCATGCATGCAGATACATACACAAATATCTCCAGTACACACAAGCACGGATACACAGACACAAGTCTTCACTCCCTCCCTGCCACATCTTAACAGCCTGCTATCGAGGGTCCACTGGCACAGCATCCACCCTAAAAATAAAAAGACAGATTGTCCACTTCAACTGTAATTACCAACTGAAAAGACCCAGTGGGGAGAAGAAGGGAAAAAGGAGAGAGAGAAACAAATCTCTGAACAGGACATCAATCAGCAAAGCAGCCTGCTGTGTAAGGTCCCTGTCTAGTGCCCATTAGAATATGAGTGTGTACAGCAAAGGAGTTAGGCCATCCTGTGGTTTCTTTCTCCCTCTGCAGAGACTCCTCCTTGCTTTCGATCACCTGTCTCACAGCCAACAAAATTAAAGTCCAGCACAGGCTTGTGCAGCTCACAGCAACATCTTCTCCCCTGGCTGAAAAACCCATGTGGCTGAAGACATGAGGGGTGTGGCACAGAGCAGTGATAATCCTCAAAGCCAGCACATGGATTATAATAGAGTATATCTCCCTAAGCCAGCTGGTCCCATTGCATCCCAGGAGAAATTTGCCCTAGAGAGAGGGAAGGTAGTGACACGGTGGCTTATTGGAATCATAGCTTCTATGTGTGACTAGAGCTTCAGAAAGGTCCTGGAAATGGAAGATGCAGAGGGCATGCACTGAATGATGTTCCTTCTCAACCAGCACCCCTGGGGTGCTTGGCTGGGCTTGGACTATGCCCATTGAGAGATCTCGACTTTATCCTCCAGCACATCAGCCTGTGCCATTGAACTGGCATAGAGGGTGGGAAGTTACTACTGACATGCACTGCTAGCAAATGGTTGCCCTTCTGGAGTAAGAGGGAGGAGAGATTCACTCTTCTCTGAAAAACTTAAAAAACAACAAATAGTGTAGTAGCACTTTAAAGACTAACAAAACACGTAGTCTTTAAATTGCTACACGACTATTCGTTGTTTTTTAAGTTTTTCTAGTTACATATTAACTCGGCTATCCCTCTGATTCTTCTCTCAGGCTATGTCTACCCTACAGAGGTTTTTCGGAAAAATGGCCATTTTTTCGTCCACACTGCATTTGTGTTCTTTTGAAAGAAAATTGAAAGAACAGAGGGTTTTTTCTGACATTGGTAAAAACATTTCTATGAGGAATAAGCCTTTTTCTGAAAGAGCTCTTTCGGAAAAAGGTGTGTGTGGACAGGGAAGAGGGAGTTCTTTCGAAAGAAGAAGAAAAAGAAAAAAGCACAGGTGCCCTGGTGGCCACTCTGTCCATAATAATCACAGCCTAACTGTGAGATAGTGTCCATTCAGTGTGGACTCTCTCTTTCGAAAAAGCAGATCGCTTTTTTTTTCAATGCACTTTTGCAGTGTGGATGCTTTCTTTCGGAAGAAGTTTTTTCGGAAGATCTCTTCTGAAAAAAGCTTCTACCAAAAGAAGCCTGCAGTCTAGACATAGCTTCTGTATCCTTTGCATAATCCCACAACAGTGTTTTCTCTGACTCTAACCAAGATACACTTACTGAGCACACTGGAGTTCCTTGGCTCTAAAACACGTGAGAGAAGAAATCAAGTCCTTGGTTTCTCCCGAGACCCACGCACACTGAAGAAAGCACAGGGCCACCAATTCCATGTCAGAAATAAAACAACTAACCTATCATAACTAGCTGTAGCTTTCATCAGAAATTGTCCTTACCCCACCCACTCAGATTTGTCTATGTCTCCATCTCTCACTCCACCACTCCAAGGTCGTTAGTATCATTTTCCTTATCTGGATCCCTTCCTGGTGTATCTGTCTCACTGATTTGAAAAGTTGATATTCCTTAACTGGACTGAGCAAGGCATATTCAGAGCATGGAAAATGCAGAGCCAATTCCTATGGCACCATTATCCCTTTCCTTTCTGCCCCTCTTATCCCCCAACCTCACTCCACTGGTAACTGATGATGAATCCTAGGTGTCAGAAACAGTGAGTGATAAATTAGCTGGGAAAGCTGAGTGTGATTGGGGTGACATTCCCAGAGTCACTGACATTTCTCAGCGCTGCAGAAATGTCTGCCATGTATCAGAGGCAATGCTGGTTACTGTGAGCTGCCTTGTGCAAGGCAAGCCCTACCCTCGACCCTACATCTGAGTTTTCAAATCAGGTCTCTGGAAAGACGGAGTAGATTGGCTAATTAGTCACTGGCAGTGAGAGCCTCTATCTGGATTTAGGGAAAGTTCACACAGGTCCAGAGGGAAAGTCATGGAGTTTGTGAGCCTGTTTTCAGTACCAATGTGTCGGCATGCACAGATATGTAAAATAACAAGAGGATTAAAGGATGAAGGTAGACACATAGACACGGTTGTGTTCAAACACACAGAAAGACACACACACACTCTCAGTTCTATGAACACATAGGTAGGAGAAGGCCATATTCTCCTTGTCAGCATTTGTTTATAGAGACACAACAAACTTAGTACCAGACGGGGAAGCTATTCAAAAGAATTCAACTCACCTCATAGGCCACCACTTTCTAACAAGTCTCCACTGCATGGGATACTTTAGAGACCAATACCCCGAACAGATTCGAAGCAAAGTACATGATGCCTGAAATCAATGATTTGTGGAATACTAAAGTTTAAAATACAGAGAAGTTGCAAAGCTGGTTTCACTGGTGCAAACAGTAACAGCTGTTGGAATAATGCTCACTATTACTCATTCAAACTGAGAGTTTGAAGGCATCTTTAAAAAGATAGCATCCACATGTGTGTGCACATCTGTCCTTGAGTGACTGCACACAGGTGTTTGTGAATGCATAAATTCACCTGTGTGTGCCTCTGGAGATGATGTTTGAGAACCAGGGGGGAGTCATGACTGGTATTGCTAGATCCAGCATTCCAGGCTGGGAACTGTAGTCTCTGGGTTTAGAAAAACTAAGAGGAGCCAGGAAGTGTAGGGGTATGTTGGATGGGAGGAAGTCACTGTTGGGGGTCAGTGAGCTGCTGCGACCAATACTTCTGGAACTGCATGACTGCCGTCTAAATAAACCTTGTTGGATTTCATCCTCAGCTTTCATGCATTCTGGTGCATGCAGCAATCTCCGCAGTGGGATAGAAAAGAGAGGGAGCATATGACCGCCACTGCTTGAGCTAGGGGCTCTCTCTTTTCACTCAACCTGCTCTTTCCTGATGAAAATCCCCCATCCTATCCTGGCTCTCTTACCATCTTTCTACTACTGATCGCTCATTGTTAATGCCAGTAGCCCTTATACCCCACATGCAGGCATTCATACAGCCTATATGCCACTGCATGGCATTGTAGTGGAGAGAGCATTTAATCACTGATATTTGAGGGACTCCAGAAAAATACCCATGAACACATTGTCCCAAAAGTTTACTGCTAGCAGTGCCAAACTCTGTCTGTCATTCCACCTGCAAACTGGAACCAGTGTCCCCTAGAATCCCTATATTCC
Organism: Pelodiscus sinensis; assembly: GCF_049634645.1. Classification (NCBI taxonomy): domain Eukaryota; kingdom Metazoa; phylum Chordata; order Testudines; family Trionychidae; genus Pelodiscus; species Pelodiscus sinensis. The sequence goes on along the minus strand of NC_134718.1, from coordinate 30,970,591 downwards.
ATATCCCCATATCCTGAACCAGCCAGTTCCCTGAGCTGTGGCTGGCTGGCTTGGACTGGCATTTGCACCCTCAAGATGAAAATACCTGTATTTCTTTCCCCACCCCCTGAGCCATCCACTGCCCCACAACATGAAGACAGATTGAAAGAACTACATACAATTCCATTTCCCTTGGAAAACTAGGACTTCCCTTGGAGACTGGTCATACAGCTGGACAGAGACAGAATGACAGATGGAAATACACATACATATCCATAATGCAGTGCAGGTGACATTTATGTATTCTTTTTTTAGAATGCCAGCCATGTCCTGTCATTATCAGCTAATGCCCTCTAATGGGTCCATTAAACAGCTCTGTGTTTGCTGTTAATTTCCTCTCCCCCACTCACAATCTAGCAACATCACCTGCTTCAGAAGATATTATTATATTACTTTATGCATTCTGCACCACAGAGCCAAGCAGGCTTCAGGACCCATTCACCCTCATGCCACAAAACAAACCAGGATGGTACTTTTCATTCTACTCCGGGAACAGAAATCAAACAAGGGACTTTCAAAAAGGAAACGTTAACAGTGAAAAGGGGATAAAGTGGCAGCTGAAGTGACCTCTCCTTCAGCAGAAGAGAGATCCATGCTAATGTTCTCTTCCTGCTTTCCCGTTTGCTGAAGAGCCACTGCAAAAACAGCCTTGTGAGCAGGAACATATAATTACACCAGAGTGTACCATTTAACATGGAAGTTGTTTAAACAAACACTAGGTAGTAGTCACTATCTCCCCATCCTGCATAGCTGGGTCAAAGGGCTCCTCAGCACTGTTTCTGTCCATCCATCCATGTCATCCAGCCCTACAGAGTACATGACACATTGGTACTACACTTGTCTAGCCAGCCATATCGGCCATTTCCAGCAGGGCCAAAGGTTTCTTCACTTCTGCTGCTGTCCCTTCCACCAGCCTCAGCTCATTGCTGGGCAAAGTTAGCCACACACTCCTTAGTTTTGTCCCCAAAAGTGTGTCCACATCAGCTGTTCTTGACCCTGCTGCCTGCGAGACTGAATTGATGGCGTGGGAGTGGTGAGAACAATGACAGACAATAACAATTATGATATGTGTAGCATGAAATGGCCTCTTGAAATGTTAAACAATAGCGTGACTGGTATGACTCCAGATTGGTAGTTGCTGGATTGGTAGTTTGCTGACTTTTGCTGGCGTGTAGGGATGCGTTGGTATGGTAATTATTGATAACATGTCACTGTGAATGTGCATAGCACTGTGCTATACAAACAGTAAGAATTCAAGACTCCAGGGAGCTTACAAGTATGGACAGAAATAACTTTTAACCAGTAGATTGGTTGTGGAAGGATTTGGAGAGTGGAGACAATCGTAGAAGAGATCAGAGTAGGAAGAATCCTGAGGAGCGCTCTGGAGCAAGAAAGGAGAGTATGTTCAGCAGCCAAGCAGTGAGAGCCTGGAAAAGGTTTGTAGCTGAGAGCAGAAGAAGCAACATGGTCCAGTGATAGGGCCTGGGATAGGGGTGACTGGTGCCTGTGGGGAGGAGGGGATGCATGGATGGACACTGAGGGGCAGAGAGATGTGGGGGCACCCCATTTAGCAATTAACATTTTGATGGGGCCTTAGGAGGGCTGTGCACTTCCCAAGTGCTACCGCAAGTCACCTATGGCGTGGGACTCATGAGACCTGCGTTTTATTCTGAGACCTGCTCCGGAATTGCTTTTTGACTCTGGAAAAACTGTTCACTTTGTTTGTGCCTGGATTTTTATCCCTGTAGGATAGGAATAACGAAGATTAACCCCCTTGGTGAAGTGCTTTGAGATCTATGAATGGAAATGACTAAGTTGGGATTAATTATTAGCATTTATAAGGAGACAAAGGGAGGAATTAGAAGAGAGGATTCACAAGATCTGCGGAGGGAGAGAGTGGACTGTTACGCCCTGAGATAACATATATAACAATAGTACCCTTTAAGTCTGAAGAATCTTTTTTGTGTTGCGGGCCAATGACCCACAGAAAAATCAGTCAGGGGCCATACACAAATGAGAAAACAAAAAAGAAACAAAAAAGAAAACTCCTCTTCTTCCCCTCACACACCAGAGGCTTGGAGGGGCCCAGGCTAGTAGATTTTGTGTGCTCTGCACCAGCATAGGCTCCTCAATGCTGGGGGGAGCCCTGAGCCTTGGGGGCTGACCCAGGAAAGCTGGAGGATACATTCGGCTCCCTGGCCTTAAGTCCCCCCCCCCCCCCCCGCTTTAAGACAACAGAACTTTTTCTATAAAACTACACGTTTTTTAATTTTGTGTCCATCTTTATTCCTAATGACCACTGATGTGATCATAATGACACACCTACACAGTTTAAAAGGAAAAGATCCTATATGGTCTCCTTTTCTGTATGTTAGCCTCATTTCATGTTACGTTAAATGAAAGATACAGATTAACTGCCCTTGAAACTGAAGCCCTCAGTTTATCCTCAGGACAAATACAGCAATGGATATATATAGCAATAAACCTATGCACTGCTCCAGATGGCCTCACACTAAAACTGGAGAGAGTAGATCTAAGAAAGTGGTCTAGTCTCTGTAGCCATGGTCCTTCTGCTGATACTGCTGACAACCGGAGCACGTGGTACTAGAGCTCCATTGTGTGCACTAGGTGCCCATCAGTCTCTGCAAAGGGCTAACTGTTTCAACATCTGGTTACAGGAGACACTGCCTCTCTCCTTGTGCACACAGAACTTTTGCACTTACAATCAGCTCAAGGGGGCAGAGCCACAAGGAGGATGTTCCCCATGCGGGGTCATGGACTGTGGAATTCACTCCCCTTGCTCCTAGATGTGTTAAGCTTTCAGCCAGAGACGAGATAAGGACTGTAGAGTGGACATGAGGCCTGGAAACTCCACAAAAATGTTTTATGATGGAAAAATGTCTTCTTGACTAAATGGAAACATTCGCCCCCTTTTTCCCCTTTTTGTAACAAAAAAAGGGGTTTTTGTCATTAAAAACTAAACCTTTTTCAAGATCACAAGTTTAGTTGGGACTGAAATGTTTCTGGGGAGAAGGGAAGGACTGATTTCCTGACCAACTTTATAGGATACTGCAGAAGCCGTCATGATTATTGTGGAAAAAAGAAAATGTAGAACAAGATTTTAGTGATCTAAATACCTGCCAACGGGGAGCTTGAACCACCAAGAGTATTTCTCACAGATCTGGGCATTGCCTGCTGATAATGCTCACTTACCACTGGCAGTTTGTGACTAAGGCAGAACACTTCCCCTAGCTCCACACAGCCCACCCTCATGGTCCCCACCCCAGGTTCCAAGAGAAAGAGGACTGACTGGGACTCTCTGCCAGCACTGCTTCTTAATCAGCCAGTGAACACGGCTGAGTGAGTCCTGGAACCACACCCACCAATCTGCCCAGGCTCTTCAATTTTTTCCTACAGCAGTCACTGCCGTTCCAGATGAGGGGCTCCCCAGACAGTTCTGGCAATTAACCTTGTTTCTGACCTACAGCAATCGCTGCCACTCTGGTCCTGGATCTTTCCTCAGTAGAGACTGCTGCTTGTTCTGAACTCTATGATAACTTTTGTGATATGGATACAACATCTGCTGGACATTAGAACAGTTAACTGCAGAGGCTGCTACACGTCAAGGCAGAGGAGCATTGACTGAGCTTTATAAGGCCCAGGACTAGGAAAGCGAGAAGTGCACTGAAGTTAATCCCATCAAACTCTTTTCACTTCTGACCTAAGTCAGGATCTGAACCCACAACTCCAGAGGGAGTGAAGCAATGTATTGTGCCATCACAGCCCCAGGAAGGGCATCAAGGACAATCAGATTCTCCTACAGCAAAGAGAGGCTTTGTACTGCTACCCGATGTAAAAACTTGTTGATTTGAAAAGGGTATTAATGAGAATGCAGACCAAACACATGGAGGAGATTTCACTGGCACCGCAATAATATTTACTCATGCTCCTGTTTGTCATGACAACGTGCACCCAGCTGAAAAGAGCTGACTAGCTACCCCAACATCTATACTCATGACAGCTGCTTAGTAGCAAAACAACATCTTAATTAACTCATGGGCTGAATGGACATGCCACAGCCTTGGAAACAGTGCATGGACACACAGAGGTTTCCCCCAAGACTGGCAAGTCCCACACACTGACCGCCTGGTTTATAGCACAACCCAGATGGTCATTATTTCTAATGCAATGCAATTGAGTCTATCACTGCTTATTTACAATAGGAAGCACTACAGGGACTCAAGTATCAGAGGGGTAGTCCTGTTAGTCTGAATCTGCAAATGCGATGAGGAGTCCTGTGGCAACTTATACTAATAGATTTATTGGAGCATAAGCTTTTGTGGGCAAAGACCCATCTGATGAAGTGGGTCTTTGCCCACAAAAGTTTATGCTCCAATAAATCTGTTAGTCTATAAGATGCCACAGGACTCCTCGTCGCTTTTACAGTGTCTCAGTGGCTTTATCTATTCTAGGGGGAGAGGGAAAGATTAAGGGCCTTTGCATGAATATTCCTGGTACAGAAAGTGGAAAATCCCTTCCAAAAAGCTGGCTTGGAGACACCCATGGAGAATCTGAGTAGGTTCACATAAGGGGAGCATCTGAGGGGACAGGACAGTGATTTTCACAGGAGAGGGACTGCACACATCTCTGGTCAGCAGGAGCCCATCCTCGGATTGGCATGATTTCCAGCAATCCACAGAGGTCAAGGCAGAGAGGGATACCACACAGATAGCAAGGGGTGGGGGACGGGGGAGGCTGAGAGATGATCTCTTTCTCCTCTCCAATGATTAGTCGATCAATAAGCATTTAAGTTGTTCAGTTTCAAGAAAGTCCACTAGCCGTGTATAGCTCCCAGTAATGCAGCTATGGAGCAATTTCTGCTGTGGCAATCTGAATCCAAAACCTGGTTTAGGTACACGTGAAAATAATATGTTGGTCTTGGTTTTAGGGCCTGATCCAATCTCCCCTGAAGCAGATAGAAAGACTCTCATTAACTTGATTGGGAGATGAATGAAGCCAGTTGCCCCTAACAAACATTTGTCCTCTTTCCAAAACAACAACTCAGGTTTTGCAGTAACAGAGGGTGATACTTCAAATCCAGACTGAAGGACATCAGCTGTGAGATGTGTGAGGCCCAGCACTAGAATCGCAGTGTGAGATAACAGGGCAGAATAAAAGGTGCATTCGTTAGCTTGTTGTGCAATGCCTACCCATCTGATATCTGGTTCTCACGGGCGTCAGATACGTAAGGCGGGGGAAAGCTCTGCCTTCCCAAACTGCCAGGCATGGCCCTGCCCACACTCCACCCCAGAATACCTGCCGTAGGTGTTCTGTGGTGGAGTGTCGCTGCCCCCTAAGCCCACCCTCCCAGTGCTTCGGGGCTGGGGAGGCCGTGCTTGGCAAAGTGGCACGCCCGCAGACTGGAGAGGCCGGGCCATGCGGCACAGCAAAGCACACCCTGCCTCCTCCCTCCCCCCCAGTGTGCTGGGGCTGGAGAGGTGGGGCTGGGCTGGGCTGGGCTGGTCCAGGCCACGGGATGCAACATGCCCTGCCTCCTCCATTTCCCAGTGCTTGACAGGCTGTTCTGGGCTCGGCCAGGCCAGGCAGCATGGTACACCTTCCACTGGGGCTGGGGAGGCTGCACAAGCACATGGCGGCTTTCCTTCCCTCCCTGTGGTTGGAAGGGGGGATCACGCATGTAGTGAGTCACCCCATTTCCAGGCTTGGGGAAGGGGTGGGGCTTAGAAGAAGGGGGGGTCTGGAAGTGGGGCTGAAGGCTTGCCTCCCCCAGCTTTCTCTTCACCAACTGCCCATGCTGGCTATAACCCATTTTATTATTCCCTTTCTTTCATTAGAACCCAGTTTAAAATAAAATCAAGGCAACAAATAGGAATAAAGGACACGAAAGATGAATCCTTTAAATTTTAAGGAAATAATTTGTGTGGAAGATTTGAGTGAAAGTGTCAACAGATGCATCATGTAATAAAATGTGAAACCTACTATTAAGCTTTCACTAAGAAAGGGCAAAACTGCAGGCATCTGAGATAAACACACGGAGTTATGAAGCTGCAATATTTAATGGTTCACTAATCGTGTTCTCATTTCCAAGGTACATTGCCCCCTAGCACTGAACTAAATATAGCTTTTATTTACCTTTTTTTTAGCACAAGATTGGGCTGTAGCCCTTCAGTTAGGAAAATGCCTCCATTTCTCATGTCTGTATCAACTCTCTCACTTTGTTTAGACAGTTTTAATGAACAATGGTTAAATATTATTTTACACCCACTTTGCATTCACTTCACCCAGGTGTAAATGACTCCACAAAGTATGAAGGCAATGGAGAACAAAGCTCTGAAGAATCAAATATTAGGATTGGAAGAAAGCTCAGGAGGTCATCTACTCCAGTGGTTCCCAACCTTTTCCAGCATACGGACTCCTTTTCAATCTATTAACATTTTACAGCCCCCCCCCCGCCACCCCCCCACCAATCAAACAGTTTTCAAACATTCCATTACTTGATAATCATCTGAAATGTACAATAGTTCATGTTACCTAAACAAATATAGCAGTGTTGAGAGATAATACAGGGTGTCCACATTGAAATGTAGCAACTTTGAGGTGCCATATATTTTTACTGAATAAAATGTTAATGGATCCACTGATCCATTTTTGCTAGTGGCCCAAATAAACCCTTCCTGTCACTCTAGCAACTTTTGAACAGTTAGAGCTGGGTGACATATTCACATAACATGATCGTTTCAAAAAAGAGAAAAAAATGGAAAAATGTTGTACCAAATAAAAGCAAGCAGGATCTTATGAGGGGGATAAGGCAAAAAGCCACATTTATTGTAAAGATAATAATAAAAAATAAAGAAAAGATAGAAGCAAACAACGTTGTTTAACTACTTATTCCTAACACTACTTAACCCTTATACACTTGTATGTATGTTATATATATATAACCATTCATTCATACATCCATTCATTCAAGTTCTGTGTATAGTTACCAGCCTGGAAGTTGCTTGTGACAGAATACTGGCCAGGTATTCTGTACACAAGTGATGGTAGTGGGGAGCGAAGTCCTGATCAGATGCGCATCTGAAGCTCCTGGTGGGCTGACAGCAGAACCTTGGACTTTGGTTCCATAGTTTTTTAGTCCAGTTCTTATAGGAATTTCTTCCTATGCCAGTCTATGGAAATTGCTGCATCATGCTGAGGTCTCCAGGGTGGCTGCCAGGTGCTCGTCAGTGATCTCATCGGGTGGACCTCCAGTTTCTCCACTTGACACCTTTTGGTTGCACTGGCACCTGACGCCTTCTTCAGCCCTTTGTTGCTGTATTCTCAGGCTGGCACCTCTCAGACCCATTCACTCATCATCCAAGCACTCTCTCTCTCTCTTACATACATTCCTTAATTAATGTTTCCCATACAATGTTTTTGTATAATAATAATTTTACATATATCAGAGTTGTAGTTACAAAAAGTTTCTGGTAATAATTTTACATATATCAGAGTTGTAGTTACAAAAAGTTTCTGGGTGGTATTGCTTAAAACATTCTCTGAGTGCTGAGTAAAGTTACAATGTTTTAAAGAGAACAGGCGTCAATTAAGTAACAATGCCCTTAGTCAATTACAGGGCTTGGCTCCCATAGCAGAGTTAGTGGTTTGACAATGCATTGTTACAATGTATCTTTGCAATGTCAATTTCAAGCAGCCCCTTGCACAAACTTGAGCATGCCCTGGAGCACGGGGGGGGGGGGGGGGGGGCGGCTGTTTCTGGTTACATAGGATTATATTTTTAACAGTTCTAAGTTACATGACCTAATACATTATATTCTAAAGGGGCAATAATAATAATAAATCTAAACATTTAACAATCTTAACAAATAATAATAAGAAGAAGAATTAATAATAAATCTAAATACTTTAAGTTGTGGGGAACAAATTATGGGGAGTCACTTCCATTTGGAGGAATCATTTTCAATACATTAATATGTTATCCCTACAAAAAAAAAAAGTGACTGACTCATAGACTCATAGACTTTAAAGTCAGAACGGACCATTTTGATCATCTAGTCTGACCCCCTGCACAATGCAGGCCACAGAATCTCACCCACCCACTGCTAGAATAATCCTCTCACCTCTCTCTCAGATATTGAAGTCCTTGAAACGATGGTTCAAAGACCCCAAGATGCAGAGAATCCTCCCACTAGTGACCAGTGCCCCATACTACAGAGGAAGGCGAAAAACCTCCAGGACCTCTGCCAATCTACCCTGGAGGAAAATTCCTTCCCGACCCCAAATATGGCGATCAGCTGAACCCGGAGCATGTGGGCAAGACTCACGAGCCAGACACCCAGAAAAACTTCTCTATAGAACATTATAGACTCATTTATAAGCCAACTCCAGAGCACAGTTGCAGCTCATCAGCTTCAGCGTGGGCTGAGGGATGTGCAGACTTCAGGGCACGGAGCTTCTCCGCTCCCGTTGGCTGCTGTTCGCTGTTCACAGCCAATGGGAAGTGATAGGCTCTGTGCCTGCAAGCAAACAAACTCAGACTCTGCAAGCAAACAGATGTCCCGGCAGAGTACAGCAGAGTCTGCAGCACTTCCCAGCCCAGCAGGGTAAACTGCTGGCACACTGGGACGTTTTATCTACACAGAGCGCCTGCCGGCTTGGAGCCTATCAGCTCTCAGTCCCTGCCTTTCACTGTTCTGGGTAAAAGTGAGCAGCGTGAAGCAGTGGCCAGCATGTCACTTGGCCACACTGCTTCCTCAGCTCTTGCCCTTCCACCCCCTGCCCATCCACGGACCATACAGCGAGAGGGGTCTCATGGCCAAAGGAAGCTCCTGCCCCGGCACTCTGCCCTTGTGGCCAAACATGAAGCCCTGGGGGAGAAAAGAAAAAGAAAAGAAAAGTAAGGATTGGGCCCACCACAGGACTGGGCGGGAGGAGAGGGTTGGAGTGTAAACAGCAGTGCAGCTGGCGGGAGGAGGATGGGTGGTCATGAACAGCGAGCCCCAGGCGAGAATCACTTGGTGAAAAGTCCCAGACCTGTGGTGGGCCCAAACCTTACTTTTAAACTTTCCACAGACCCCCTATAGTACCACCGTGGACCACAAGGGTCTGCAGACCACAGGTTGGAAACTACTGGTCTAGTCCAACCCCCTGCTCAAAGTAGAACTGATCCCAACTAAATCATCTCGACTAGGTCTTTGTCAAGTCCAGCCTAAAAATCTCTTAGGACAGAGATTCCGTCACTTTCCTAGGTTACCTATTCCAGTGCTTCACCATCCTCCTAGTGAAACAGTTTATTCTAATATCCAACCTAGACCTCCCCCCCTGCAATTTGTTGAGACTGTTGCGCCTCGTTCTGTTATCTGCCGCCATTAAGAACAGTTTGTCTCCACCCTCTTTGGAATCCCCCACTCTTCAGCTAGCTGAAAGCTGCCACCAAATCTCCCCTCATTCTTTTCTGCAGACTAAATAAGCCCTGTTCCCTCAGCCTCTCCTCATAGGTCATGTGCACAGGGGTGATTGCTGAGGAGAGACAAAAGGGAGGCACCAGCCATATGACCATTGTGCCCCCCCCCCACACACACACTGTGGCTTCTCCCCGCACCATCTGTAGCCTAGACAACCCACCACCTTGTGCCCCAGACCCCAATCCCATCCCCACACCTCCTCTTCCAGCCCCTGCCCCACCCCTGCTCCCTGCAGATTTTCACTCACTCCATTTCTATGCTTAAGATAGGAACATGCAGGTAGCCCGGGTACTGGATATGGAGAGGTATAAGTATGGTACTTATCCTGTGCCCCATTGCTACCTTATGGAAAAATACGTGGTGACACATTCACTTTAGAAATAGTGCTCCCTTTAATATTTGCAGAAATTTCTGTATTGCTCTTTCCTTGTTCTTTGTTACTTAGAAACATTGAAATGCAAATGGGCTTTCAGTTTTTAAGTGTTCACCTGCTCTGAATCCATATTATTCCCCCCATCTGAATCCATAACCCTCTGCTTCATGCAGACTTCACTCTGATGTTACACAGAGAGGATTGAGAGAACATGATCCTGCATTCCTTGTACACCCTAAGCTCTCACCGATGTCTAGTGGACAAGTATTGGAGAGTTGGACCAGGTTCCTAACTAACAAAGAACAAGGGAACAACTGCAACAAGGCAGTGGGCAATACAAACAAGAAAAAGATCATGGTTTTTTTTAGAAAAGTCCACTCCTATTCTCATTTAAATGTAGAAACAGCAAGGAAAGGGTACTATAGAAAATACATAGCAGATGCAGAATTGGAAAGATGTGTGTCCACATGACCCCTCGCTTTGAATGCTGCCTGTGGCTCTCCCTTCTCTGTCATATCAAGTACAAGCTGCTGGTATTCCCTTTCAATGCCCCTCAGGGACTATTCTCCCCTATTGAGATGCCCACTCCCGCTTCCAACCGGCCAATGAGCCAAGCCTCTGGTGTCCACTTGTTACATTTTCAAACTAGCACTTTCATGCTTTTTCTCCCATGCTGCCTCTCCTGTTTGGGAGGAGCTCCACCTTCACATCCACCAAGCTGGCTCATTGTTCTTCTTCCAATGCCTCCTTAAAACTCTCCTTTCTTTTAATACCTATGTGGCTGGGTCCCTAGCAGCTGAGTAGTCTAGTGTCTAGGTTGTCGAATACAGGATTGGAAGGAGGGGCGCTGCCCCCTGCCTCTCTGCTCCCGGCCCAGGAACTCCAAACCATTCTGACGGGGTGCAGTCTTCTGTGGCACCCCATCACACACTGTTCAAATTCTTGAGTTTGGGGCATGGCCCCAGGAGTCCAGACTCCCCTTAGTTGGGGCTTCTCAGTAGGTCCCTCCCTTTCCCAGAGGGGTAGAGTGGGGGCTTCCTTGCTTACATGGCTGCCGAGTGGACAGGCTCTAGTTTATATTCTTAGTTTAGACCACTGAACCAAGCTCCTGTTTCCTTGCTAGTCAGAAGCAAACTGAGCCAGGCTCCATCCTTTTCTCCTCCCTCCAGGCCTGGCACTGGTTGCAGGTAAACAGGGACAGAGCTAACTGGGATCAGAGGCTTTCTTTAATCCTTGGGATGCTAGGCCCTCCTTTCTCCACTCCCTCACAGCCTACAAAACCTGCATGAGCATTTGGCCACTGTGTGCTGAGACCACAGCTTGTCATGCTGACCAGGATTCTCATTTTTTTCCTGTCTCTCTATATCTACCTATTATCACGTCTTCTTGTTATAGTACAATGGGATCCTGGTCGTAGGCCTCTTAGGCACTGTAATAATATAAATAATAAATAAATGATTCTTCCAACTTTGCTGGGCGGCTTTGTTTGCTCTTTAATAGTATTTGTGACTCTCTATGAAGGATGCAATATGAAGCTGTATCTAACATGGATACTTGTTGTGCTTTCATTCCTAATGTTCTTATACTAGATAGATTTTTCTTTGGAGACCTTTTGTTTCTTTCCACGTGCCTCTTCTAGCACAGAAGTAACCCAGCACCTAATCAATACTTCTGACAGTTATCAGTACTGTACAGTCACTGGTGGAAAGACAGGAAGGAATTATCCATGTGAAAGCTTCAAGAAAGAAATCAGTCACAGCAGGTTTGTTTGTTTGTTTTAAATCTTTGTTGCTTTCAGAAATTAAAAATTAATAATCCTACAGCAGACACATTATTTCACACACTGTGCACTCACTCCTTGTTAGAGACTCAGCTGGGTCTGGGTCTGCAATAGCTTCAGGAGGAAAGTTGAGGTCATCCCACAGAATAAATTGCAGGAATTTTGCCGTCTTGAGACCCACCAAATTCCACAGCCATTCAACACAGTAGAGTGTAGTACAGCGAAACCTTTGTTATCCAGCACTCTGTTAACCAGAAAACTTTGTTAACTGGCATTGCCCCCAGCCACAATACTGTCACATCTTCAGGCGCACAGGCCTGGCTTGGTTTACCATGACTGGTTTAACAATTTTTTTATTTAAGAAGTACTAATCATCTTTAACTCAAAATAGAAATGTGAGACCAACTGCCTCACACTACAAAACTATCAATATTAAAAACCTGAGTTTTACTATTATTGTCTATTGGTTTTTCCTAAGTTGATGGGACCCTCAGATAATTGGAATTTTTAAGTGCTAATGGAGCACTTAGTTCGAACTAGGTAATCCTCATTCCATGAGGATTAAGCCTAGTTCGAATTTACTACCGTATATTCCGGCGTACAAGACGACCTCTGAAGTTAAAAAACATCCCCCAAAAATCGGGGGTCGTCTTGTACGCCGGATGCCCCGCCGCCGGAGCCCCTCCGCGGCTTTGAAAGCCTCGGGGGAAGCCGGCGGCGGGGCATCCCAGGCGCGCATGGGCTGCCCGCCCGCCGGAGCCCCTCCGCGGGGCTCCGGAGGGGGGGCAGCCCATGCGCGCCTGGGATGCCCAGCCGCCGGCTTCCCCCGAGGCTTTCAAAGCCGCGGAGGGGCTCCGGCGGGCGGGCAGCCCATGCGCGCCTGGGATGCCCCCCCGCCGGCTTCCCCCGAGGCTTTCAAAGCCGCGGAGGGGCTCCGGCGGGGGGGCAGCCCATGCGCGCCTGGGATGCCCCCCCGGCCGGCTTCCCCCGAGGCTTTCAAAGCCGCGGAGGGGCTCCGGCAGGGGGGCAGCCTATGCGCGCCTGGGATGCCCCCCCGGCCGGCTTCCCCCGAGGCTTTCAAAGCCGCGGAGGGGCTCCGGCGGGCGGGCAGCCCATGCGCGCCTGGGATGCCCCCCCGCCAGCTTCCCCCAGGCTTTCAAAGCCGCGGAGGGGCTCCGGCGGGGGGGCAGCCCATGCGCGCCTGGGATGCCCCCCCGGCCGGCTTCCCCCGAGGCTTTCAAAGCCGCGGAGGGGCTCCGGCAGGGGGGCAGCCTATGCGCGCCTGGGATGCCCCCCCGGCCGGCTTCCCCCGAGGCTTTCAAAGCCGCGGAGGGGCTCCGGCGGGCGGGCAGCCCATGCGCGCCTGGGATGCCCCCCCGCCAGCTTCCCCCAGGCTTTCAAAGCCGCGGAGGGGCTCCGGCGGGGGGGCAGCCCATGCGCGCCTGGGATGCCCCCCCGCCGGCTTCCCCCGAGGCTTTCAAAGCCGCGGAGGGGCTCCGGCGGGGGGGAGCCCAGGCGCTCCTGGCGGCTTTGCTCCCGGTGCCTCTGGTCTGCTGGGGACCATCTCCAGCAGACCAGGGACACCGGGAGCAAAGGAGGCGGAAGGGCGCTGGGGTATAAGATGAAACCCTATCTTTTAATTAAAAAGATAGGGGGTCGTCTTATACGCCCAGTCGCCCTATACGCCGGAAAATACGGTAGTTCGAATTAAGGGCTGTGTAGCCCCTTAATTCGAACTAGTGGGAGACTAGCCCTCCCCAGGTTTCCCTGGTGGCCACTCTGGCCAACACCAGGGAAACTCGTCTGCCCCCCTCCCAGCCCCGGACCCCTTAAAGGGGCACAGGCTGGCTATGGTGCCTGTGCCAGGTGCAAGCCTGCCAGCACCCAGCCAGCAGACCCTGCACCTGGCACGGCTCGAGCCACCCACCCGCTGCCCCCAGCCCTCCCCCTCTTCCCGGGACCAGGCTGGCGGCTCCCGGGAGCTTTCCCAGGACCGCAAGAGGCGGGCACCCGCCTGGGCTAGTGTGGACATTGTGGACCTCGTCCACGACCTCCATACTAGGCACAGGAAAGTGGCCGGCTAGGGCAGGGGAACTGCCAGCCTGGCCACCCAGGAGCAGGTGTGCATGAAAATCAAGGTGGTCCACTGAGACCCCCGACCCTGAGCCCTGAGCTTACAATGGCCGTACTGGGTCAGACCAAAGGTCCATCTAGCCCAGTAGCCTGTCTGCCGACAGTGGCCAACTCTAGGGACCCTGGAGGGGATGTACCGAAGACAGTGACCAAGCCATTTGTCTCGTGCCATCCCTCTTCAGCCTTCCACAAACCTTGGGCAGGGACACCACTCCTACCCCCTGGCTAATACCACTCCATGGACCCAACCTCCATGACTTGATCTCACGTCCCTTTAAACTCTGTTCTAGTTCTAGCCTTCACAGCCTCCTGCAGCAAGGAGTCCCACAGGTTGACTCTTTGCTTTGTGAAGAACAACTTTCTGTTATTAGTTTGAAGCCTGCTACCCATTCCTTTCCTTTGGTGTCCTCTAGTCCTTCTTTATGGGAACTAATGAAGAACTTTTCTGTATGCACCGTCTCCACCCAACTCCTGCTTTTAGAGACCTCTATCCTGTCCCCCCTCCGTCTCCTCTTTTCTAAGCTGAAAAGTCCCAGTCTCTTTAGCCTCTCTTCATATGGGACCTGTTCCCAACCCCTGATCATTTTAGTTGCCCTCTCCTCTCCCAGATTCTCTCTTCCCCTCTCCCACCTCCTTTTCCCAGTCTCCCCCAGTTTTGTTCAATAAAGACAGATTCCATTTTGGAAGACACGTTATCTTTATTTTGTACATCAAGAAGAGGGGCTAGGGAAGGGTAAGTGGAAGGAGGTGAGGGAGGAATGGGGTACGAGCCCCCGATGGGGAGGACTGGGCTGGCTCTGCGGGCTTCTGGGGGTGGAAGTTCTCCTGCAGCCCCCCAATTGCCTCTTCTCCCCAGATGGCAGCTTGCGGCAAGTGCAGCCGGGCTGATGGCCGAGTGCTGTGATGTGCCTAGTGTGGGCACTCAGGGCACTCCAAGCCAGGACTGCTTTGCAAGTGGGGCACCCCTGAGAATTGTCTGTCCGGGGTGGAGGTCGGGACCCTTTAAGCACAGCCCTCGGCTAGCCTGAGACAGCATCTCCACGCTCTAAGTCCTCCTCTGATGCCCTGCCGGCACTGCTTCCGGCCATCCTTAAGCCTGGTTCAGGGTCCACTTAATGTGGACGCGCTAGTTCGAATTAGCAAAATGCTAATTCAAAGTAGTTTTTAGTTCTAGACACGTTAGTTCGAATTAGCTTAGTTCGAATTAATGTTGTAGTATAGACGTACCCTTAGTGCTACGAGGCGGAGGGGCATCTCTGTGGTAGGGTAAAGTTAGTAACAGAGCAGAGCAAATGCGTTTGAATTTGCACTTAGCATTTACAGATGAAAACTGATATCCTTCCAATTTTTTAAAACCATCCACCAAAAGTTCACCATGTACATGACAATGATATTGGTAGTCCACCAATGATCTCCTCCTCGTGTGCATTCATTCCCAACACACAACTCCAGATTGGAAAGAGAGAGGAGAGAATAGGGGCCTGATGTCTCATCTGTCTTACAGAACAAAAGTGGCTATTGCCTGTATCCTCCACCAACCTTAGTTGGATTGGAGTCTGCTCCCTGGGCTGAATCTGGAGCCAATTGCCAGGAGGGCATTGTTTTCTGATGGCTACGTGAGTGGGTCCTGGCAGTTCAACATGTTTTATTCTCACATTTTAGGTGCTGATTGAAGGTCCCCTGACACTATTCCATGCCATGAAGCGGTCTCCATCTTGTCTTCAATTTTGCTACTGATCCCAGATGCAGCCTTGCGAGGGACAGAGAGCTGGGAAGGATTGCTGACCCATCCTGACATAGGATGTACACCAGAGACTTTTAAGCCAGCAGTTTGTAACATCTCTGCTGAGAGCCTGCATCAAGAACTTAGGGTATGTCCACACTAGCCCCCTAGTTCGAACTAGGGAAGCTAATGAGGGCGACCGAAATTGCAAATGAAGCCCGGGATTTAAATATCACGTGCTTCATTAGCATGTTCCCAGGCGGTTGCCATTTTGGAAATTGACTAGCTCGGAAGAACTGCCCGCATCTACATGCGGCAGAGAAGAGCAATTCCAAAATAAACCCTGACTTCGAATTACCAGTTAAACCTCATGGAATGAAGTAATTTGACAGTTCTTCCAGACTAGTCAATTTCCAAAATGGTGACCACCTGGAAACATGCTAATGAAGCACGGGATTTAAATATCCCACGCTTCATTTGCAATTTCGGTCTCCCTCATTAGCCTCCCTAGTTTGAACTAGGGGGCTAGTGTAGACATACCCTTAGTGATTGGTGTATGTAATGTATTTTCCTTAACAACCTAACTCTCAACCTATTCTTTCTTTCATTAATTAACCTTTAGATTTTAGATTCTAAAGGATTGGCTCAGCATGCTTTTGTGGGTAAGATCCAAAGTGTAAACTGACCGGGGATTTGTGGCTGGTTCTTTGGGACTGGGAGGACCCATTCAGGGTAGGCAAGATTGGGTTCTATAACCCCTCACCTGTGTGTAAGGCCTGGGGCTGATTGTGGCACAGGGAGAGCTCGGGTGTCTGAAAGTTTTGCTCGTGAGGCTTCCTGCTGGCTAGATTGGCAGCTGAAGTACTCGGTGTGACTGGTTTGTGGCCTGTTTGGGAAAGGTCTCCAGTCTGGGGCTGTAAGCAGCTCTGGTTTTGAGCAATTCGCCCTGAGCGGATGCCCTCAGCGGTGGCCAGACCCGTCCCGGTCCATTACAGAGGGGAAGTGACTTGTCCAAGATCCCCCAAAGGTCAGTGGCAAAGCTGAGACTTTAAATGCCCTGACTCATAGCAAGGTGCCTTAGCCACTTTTTTTAACTCCTTGTGTGTTCTTGTCCCTTTCCTGTGATGCTCAGGTGAAAAGCTGCACATATAAAACATATACAAGTTTATGTCACATTTTTTCTTTTAGTCTTATTAACGTGAACAATCATTTGGTTTAACCAAATACACAATTCCAGGCCAACATCAGACTGGGCTGTAGCGGATACTTCCTCAACATGGATACATCAAACATGATCTTTTTACTTCTGTCCTCCAGAGCTTTAGAATCAATATTTGTTTGTTGTTTTATTCCTTGGGGAGAAGGGGCTCAAACAGTGAACACCAAGTCACTGATTTGGTGTGCCAGTGGTTCTCCATTATCAGGGCTTTTGAGCTATTTGTGAGCACTCAGGAAGTTGAGTCACCTGTTTGGTAAGCCTTCCAATTGATAGATAATATCCTACTGAGTGTCCTTCTATTCTGGAGTCTTCCTGACCCTTTACTATGGTCTATAGTACCATGTTTATATAGGGGATAGAAAGATACTTCCACTCTACTTACCATAGGAAATGTGTGTGTGTTAATATCTTTTCTTCCAAATTGTTGGTCTAGTTTATTCTTCTATTCCTAAAATTAGCACAGCTTCATAAGTTTGCTTAGGGTTTCCCTCCTTCCCCTACAAACTTCCCCCACCCCTAACAGCAAGCCTGGGTGAAAGAGAAGGTTCTGAATCCTGTTAAACTTTGAGGCTACATCTACACTGCGGGCTTCTTGTGCAAGAACTTTTTGTGCAAGAGTTCTTGTGCAAAAGAGTTCGTGCACAAAAAGACGCTCTCTTGTGCAAGAAAGCTCTGATGGCCATTTTAGCCATAGGGGTTTCTTGCACAAGAAACCCCTGTTCCCATCCACACAGCTTTCTTGCACAAAAGGGCTTATTCCTTGTGGGGACAGGAATAAGTCTTGCGCAAGAAGCCCTCTCTTCTGATGCTTTACTGTAAATTTACTTGCGCAAGAATACGCGTGCAGCATAGATGAGCCACAAGTTTTTGCGCAAGAACAATCATTCTTGCGCAAAAAATCTGTAGTGTAGAAGTAGCCTGAATGTCTTTCAGATGTTCTGTCAATGACATAACAATGTGCATATAAATCTAGGGGAAACAAAGCAGAAAATACCTTTACAATAAACATGAGCCAGAACCAAATTTTTCTATCCAGAGTTTGAAGTTAGAGAAAATGGGACACAAATCTGAACTCCTTCAGACCCCTGCTGACTTTGCTGAACAAAACTCTGTAAAACGAGATATTGCACATTCTAAAGCATCTATAGCTCCTACCATTTCTTTTTAAAATAGAGATAGGCCAGCACTGGAAGGCTATGTCTACACCGGCAGTTTCTTGCACAAGAAAATCTTGCGCAAGAGTTCTTGTGCAAGAACTCTTGTGCAAGAAAACGTCCACACTGCCATGTGGGAGATGTGCTTTTGCGCAAAAGCATCCATGGCAGTGTGGACGCTCTCTTGCACAAGAAAGCTCCAATGGCCATTTTAGCTATAGGGCTCTCTTGTGCAAGAAATCCCTGCCGAGCATCTACACTGCCCTCTTGTGCAAGAGCTCCTGCGCAAGAGGGCTTACACCTGTTAAAAAAGAGCATAGCTCTTGCACAAGGAGCCCTCTCTTACCACGCCGTACTGTAAATTTCCTTGCGCAAGTGCGGGCGGGCAGTGTGGATGCTCTGCAGATTCTTGCGCAAGAACGGCCGTACTTGCGCAAGAAGCTGCGAGTGTAGACATAGCCGAAGTGTTTATCTGGACATTTTTTTCCCCCTGCTAAAGTCTGGTCACAATCAATTTACCTAAGGAATCACCCCACCCATGATTTACCTCTTGATTGTGCAAAAAACAAAAGCCAGCATATGAACATTTCAGCAAAGCCAGACCTGGCTCAGTTTTGTAATTCTCTGCAATGTATGCATGTTGCTCTACTCTCAAAAGCCACACACCTGCTGGGTGTGGTGTACTGTCCCATCTAGAGGCATTGAGACCACTTACAGACAGAATAATGAGCCTGCTAACAACCAGCTGGCTTTCAGCACATACAGTACGGGCATGTCTACACTAGGAAATTATTTCAAAATACCTTATTTTGAAATAATAACTCCCAAAATAACTATTTCGAAACAGCATGTCCACACTATAGGGAAGCCTTGAAATTAGTCCAAGGCAGGCTACCTTAATGTGGATGCACTACTTTGACTTAGAGCCCCAGGAGGCACTGAGGAGTAATTACTTTGTATGACTCTGGGGACTAGTTATTTTGAAATAACAGCAGCAGAGCATCCACACTACTGCTATTTCGAAATAACTATTTCAAAGTAAGTGTCATTCCTCGTGGAAAGCAGGAGTTATTATTTCAAAATAACCAGCCCCTTAGTTTGAAATAACTGGCTTGGTAGTGTGGATGCTCTGCTTGTTATTTCAAAATAACTCCCGAGTGTAGATCAGGGCTAGAAGTGCATGCACTAAGCTCCAGAGGTCCCAGGCTTGATTCTATCTGTCAACCTTACACCTGTATGCACTGAAGTGAAGGCACACTATTGCAGATGAAAAGCCCTACTTTATGCTTTATTTGCAAAGCCCACAGAACCCTTACACATAGTTCTTATGCTCAGGACCAGGATCTGTTTGTGTTATACCTGTAATCTATTTTCTAAAATAAATTAAAACCAGCAACTAATGGGCAATCCTACAAAAACAAGCCAATGTGCTGTAGGGAGAAAGAAGATTAGAAGTAGACAAGGGAAAGTATATGAAATCAACTTTTCCTCTCTGCTTGCAGGTTTTAATAGCTTAATGTTAAAGAAACAATTATTGTAAAACAAGTTAATTTCATGTCACTTTCATCTTATACTGCCTAGACCAAGGAGATATTTGCCCTTATTTATATCAATGTACCAGTAGGAGCTGTGCATGGGAAGGGAGTGATGTTAACCCCAACAGGCAGGGGTGTTACCCAAACTCCAAATTCTAATTGGAGTGATTCCCCTGTTGTTTTAACTGGATATGGTATGACAGTCTTTGTTACCTCTTCTCTGAAACTGCTGTATACTGTTGCTGTGTCTTCTTCACTGGGATTAGGAGAAGTGATTCTTGAATTTTAAATTGTATCACTTGAATAACTAGATTTCATCAGCAAATAGGATGGTGTCATTACATACAGTGGCAACTCAATGAGACTTTGATTTTTCTGAATTCCTTTGTTATTCAAAATTATTTGAGCACTTCATATGAACATACTTCAGCCTTATGGGTTTGTTTGTGGACAGCTTGCTTTGATGATGCTTTGAAGAATCACTATTCATTATTTATGGAGAATGATGAGTCACTTAAGTTACACACGATATTATTTCTGACACCTGGCAACAATGTTACCAGCTTTCACATTATATCATGTTCTTCCTAAAGCTTCAGGTCTTGGAGTCAGCTGACCACATAAGAATTTCAGGTTTCACTTAAAATACAAAGCAAGTTTCTAGTCTTCCTGTTTGTGAAGGAAAACTTGAAAATAGGATCAGAGTGTACCCTAAAATACAAAAACCGTTAGGCAAGCCACAAAGAATCCCAACATTATTAGTAATATTATTTTCAATCTCAAGATCTTTAAGCCAGTCATGATTTTTGGAATCTGCATCATGCTTTCTATATGTAACATTGGAGCCATGCTGCTCCCAGAATATTAGAGAAACAGAGTAGTTGAGGTAACATCTTTTATTGAACCAACTTTTGTTCATATTTGAAGATCTGGGCCTGGCTGAATCATTTATAAATGGGAGAAAGGAAATCAACATGTTCCCAGATGGTTATGCAAATATTTCTTCTGTGAGAGTACAGTCTCACAGGACTTGCTTTCTGTGATCATTCTTGTGAATTAAAGAAAAATGAAAAAGATGTTAGCAGCAAATGAATGAAAATTGTTGTAAATATCAGCAATGTGGATGAGCGTGAGTATTCGAACAAACTCCTTTTGCAGATCTGTTCATTCCCAATGTATGATAAATATTAATATCACATTGAAATCACAACAGCGTTTTGGCTGAGTCATGCCAGTGGCTTTGCAGCTTTAACGTTTTGATTACAGTATCAAAGGGACACTGTCATAGAGGAAGTTCTGCCAAGTCTGAAATTGAGACTAGGCTTTGGGCATTCACGGTCAAAAAGGTATATAACAGATTTATTATAAAGATATAGCCAAAGAGAAACTGTCAAGTCACGAAGACCAAGATTTATATTTTGGAAAATCAAGGCGTTTTTACAAAACCAAATATTTTTCTGGGTTTCTTTTATATGTGACAAAAAGTAGCATTGGGCTACTGTTTGAAAACCACAAAAGGACATTAATGTGTCCAAGATTAGTTGCATATGCACCCTTCCTAGGCTCCAACCACTGGCTTCAGACAGTGAGTAAAGGTACCTTACAAATTCTAGGCAACAGTGAGACTGCAAGCTGGAGTCCTGGGACCCTCAGAACCTTGCAGAGACATCTCCGCTACCCGATTTTAGAATGTGCACTTTCTCAGTTTCTCCCACATATTGAAAACTTTACATGAATCCTCAGAATAAACCACTTAAATTAATGGCTTCATGGCAGGGTGGGAGGCAGACGGGCCAGCTTTTATCTTGGAATCACTACTGCTTAGGGCCTTACAAGAACATCTGCATCTGGAGACACTAACAATTGAGACTATTCTTGCACAAGATCACCTCTAGTTCTGCAGGGAAGAACTTTTGGGGCTCACAAAGAACTGGGGGTGTCTATAAACAGATGTGGAGGCTTGTCTAGTAAGTTAACTGTGTTAAGTTCTCCTCTGTAAGTTATACACCATTTAAAAAAATAAAAATGTTTGCACCAATATAAATGAAAGGAGAATATAGACACTGAACCAAGCTCACTATAACCTCATCAGGTAAGAGGTCTCTGTAGTATGTTGGCATAAGTATGTTCATTAGAGATGTATGAACGAAATAATTAATTTGAAGAATAGCCACCATGATCTGCCATCTCAGTATGGAAATAATAGAAAATAGGATTTTGTGTGGCTATAGAGGAGAGAAAAGCACTATGGTTTATTAAAATGCCTGTCTAGGAATAGGCCAGATAGCTGGGGAGAAAAGCTTTGCCTTTTACCTCTAGGATGCCCCCTTCAGTCCTGCCTAGGTCGGAAGTAACTTGTGATTGTCACTGTTGCATAACTAGGTGGTAGTCTATTTCCATGACTTTGATGACTCAGTCCAGTTGCCAGCAAAAAGAGATTAACATCACAAAAACCACAGCAATTGGCCAGTGTGACGGTGCAGTCTCTGCACACAAGCTAACGGTGTGTTTGTTATGGTCCCTCCATGCCAGAATGAGGCACATGATGGAGATGAGTGGGGCAGTTAGCTGTTGTCTGTTTCTGTGGAGAAACAGAAGAGACTGATTTTCAGGGCTGTCCATCTTTCACCTTCCATCATTACTAAACACACACAGGTTTTTGGCTGCCTGAGAATCCATACTCTCCTGCCTTCACTTCATAGCTCCAGATACAATTGTCTTCTTCCCAAACTCCTGAGTCCCAGCTCCTTGATGGTAGGGTGGCTGCCAAGAACAATGAACAAATTAAGGTCAGAGGAGGAGATATTGCTTTCTCATTTACTGCAGCTTTTCCCTTCCTCATCACCCTGGATATAGCTGTAATTTACGAGAACAATTTGCCAGAGCACTCTGCGTGGTCATCCTGAGTTATGAGGTTTAAAGTGACAGATCAGTTACGGTCGCTGATTTGATTTGACAATTCTTTTGCATAAGGTCTTGCCAAGAGGAAGAAGGCAGGGGAGGAGGGATGTTTATAGTTTTCATTTTATTTATTTACTTTTGTCCTCTGTGCCACAGAATGAGGATAGGGATAGGGCATGACAAATCAATACTGTAAGGGACAGCCTGCCACATAACAGGGTATGTACTCACTTGTCCCTATTTCAGCGCTTATTTATTTATTAAGATTTTGACGCAAGCTTAAAAAGCATACCTACACGTACACTCCTAGCTATCCTTGATGTAACTTGAACAATCAAATTAATACCCAATAATATTAATAATTGCAGGATAATTCAGTATCTCTGCAGCCCACGTGTAAACCAGAATCTCAAATTCTCTACCACACCAAGAATTCCTACCTCTTGGGATTCCTCTCTTTTTTCAAATTCCAGGATAAAAAGATGCCTTGAAGGTCATCAGACTTGAGTTATTTCAGATGGATGGGGGAACAAAAAGTCCTGGCTGGGATGATTTAGTTGGGGTTGGTCCTGCTTTTAGCAGGGAGTTGGACTCGATCACCTCCTGAGGTCTCTTCCAACCCTATTCTATTATTCTATGAACAAATTCTAAAGCTGCAAGTCCTCTCAGAGACCACCCTCCCTGCCAATCGTTCCCTCCGAGGGTTTCATCTCAAGTACCTCTGGCTCATCCCAATATGGAGGCACAGCACAAGAAGAGAGGTGGACTCTCAGGAACATAGCTTTTAATGGTCAGACTCACTGCTTTTGTTTCTGTGACTTAGTATTCCATCATCCCTCTGTTTTTACTATGGTTCTACCACAATAATGTTGTGCTGCAGCTAGTTAAGATCTCATTCATATAGACAGGCAACAGCAAAATACCACCTGGAAAAGATTATTACTTTCACAAGATTTTTCCTTTACAAGTTGTTGGGCCAGACACCGGTGGCAATATGCAAGGATTGGCTATAGCCAGTGCAGGTGATGATCTGCCAATGCACTAGATTCTTGACCTATAGCACCTTTCTCTTTTCCAATCCTGAGCCTCAGCAAACATTTGCCAATATGTTACAATCTTCCCCTGCAGCATCTTTTCTGTTCTAGTTCTAGGCACCCACAACTCTGCCCAAACACCTTAATACTGACCTAGAGCAACCCTTACTTTTTCTGTCTTGGCTCTTTCCTAAGTAGACAAGGGAAATCATGACAAACTGTGGATTTATTTCAGATTGTAGACAAAAATCTATTAGGAACTAGAGCAGGGCTGGGCAAAATACATCCTGCAGGCTGGATCTGGCCCACCATGCCACCAGATCCAGCCCATGGATGCAGCAGAGAGCCCCAGGTAGGCTCCCTGCTTGCCTCGCCCTACCCACATGCCACTCAGAAAAGCAGCTGCTGGGCCATTTCTCTTTCACAACTGTGAGCCTGAAGGGGAGGAGGGGAACGGCTTCATGAAATTCCCCATCCCCAGAACAATCCCATTGTCTGGTTTCTGGCCAATGGGAGCTGCCTGTTTGAAAAACAGGCAGCACATGAAGCACCACTCCCCTCAGGCTCATAGTTATTCACACACACACACATGGCCCCCTGAACCCTGTGCAGGGACAGGCAAGGAGGCAACCCAGCCCCCCCAGCCCTCTGTCCCCCTACCCCACATAACCCAAACCATCTACCCCTTCCTGTACCCATACCCCCTGCCAGAACCTGCACCCCAGCCCGCTGCCTTAGGTCACAACCCAAGTCCCTGCACTCCAGTCTAGTGCCCCAAGCCACCACCGCCTCCTTCACCCAAACTCCCTCACAGACCCCACACTCCCTCCTACACTCTAATGCCTTACCCCAAGCTCCCTTCTGCACCCACCTCCATCCAAAGCCCTCCATGCTTAATATCATGAAAGAGTACAGCCCTTAACTAATGTCCAAAATCTTGGAGTGGCCTCCCCATCAAAAATTATTGCCCACCCCGAACTAGAGTTATGTCACCAAACCTCTTTGATTTGTGATTAGGGCTGAGCAAATAATTCAGTATGATAATGTACTAAGTAAATGTAAAGTCTCTTTCTACTCATAGATGTTCTGTAACCAGATTGTGTGTGACCTACGATGTCCTCATATTTACTTGTTATTGGAAATTAGACACATTTTAAAATTTGTTACTAAATCATTAGTAGTAATATTAACAAGTATAATATTCAAAATGTGAACTGTATTACTTAGTTATGATTAGTCACATTAGTCAAATGGGATTGTTTCTGTTCCCAAATATTTATAATTTAGAGAACAGCTTGATGAAACTCCTGGGGCTCTGAATCTCTCAGGGAGAGGAAGAAGATAAACAGGATTAGAACACGTTTAGACCTTTACTTACTGGGCTCACCAGGTCTTTCACAAAACATCATTCCTAGGAAAAAGGGACTGAGGCATAAATATAATTTAGACTTAATAACATTGCATTGCATCCACACATAGTGACTTTTTGTACATTCACAATCCTAGCTGTGAGGAGAATGCTTGTATCTGTGTTTGTGACAGGGCCCTGTAAAGGCATATTGGGAACCCTATCCCCCTGCTTTGTCACTCAGATGTTTGTATAATGTGAACACAAGCTTAGCTATACAAATTAATTTTTCCGTTTCTGTGACTACTAGCAGACAGACTACCATTCTTCTCATTTCTGAAATTAGGATTTGGATTTATGGTGTTGCCTATGTTAAGAGTTATCAGTAGTCTTGCAATATGTAATGTTTTACTTAAAGCCCTAGCACCTGGAATCATGTGAATATATGTGTTTCAGTTTTCATTTAAAAAAATAGTTTCTAGCCATTGTCGCTACAAGGGAAAATATGACCTAAGTGGACCCTTAAGACTCAAAATCCTGAAGATATATTAAAAGAATTCATAATTTATTATTATTTTAAATCTTATCATTCTAAAGCCAATTTTATGATTCTGGGGATCTTTCTCATGAGTGTTGAAAGTTTGGGTAGCAATATAGATTCAGGTCTCCAGAAATGAAAGGCCAGGGCCACCAAACCTTTATTTAAAACGCTCTACCTGTGTCCTTTGGTTAGACCATTCAGTAAAAGAAGCCCAGTCTCACGGTTTATCTTCTGACATTTGTGGGGCACATAATTCACTCCAAGGGTTCTAACTTCCACCTTGTATCCAATGTGCCCTTTCCATTTAGGCATCAGATGAAAAGTGCCTTCTGTGGAAAGCATCATGTTTTCCCCACTCGATGGGCTACATATGCAGTTGAGCTCTGGAGTTCCCATTAACCAGCCATTTCAGTATAAACAAATTGATTCTCCATGCCTTTCACCAGCTGCACCTTTCTAGTCACTGCCTTGACTCTCCTCCAACTCAGAGGTTATAATTGTATATAATATGCCAAGCACAATTGCCTCACCTGCAAAGCCAAAAAGCCCCTTCTGCAGATTTATGGATCATTTTCCTGAGGGGGTACCTCCAGCTATTGCTTGTCTTCACTGAGCTTCCCCCTCCCCCCAGTACGGGTCACTTAAACCTTCCCTTCTTTTCACCCCATGTTCCATTCTCTTGTTATGATTCTAGGCAGAGGATGAGCTTATCACAGCCCACTCATTCTTAGCAATACATGCTGTTTCTATCTGTGCTCCAAGTGCTCCCATGGATCTTGGTCAGGCAGAACAAAAATGAACTTGGTCTGAACCATCCCTGAACAAGCATTAGCATGGCAGCAAGCTGCTCACACATTCAGTACAACAGGTCAAGTGTGTTCTGGAACACAGTGTCTGGCTGGATGCGTGGCCTCTGCCTTGCTAACGTGCCAGGTCATGTTCACACCAGGTTCCTCCTTGCCTCAGCTTCTTCCCAGGAAGCAGCATGGCAGAACCACCGGGAGATGGTTGAACTCCAAGAAGGTGAGTGGTGTGAGGTATATTTAGCTTTAATCAATTGGTGTAAAGAACCCAGGGCCTCCCTTGAGGCAATAGGTGTCACTATTATCTGAGCGTCATGTTACTTTTGCAGAGCAGAGGTAGTTTCTGAGATGTTTCTTCCATCCCTCTAATTCTAACCCCCTTGTCAGCATGCTCTACAAACATTTTACATGTGTGCTGAGCAGTTCTGACTCCTCTCTCATATCCTCTGTCTCCCACGTACCCAAAGACCCTTCCTCTCTGACTTCATTCCATCTACCAGATAACCCTTCCCACCGTCCTCCCATCTATCCCAGGGACCCAGCAATCCTTTCCCTACCACACTGATCTCTCACACCCCAAACAATCCTCCTCCTCTGGTGCATGTATTCAGATTCCCCTTCCTCCTGTGTTCCATGTTCTATAATCACCCTCCTCCTATATGGCATGCTGTTGGATTTCCTGTCTACCTGTACAGGCAGTCCCCGGGTTACGTACAAGATAGGGACTGTAGGTTTGTTCTTAAGTTGAATCTGTATGTAAGTCGGAACTGGCTTCCAGATTCAGCCGCTGCTGAAACTGACCAGCGGCTGACTACAGGAAGCCTGAGGCAGAGTTGCTCTGCCCCGGGCTTCCTGGAATCAGCCTCTGATCAGTTTCAACAGGCTGAATCTGGACGCCAGTTCCATACAGATTCAACTTAAGAACCCCAGGCGTCCCCAAGTCAGCTGCTGCTGAAACTGATCAGCGGCTGATTCCAGGAAGCCCGGGGCAGAGCAACTCTGCCTCGGGCTTCCTGTAGTCAGCGCTGGTCAGTTTCAGCAGCGGCTGACTTGGGGACGCCTGGGGCAGAGCAGCTGGGGTGCAGCTGGGTTGCTCCAGTAGCGCCGCTCCTCGGAGAACATGGACAGCGGACAGCCCGGATGCGCTGCGGCTGTCCCGCTGCCGGCGTCCTCAGAGGCTTTGCTCCCCGTCTCCCTGGTCTGCTGGCCTCCAGCAGACCAGGGAGACGCGGAGCAAACCCTGTTCGTAACTGCGGATCCGACATAAGTCGGATCCGCGTAACTCGGGAACTGCCTGTATTGTATACCCTGCCATGCTGAGATATTCCACGTCGTTCTCTTCATATTCATTAATAATCTACAGCAAATTTGACCCTATCTTTCTCAACGCGGCATCTTTCCAAGTTATAGCATCCCTCAGCTGTCTCCATATGGTACCTTCCGTTCTGTTACCTTGCCATGTATTTATTTTAAGTGATAAATCCCAGAGGAAGTGAGTTCAATCACCAGCAGCTGACACCCTGCTTAAAGCACAGCTTTCGCTTCATGTGTTTTCTTGTCTCTGGTTTACTTGTTTTACTGCCTCTGAGGGCATCGGCTACAGTACCGTGTCTTGTGCTGATGCACAAAATAACAGAAGATCCTACTCTGCTGAGTAGCTGGTTTTGTTTGGAAAAAGAAAACTGTCTTGGGGAAAAACTAGGGTTGCCCTTGTTACAGAAGCTGTGAGTGGCAAACCCCTTGTATAGATACTGAGCAAACCCCTTGTATAGATACTGAGCAAACAGAGTTCTGAGTTATTTATAGGGAAAGAATAAGCTAAGGTGTTTATATAAAACACATTAATAATTTCACCCTTTCCCTCTGTATTTACTAAATTGATTTTTGAACTGCAAGCAGTCATATTGCAATAAATATCGTTGAAATCCATTGCACGTACTGGTTTATAAATTGTGAGCCATAATTCAGCAAGAGACTGGGTGCTGGGTTTTTTTTTCTTTTCCTTTCCTCCAGCCCTTAAGCCAGCACAACTCTTAAGCAAAGTAATAAATTGGGAATAACAAAAGCACTGCTAACTAAATTTCACTTGTCAGCTTTAAGATTTCATGCTGCGTGTTAAGTTCTTGCAAATATCACAAAGCTTAAAAAACAACAAGAAAAACTGCTATGCAATTCCCTGTGGCTGAAAGGCTTTTGTGCTCAGATCAGCCAGGAGGGTCAAAGGGTCTTGCTTTTCAATTCCTAATAGGAACCCCCTTTTCTTTGCCACCAACACCTGACTCATGCACTTCCAGAAGCATGGCCACGTTCCCATGGAACCACCCCCTGACGTCTGTAGTACTGGAAAGAGCAGAAGATAGACCCACTAATAACAAGACTCGCCCATCCCTGCATTAGAGTGAGAGAAGAAATAAACAGAGAACACTTTGTAAGCGGACATCTCACCGGAGAAGGAAGCAAAACCATCCACCTGCCAAGTGGGAGTAGAACTTTGCTGATGTCTTTAATAATTTCAAGGAGATATAGGAGAACTGGCAGAAGAGGGAGTTAAGGGGCAAAGTATATTTAAAGGGACATTGCCCTACAATGTTATTTTCCTGGCACCAAATCAAACATTCAGATCCCAGTGTATGAATATTGTTTGAAGGTGTAATTATTATTCGTCAGCTTGTTCTTAGTATTTCCTTGGATCTGGATTGCTGGATATTTAGGCATCAGATAAGAGGCTTCCTTTAGAATGTAGGAGAGGTGGTTACCGAGAGCCAGGAGACATCTGCTTATTATCTCTTCCTGCAGACAAGGCAGGAGGAGATAAGCCTCCCCTGCCACCAGCTCACCAAAGGTTTGGTCCAGGAGAAGAACTGAGGTCCAAATACCAGCTGCAGCTGATATCGACTCACAGGAAGCAATCAAGATGGGTTGAAGTGAGACGAGCGACTCACAGGAAGCAATCAGGATGGGCTGAAGTGAGACGAGCCTCAAGGCACTATTCATGTGCTTAATGTGAGCCCTGTTCTTAAGAGCTTTGCTGAACTAAGATCTAAATACTGTCCCTTCAGGAGATAATGGAGCATGATTTATGGACCCACCATTAGCCAGCAAAGAGGTTCAACTGGGTGACGCTGAGGGTCATCAAGTCTCAACCACCTCTGGGTAAAGAGGATTTCGTACAGGGCACAGCTTTCAAAAGGGCCTATATGACATTTTCAAAAGTAACAGAGGCAATTAAGCGCATATGCCTCATCAAAAGCCAGTGTGTCATAGGCCCAAATCCTCAAAGGTCCTGTGCTGAGATGCCTCGCCAGGTGCCTGAAATCCAGTGAGCAACAAGGATTTTAAACTGCAGCTTGAACTGCAGCAAGGGAGGTTTAGGTTGAACATTAGGAAAAAATTCCTAACTGTCAGGAAGGTTAAACACTGGAATAAGTTGCCCAGGGAGGTTGTGGAATCTCCATCACTGGAGATATTTAAGAGCAGGTTAGACAAACACCTATCAGAGATGATATACACCATGTTAGGTCCTGCCATGAGTGCAGGGGACTGGACTTATTGATCTCTAGGTACCTTCCAGGTCTAGTATTCTGATTCCATGATATCAAAGCTCAGGCTCAGCCTAAGCTGGAACCTCTCCATAGTCTAGGTAGTAGCACTGACATTTTCAAAGCTGCTTACCTGCTGTCTATGCCTGCAGGCACCTGTATTTGCCAACCCACTGAGCCCTGATGCTACCCCACAGCTTCAGAACCCTGAAGTCAGAGCCTCAAAGAAAGGCCCCAAACCAAGTTTCAAACTAAGGGTATGTCTACACTACCCCGCTAGTTCGAACTAGCGGGGTAATGTAGGCATACCGCAATTGCAAATGAAGCCTGGGATTTGAATTTCCCGGGCTTCATTTGCATAAGCCGGCCGGCGCCATTTTTAAATGCCGGCTCGTTCGAACCCCGTGCTGCGCGGCTACACGAGGCGTACAGATAGTGCGGAATGGCTCTCTAGTTCGAACTATCTAGCCCGTGCCGTGTGTAACCGCGCGGCACGGGGTTCGAATGAGCCGGCATTTAAAAATGGCGCCGGCCGGCTTATGCAAATGAAGCCCAGGAAATTCAAATCCCGGGCTTCATTTGCAAGTGCGGAATGCCTACATTACCACCCTAGTTCGAACTAGGGTGGTAGTGTAGACATACCCTAAGTGAGGAAGTGCGTGCTCACTGATTGGACAGAACCTTTAGGCATGCTCCGTGTCTGCTTTATGAATGGAGAATGATCAAATCCTGCTGCAGGAAAGATAGGTGCAGATCACCCACCGATGGGAGCCAAGCACAGCACTTGCACAAAAGACAGCTAAGGCACAGAGAAACATAGGGCAACTCTGAGAGCTGTATCAGCTGTGGGCAAGTTTCAGCTGCAGGGCTCACTGGTTTTTGTTGCTTCATTCCAAGAGAAGTTCATATCTGAGGATGCTGAGTGGAGGGAAGCCTCTATCTCTGGCCCATTAGACAGGCACACCAGGTCAGGCTTGTAGGCTATGTCTACATTGCAAAGAAAAACCTCTGGCGCTGAGTCTCAGGGCCTGGGTCAATTGACAGAGCTGGGACTGTGAAGCTAAAAATAGCAATGTAGACATATGGGCTTGAAGGACCAGACTCTGAAACCCAGCAAGCAAAGACGATCTCAGAGCCCAGACTCCAACCTGAGTGGAAACTTCTACACTGCTATTTTTAGCCCCAATGCTCAACTCAATTGACCCAGGCTGTGAGACTAAGGCCAGGTCTACGCCGGACACAATATTGAACTAAAGTACAGAATTCTAGCTACATGAATAGCATAGCTGCAGTCCTCGTACCCTAGTTCAACTTACGGTGGTGTCAGCTCTGTGGGGGGGTCGATAGGAGACACTCTCCAGTTGACTTTCCTTATTTCTCGTGACCCAGTGGAGTACCGGAGTGGATGGGAGCAAAATCAGCAGTCGATTTAGCAGGTCCTTACTAGACCCACTCAATTGACACCTAGGAGACCGATCTCCACCATGTAAATCTCTCAGGGTATGTCTACACTACAAAGTTAGTTCGAACTAACGGACGTTAGTTCGAACTAACTTTAATAGGTGCTACACTAGCGCTCCGCTAGTTCGAATTTGAATCGAACTAGCGGAGCGCTTAGTTCGAACTAGGTAAACCTCATTTTACGAGGACTAACGCCTAGTTCGAACTAGCTAGTTAGAACTAAGGGCTGTGTAGCCCTTTAGTTCGAACTAGTGGGAGGCTAGCCCTCCCCAGGTTTCCCTGGTGGCCACTCTGGCCAACACCAGGGAAACTCTATGCCCCCCTCCCGGCCCCGGACCTCTTAAAGGGGCACGGGCTGGCTACGGTGCCCGTGCCAGGTGCAAGCCTGCCAGCACCCAGCTAGCAGACCCTGCACCTGGCACGGCACAGAGCCACCCACCCGATGCCCCCCAGCCCACCCCCTCTTGCCGGGACCAGGCTGGCGGCTCCCGGGAGTTTGCCCTGGACCGCAAGAGGCGGGCACCTTCCTGGGCTAGTGCGGACATCGTGGACCTTGTCCACGATCTCCGCACTAGGCACAGGAAAGTGGCCGTCTAGGGCAGGAGAGCTGCCAGCCTGGCCACCCAGGACCAGGTGTGCATGAAAATCAAGGGGGTCCACTGAGACCCCCGACACTGAGCCCTGAGCTTACAATGGCCGTCCTGGGTCAGACCAAAGGTCCATCTAGCCCAGTAGCCTGTCTGCCAACAGCGGCCAACCCTAGGGACCCTGGAGGGGATGGACCGAAGACAATGACCAAGCCATTTGTCTCGTGCCATCCCTCTCCAGCCTTCCACAAACTTTGGGCAGGGACACCACTCCTACCCTCTGGCTAATAGGACTCCATGGACCCAACCTCCATCACTTTATCTCACTTCCCTTTAAACTCTGTTCTAGTTCTAGCCTTCACAGCCTCCTGCAGCAAGGAGTTCCACAGGTTAACTATTTGCTTTGTCAAGAACAACAACTTTCTCTTACTAGTTTCAAGCCTGCTACCCATTCCTTTCCTTTGGTGTCCTCTAGTCCTTCTTTATGGGAACTCAGGAAGAACTTTTCTGAATGCACCCTCTCCACCCAACCCCTGCTTTTAGAGACCTCTATCCTGTCCCCCCTCCGTCTCCTCTTTTCTAAGCTGAACAGTCCCAGTCTCTGTAGCCTCTCTTCATCTGGGACCTGTTCCCAACCCCTGATCATGTTAGTTGCCCTCCCCTCTCCCAGCCTTTCTCTTCCCCTCTCCCACCTCCTTTTCCCAGTCTCCCCCAGTTTTTGTTCAATAAAGACAGAGTCAATGTTGGAAGAAACGTTATCTTTATTTTGTACATCAATAAGAAGGGGGGCTAAGGAAGGGTAAGTGGAAGGAGGTGAGGGAGGAATGGGGTACGAGCCCCCGATGGGGAGGACTGGGCTGGCTCTGCGGGCTTCTGGGGGTGGAAGTTCTCCTGCAGCCCCCCAATTACTCCCTCTCCCCAGATGGCAGCCTGCGGCAAGTGCAGCTGGGCTGATGGCCGAGTGGTGTGATGTGCCCAGTGTGGGCACTCAGGGCACTCCAAGCCAGAACTTCTTTGCAAGCGGGGCACCCCTTAGAACTGTGTGTCCGGGATGGGGGTCGGGACCCTTTAAGCGCAGCCCTCGGCTAGCCTGAGACAGCATCTCCATGCTCTAAGTCCTCCTTTTATGCCCTGCCGGCACTGCTTCCGGCCATCCTTAAGCCCTGTACAGAGTCCACTCAATGTGGACTTGCTAGTTCGAACTAGCAAAACGCTAGTTCGAACTAGTTTTTAGTTCTAGACGCGTTAGTTCGAACTAGCTTAGTTCGAATTAACTAATTCGAACTAAGTTAGTTCGAACTAGCGCTGTAGTGTAGACGTACCCTCAGTAAGTAGAGACAAGGCTTCAGTGCCACAGGTTTTCCTTTGCACTGTACACATACCCTGAAAGACCCACACCCCTCTCCTCCTCTTCCTGGCATTTCACTTCTATCCATCTTAGGCATCACCCTACATAGCTTAGGGGTTAGGTGTTGCAACATTGGGCAAAGTAATGCCTCTGGTCTTTTGAGGATCTGGACCCTAGAAGCTGAAGTCTCAGAGAAAGTCAATAGGGCTTAGGCTTTTCAGTGCCTAACGTAATTTTTGGAAATTAAACCTCCTTGTGGGTGGCCTGCATCCATCTCTCCTGCTATAGGTGGCACTTAGGCCTTTACAATACTGAGCAGAGCAACATTTGGGCTGTGTCTACACTTGAAAGTAGGAATAAGAGATCCTCCGGAAAAGGCTTTATTTTCCAGAGAATCACGTCTAGACTGGCGCTTTTCTCCGGCTTATCTCCAAGCCGGAAAAAAGCGGCAGCCACGTTAATGCAAATACCGTGGGGGATATTTAAATCCCCCGCGGATTTGCCTATTCCAAAGTGCTACATTAGCATCCCTTTTCCGGAAGGGATGCCAGTGTAGACACAGCCTTGTTGTTTGCCTTGAAAAGTCTGTGCTTTAGGTACTTCTGAAAATTTAACCCATGGACTTTCCTACCTTTATCTTTAGACTGTTATTTTATAATCCCTTCATCTGACTGTAATACTATGAAAATAACCAACGGCTTCTAAACCTCTGGGCTGCATCTAGGCTGGCAAGTTTTTCCGCAAAAGCAATTGCTTTTGCCAGCTGGAAAAATTTGCCAGCTGTCTACACTGGTCGCTTGAATTTCCGCAAGAACACTGACGATCTCATGTAAAATTGTCAGTGTTCTTGCGGAAATACTGTTCTGCTCCTGTTCGGGCAAAAACCCTCTTGCGCAAATGCTTTTGTACAAGAGGGCCAGTGTAGACAAAGCGGCAGGGGCAGATGACCGTTTTGCGGGGCCCTGGGCAGCATAATTCCGCGGGGCCCCCCCTTTGCCACGGCGCATGCACAGTGACGCCATGCGCATGCACGGTGGCGCCACGGCGCATGCGCGGGGCTTTCTGAAGCACGGAGCCCGGGGCGGCCGCCCCGTTCGCCCTGCCCTATATCTGCCCCTGCAAGGCGGTATTGTTTTGCGCAAAAAAGCCCCAATCGCGTAAATGGCGATCGGGGCTTTCTTGCGCAAAACCGCATCTAGATTGGCACGGACGCTTTTCCACAAAAAGTGCTTTTGCAGAAAAGCGTCCATGCCAATCTAGATGCTCTTTTCCACAAATGCTTTTAACGAAAAAACTTTTCCGTTAAAAGCATTTTTGGAAAATCATGCCAGTCTAGACGTAGCCCTGGTCTTTTGGTTCTTAGTCTCCCTTCCCACAAAGCACAGTCCATCCACTTGGCTACTTTGGGGGTCACTGCAATAAACATTTGTTGTACAAACACCATTCCTAGGACACTTGCACCCTTTTATCGCTTCCCTTCAGTAAGATCCCCTTTCCCTCGGACATCACTGAGGCTATGTCTAGACTACAGGCTTCTTCTGGAAGAAGCTTTTTTCAGAAGAGATCTCCCCAAAAAACTACTTCAGAAAGAGAGCATCCACACTGCAAAAGGTCATTGAAAAAGCGATCTGCTTTTTCGAAAGAGAGCATCCAGACTGAATGGATGCTGTCTCGCAAATAAGCTGTGATTACTATGGACGAAGTGGCCACCAGAGCACCTGTGCTTTTTCCTCTTTCCTCTTCTTCCGAAAGAACTCCCTCTTCCCTGTCCACATACGCCTTTTTCCAAAAGAGCTCTTTCAGAAAAAGGCTTCTTCCTCGTAGAATGAGGATTATCAATCCTGGAAAAAACCCTCTGTCCTTTCAATTTTCTTGTGGAAGAATATGATTGCAGTGTGGATATTCCTCAAGTTTGGTCAGAAAAACTACCGTTTTTCCGACAAAACTCTGTAGTATAGACATACCCTCTGACTGACTTGCTGGGAATCCTCCAGGGTTTTGAGTCTATAGGATCTAACATTTAAAGCATCTTCAGAATTTGCCTTCTAGCTCCGGCCACACCAATGGCTTTACCAGTGCTTCAACTATTTATGTCTTTTAAAAAGGAAGTAGCTGGAGAAATGGTCAAAATAGAAAATTAATCAGCTGGAAAAAAACATATACCAAGGGCTTGAGAGAGACTTTGGAGAGCTGAGAGCACAGACAAGCCAGGGAAAGTGGCACGCACATGCGGCAAATGGATCGGGAGGATCTGAGATTCTCAGGGTTCCTATCATTTAGTCATTTGCTCAGCTGACGTTCCAGACAAAATGTCACTTTCCCCTTGACACCACAGAGAACATTTTCAAGCCCTGACGGCTCACTCAGGGATCTTCAAGGGACATTCTTAGCCGCCGTTTCCGCTGGCATCAATCATAACTAGCCCTTTATAAAGACACACAACCCCCTTTGCTGTGACCCAAGGCTCTCATCTCTCACACAGATTTGCTATAAAGTGCAGCACTAAAGGCCATATGCAGAGGAACCAAAACGTTTCCACGCTGCCTGAGAAATCTCCCTCGGGTGAAGAGACAGAAGCTGAGTTGAGCGCAGTGACCATGCAGGAAAATCCATAGCCTCCATAGATTTGTGATCTGTGGCGAGAAATGTAGGGTAGATATTTTTAAAACGCAGGACCATTAAACTCTCAAAATTGGCCTGCTCTCCTGATATTTAAACGATACAGTGTGACACCATATATTTTAAATATATTCCTTCTGGACTTGTTAACTATAAACTGTCTCATCCCATTTATTGTAAATGTCATGAAAATGGCCACTCTTGTCACACAGTAACCATTTTACATTTTTTTACTGGGCACAGAAAATTTAAGAACCAAATCAGGGACCTGAAACTCCCAGGAAAATGTATTTGTTAGAAGCTGGAGTATTTATCCAGGTTGTTATTGTTCTCATCTTTTCTTTTTCCCCTTTGCCGTGATTTGTGTTTATTGTGATTGGAATCACCATATGAACATATACAGGTCCTGGCTGTGCTTGTGATTTGGGGATGTATAACGAGTATTAGTCACTGGCCTGCTGATATCATAAATTGAGGCAGATGTAATGAACGGCTCAGTCCTTTGCTGCATGAAAGGAACAGCCGAGTGGTAATGAAAAGTGTCACAAACAAATGAAGAATTTCCTAATTACAAAGGCGCCTTTGTGTGGGATTTGTGGGGCAATCTGAATGGGTTGCCTGCATGTATCCAGGAGCATGGATTGTGTGATCACATATGTGGGAGAGCGGGTACTATACAGCATGCCCAAGTACCTATATACTCGATATCCACAAGGGCAGTAATATTTAAAAGATAGCCTTGTCAGTAGGCCATGCTCCCTGGGCATTTGAGAGTGCTTAAAAACACCTCTCACATTATAGACATTGAATAATAATGTGCCCAACCCCTCTAAGAAGACCTATTTCCAGACATATCAAATGCTCAACTTCTGCATCACAGATAATAAAATATCCATAAGCACCATAAAGGTGCAATGAAATGGACTGTGTACATGTTACCTCACTGTGCACTCACTGCCAGATTTTTAGCCCAACAGTTCCCGTTGTGAACCCCTTTGTCCAGGTTTTCAAAAGAGCTATGCATCCAACCTGCTGAGCTGTTTTGAAAACTGGTGCTTTCCAGTCCAGAAGCCTGAGCAATCGTAGTTTGAAATGACTGATCATGGAGCTAATAAATAAAATTATTGGCCTTCTAAGCATGACTCCTGAGGGCTTAATAAATATTACAGCCCAGCTCCTTAGTTGGTGTTAATAGATATAGTTTCATTGACTTCAATGGAATGATGCCATATACCCCAGCTGAGATCTGGCCTTTTGGTTATTTGTATAATCACGTGTTTGCATGTTTGCATCCTGCCCAGGTGCTTGTGTGTACATTTGCCTGCTCATTTATGAACATACTGATTATCTTGTTTGCATGAGTGTGCATGTGTGTGAGGTGACTGTTTGTGTAGTGTCTCTTGAGGCTTGAACCTCACTGATCAATTATGACACCATCAAAGCACTGCAGACCTTTCTGGGAGGGCTCTCCTGAAATCTCAGCTACCTGGTATGCCAAGAACATCAGGCAGGATCTGGCCTGTTAACTGCAAACTCAAGCCCAACATGCACACAATGATAATTGCAGTTAGTAGAAGTCACTGGTAACAAGTGAGGACACATTCACTGATCATAGAATACTATAGAATACTAGGACTGGAAAGGACATTGAGAGGTCATCGAGTCCAGTCCCCTGCCCTCATGGCAGGACCCAGTACTGTCTAGACCATCCCTGATAGATATATATCTAACCTACTCTTAAATCTCTCCACAGATGGGGATTCCACAACCTCCCTGGGCAATTTATTCCAGTGTTTAACCACCCTGACAGTTAGGAACTTTTTCCTAACATCCAACGTAAACCGCCCTTGCTGCAGTTTAAGCCCATTGTGTTTTGTTCTATCCTCAGAGGCCAGGAAGAACACATTTTCTCCCTCTTCCTTGTGACACCCTTTTAGATACCTGAAAACCGCTATCGTGTCCCCCCTCAGTCTTCTCTTTTCCAAACTAAACAAGCCCAATTCTTTCAGTCTTCCCTCATAGCTCATGTTCTCTAAACCTTTAATCATTCTTGTTGCTCTTATCTGAACCTTCTCCAGTTTCTCCACATCTTTCTTGAAATGTGGTGCCCAGAACTGGACTCAATACTCTGAAGGATATGCATGTGTTCATTTTAAACAAAATGTGGTTTGGAAAGTAGGTATGCATAAAGAAGCATGCTGTGGCTCACCACCCTAGGAACAGTCTAGAAAAGGCCAAGAGGAGGGGGGTGAACTCAACATGTGGAGTGGAGAAGTACAAGCATGTGACAAACAAAGCCAAATATGGAAAGGTTGAATATGATTGGTTTAGAAGTTTGTGTTATATAACTTGTTATGTAACCTGTTATGTAACTGCCATGTGCTATAAAACAGCAAGGGGAGGGGCTCCTTGCTCGAGGGGCTCTGGCTGATTTTAGTACCAGGGGCTCTCCCTTTATGTTGAATTGAATTGAATTGAATTGAAGTATCGAATATCATGCGAAACCAAATGCCTTACTAAAGTCTAGGTATACCGTGTCCACCACTTCTCACTTATCCACAAGACTTGTTATCCTATCAAAGAAAGCTATCAGATTGGTTTGACACAATTTGGTTTTTACAAATCCATGCTGGCTGTTCCCTATCACCTTATTATCTTCCAAGTGTTTGGAGATGATTTCCTTAATTACTTGCTCCATTATCTTTCCTGGCACAGAAGTTAAACTGACTGGTCTGTAGTTTCCTGGGCTGTTTTTATTTCCCTTTTTATAGATAGGCACTATATTTGCC
Source organism: Pelodiscus sinensis (assembly GCF_049634645.1). NCBI lineage: Eukaryota > Metazoa > Chordata > Testudines > Trionychidae > Pelodiscus > Pelodiscus sinensis. Next base: position 30,932,180 of record NC_134718.1, on the reverse strand, counting down.
CTTTTCCAATCTTCTGGAATCTCTCCTGTCTTCCATGATTTTCCAAAGATGATAGCTAAAGGCTCAGATACCTCCTCTATCAGCTTCTTGAGTATTCTAGGATGCATTTCATCAGGCCTTGGTGACTTACAGACATCTAACTTTTCTAGGTGATTTTTAACTTGTATTTTTTTAATTGTATCTTCTAAACCTACCCCCTTCCCACTAGCATGCACTATGTCAGGCATTCCTTCATCAGACTTCTCAGTGAAGACCGAAACAAAGAAGTCATTAAGCGTTTCTGCCATTTCCAAGTGTCCTGTTACTGTTTCCACCTCGTCACTGAGCAATGGGCCTACCCTGTCCTTAGTCTTCTTCTTGCTTCTAATACGTTTATAGAATGACTTCTTGTTTCCCTTTATTCCTGTAGCTAGTTTGAGCTAATTTTGTGCCTTTGCCTTTCTAATCTTGCCCCTGCATTCCTGTATTGTTTGTCTATATTCATCCTTTGTAATTTGTCCTAGTTTCCATTTTTTATATGACCCCTTTTTTATTTTTAGATCATGCAAGATCTCCTGGTTGATCCAAGGCGGTCTTTTGCCATATTTTCTATCTTTCCTATGCAGCAGAATAGGTTGCTTTTGGGCCCTTAATAATGTCCCTTTGAAAAACTGCCAATTCTCTTCAGTTGTTTTTCCCCTCAATCTTGCTTCCCAGGGGACCTTACCTACCAGATCTCTGAACTTACCAAAATCTGCCTTCCTGAAATCCATTGTCTCTAATTTGCCGTTCTCCCTTCTACCATACCTTAGAATCATGAACTCAATGATTTGGTGATCACTTTCACCCAAGCTGCCTTCCACTTTCAAATTCCCAACCAGTTCCTCTCTATTTGTTAAAATCAAGTCTAGAACAGCTTCCCCCAGTAGCTTTTTCAACCTTCTGAAATAAAAAGTTGTCTTCAATGCAGTCCAAGAACTTATTGGATAGTCTATGCCCTGCTGTGTTAGTTTCCCAACATATATCTGGATAGTTGAAGTCCCCCATCACCACCCAATCCTGCACTTTGGATGATTTTGTTAGTTGTTCAAAAAAAGCCTCATCCACCTCTTCCGCCTGGGTAAGTGGCCTGTAGTAGACCCCTATCATGACATCACCTTTGTTTTTTACCCCTTTTAGCCTAACCCAGAGACTCTCAACATGCCCGTCTCCTATATCCATCTCCACCTCAGTCCAAGTGTGTACATTTTTAATATATAAGGCAACACCTCCTCCCTTTTTTCACCGCCTGTCCTTCCTGAGTAAGCTGTACCCTTCTATACCAATATTCCAATCCTGTGTATTATCCCACCAAGTCTCTGTGATGCCAACAATGTCATAGTTGTATTTATTTAGTAGCACTTCCAATTCTTCCTGCTTACTACCCATACTTCTTGCATTTGTATATTGGCATCTAAGATACTGATTTGATCATGCCTCCCAGTTCTGCCTTGTCCCTTCTGTCTCTCTGTTATTATAGCCCACACTCCCTCCCGTTTCTGACCCATCTCCCAGGTCTCCATGTTCTTCACTTACCCATGGGCTTTGGTCACCTGTCCCGTCGAACCTAGTTTAAAGCCCTCCTCACTAGGTTAGCCAGTGATGATAGGTTTTGTCATGTGAGGCCACTGAATGGTGTTTACTCTGCTCTGTACAATAGAGGCAGGTCTCTGGATACATACCCATTTCAGAGGCCTTGCACCACGAGCTCTCTCTCAAATAGCTTACTTAGGTTTTGTCTACACTTGCATTTGATGGACAAAACTTTTGTCATTTATAGGGGCTTAGTCCTCCCTTCCCCCCTCCCCGAAAGCCTCCACCCCAGAACAACAAAGGTTTTGCTGAGGTGACTGCAAGTGTTGATGTTGCTTTGTTAACAGGAGCACTCTCTGGCTGACAAAGCAAAAGCCACTCATGGAGGCTCAAAGTATTTTGTCTGCAAAAGTGCACTGACACGGCATTCACGTGCACTGACTTTTAGCGACAGAGCTGTGTCAAGACAGCATTGTCACTAAAAGCTGCGTAGTGTAGCCAGAGCCTTACATGTCCGGGCAAAAATCAGCAACTGCGCTACAGCTGAGCACAGCTCGAATGCTTTTGTAGTTTGATCGCATGATGATGTAAAATGGCTGCTCAGACATAAGACCATTTGAGGGATGGGGGAAAGATGGAAGCCAGATGGCCCTGGAAGTCCCACAGTGATCTGGAACTGGCAAAGGCTGGGAAATAAACATATTAGAAGTAAAATCCTTGTCTTGGCATTCTAACTATTTCATTGATCTTGGTCTTTCATTTAAAAATATTTATAATTGGGACTTTGGTTGTAGACTCAGGTACAGAAACCTTTCCTGCAGAACAGAGAGAAAGAGCACCCAGCCACTTTCACACAAGAAAAGTTACTCACAAGCCTAGCCTGCCTCTGAGAAGCAGGTGGGTGAGCATCTTTCAGCCCAGAAATGTTCTTATACCTTGTAATGAACAAAGTTCGAATCCCAATGGTGAACTATTGACCTGTTGACTTCTTTGAAGAAGGGGGTCTAATACTCATGCAGTTCACCTCACCCATGTGTATTTATGCCATTGGGTACAGTAGCTTAAGCTGTTGAAAGGCAGAGCAAATCTGTAGCCTGCATTTACTGGATGGGGTAGCAAAGGGAAACAATGTGATGTACAGTGAAGTAATGGGAAAAGAAAAACAAGCTGCATGTCTGTCCAGGAATTCAATGCAGGTAAAGGGAGACCTCACTGCTCCTGCAGTAGCTAAGTCACCTGGGCTGCCAGCTATTTGCTTACAATTTTGGGAAAACATGAGGTGTTGTGTCATCATGCTATATCATGAAGGAACAATATGGTACAGGTCAAACCTCTCTAATCTGGCATTTTCTGATCCAGTAATATCTGTGGTCCAGCATGATTTTAGTTAGCCACATATCCACTTATCATGGCTGTGGCCAAGTTTCCCACAGTCCCATAAGGTTTGTTTACAGCCACCAATCCTGGCTTTCTGTGTTCTGTGCTGATATTTAGCTTTAATTTACCCTTAAATGTCTTCTGGGATCCCAATAAGCAGTGGAAGTGCTGGTCATGCTGTTAGATAATATTGACCTTTTGTGGTTCATCAAATTCTCTGGTTCAGCACTGGTCAAGTCCCGTGGTTGCCGGACTATGAGGTTCAAACTGTACTTTCAAAAACTATAAAGAAAAGCATGCCTCAAAGAGTAAATAACAAATACCATGTCATTTCCCTTTAAAAAGTCTTTCACCTGAATCAAATCCAATCCAGGTTTTTAGTAACCAAATATTATTACCACACTGTGATTGTTACCATGTTACACTACCACTGCATTATGGCTATTAATAATAGAATGTCATTACCATAGTATAAATCTATGTGAAAAGTCATTGGACGCTGTCCAGTTCTTCACGGGAATCTATCCACATTGAGAAAGGCACCATTACAATGGCTACTAAATGACACATTTGTTGGCAGCTTCAAGAGACAGACCCAAGAATGAATGAATACAGAAAATTAACTATTCTCATACCTATAGAACTTTTCCCTTCAGGTCAGAGTTAACCGCCTATTGGTAGGACCCGGTACGGGGGTTTGGTTGGCTGATATCTGCTGTTTGTATTCTGTGAATGGAGATGTCTTAACTTATGTTGCACCGCTTGGCCTTTTCTCTACTAGATAATAATGGATTTTGTTAGCTGGCATAGAAACAAAAAGTTTAAATTTCTGGGCATCTGTAACTATTTTGCACACAGCTTTGTTCTTGAGTGCTGGCAGAATACTGAGACATACAAGAATCTTGTACCTGGAAGCACTCAGACACTGAATTTCTCATTCCAACATCCTCTCTGCTCACAAAAGCAGAGCAGCCATGGGGACTGCATCAGGATGTACATGTGTGCACGTTCATACATGCACACACTGAAGCAAGAACTGAAGCAAAACTGATAGATTTGTGTCCCTTCAACCCAAGTATTGTGCTTCATGAAAACAGGAAGTCTTAATAATGTATCAGAAATAGCATGATAAAAATTAACATTTATAGGGAGATCTAAATAAAATCATGACAGGCCCCAGAAAAGCCACAGCACAAACCACTGCTGAGAACCACTTCATATCTTCATGTGTGTCTCTCCCAATCCTTGACAGTCAAGCTTCTGGATCAGATTCTCCACTGCCATGCAATTCATGTTGCCATTTACATGTAAATAAATGGGTGAGAATTGCTGTCATAGCAGAACGATAGTGTTTTACAACCACATAGAAGAGGTGTAAAGACAATACCCAGAGGAAGGCAGAGGAGAACCAGACCTTGCGGAACTGGAGAAAGAGGTTTGGGTTTCGGAAGGACTTTGGCTGGTGTGACTTTAAAGACTTACTGTTGGGAGCTGTGATAAGAGACATAGTCAAAGGATGACGTGTATTGAAGACAAGGGTGAAAAGATACATTTTGAGGCACAACGTAAAGGGAGCCACTGGAAGGTTATTTAAAGAAAGGAACCATCTGTCATGGTGGCTAAGTAGGGAACTGAAGTGAAATCATGTTTCTAAAGATCTGAGAATTAATTTCTGCCTGTCCTGCCATTGCCCAAAGGCCTACAAGAATTTATTTTCTGACACTAACCAAGTAAGAGAGAGCTGATTTTCAATAGCGCCATATCAAATTCATTGTCCACTCTGGTCAATTTCATGGCCAGAGGGTTTTCATATTCGTCAGTTTCACAATTTCCAATGTTTACATCTGTACTTCCATGGTGGGATTGTGGGAGCGCAGTTTGCAAAGTTGTTATGGGGAGTCGGTCCCAAAATTGCCACCCTCACTTCTGTGCTGCTTTCAGGTCAGACCTTAGAGGAGGTTCCCAGAAGTGGCCATTTTGTCGATCCTTGGAAGGAATTTCTGTCCCTCCTCAGCCTGGCCAGGCGAGCAGCTGAGAACTTAGATTTCATGAGAAAAGACAGATTTCACGGTCCATGATGTTTTTTCATGGCCATGAAATTGGTATAGTCCTAATGATCAAATTCTGCTAAAATGGAAGAGAATATACATGAACAAATCTGCCTTCTTCAGCCTAACTAACAGGCATATTCTCTATTATTCTGAATGTTGAAGATGGTCACTTGCCCATATCAGGACTTGGCACTGGCACAGTTGGACAAGCACCTCCATGTCTCAACCTATATTTTTCAGTATAAATCCCTTAAGAAAGGATCTCCGCAGCTCTATTTTTAAAAAGTGTTAAAATTAAACCTAACCTCACTTGGAAAGCCTGGAAAAGTAGCCGAGAAAAATATGAACAACTGTCCAGGAGAGATAATCAGTTGTTAAAACATGCCTGCTGTTTTAATTAGAAAGCAAATGAATTTCGGTTTAAACTGGAATTAATGGGTGCCCCCTTATCCTTTGTATCTATCTTGCACTCCCCAGTCCTTCTGAACAAGCTTGATGGAACGAAAAAAAGGAATCTCATCTTCTCCGGAGCCCCCGCTCCCTGAAGATTCCCCCAGAGGCCTCCAGCCTGTAATCCGTTTAAACCATTCCAAGGAGCACAAACAATTGGTGTTGACCAAACCCCACCCACTGCTTAGTCTCCCTCAGACCTGCCTCCTCAGTGCCAGCCTGCTTAGGAAAGAGGATGAAAGTAGCTAATCTGGCTGTCGGATGCTGTTTATCAGAGGGGATTTCCTCTGGGGGCATCTCTGGGAATGAAGCAAGCGCAAATTGATGCGGCTGAGTCCACTTGCCCATGACTGTGCTAGGAAGTAGTGAAAATTTTTTTAAAAATCCAACATAAATTAGATGGACTATGTGTGAGCCCCATTCTGTTGAGACAGAGATGAGCAAGAGTCACTGTAAGGGGGATAGACCTCAATTCAACTAATGAGGCTTTAGTTTCTCAAACTGGTGGCTATACTGGCTAACCTCTAAGTGAAGCTACTTCTGGTTCTGGCATGTTCCACCTGGTCTTGGGAGTGTACATGTGCATGTCCTGGCTTAAGTAATTGTGCATAGATGCAAATGCTGGGTGGCTGAGCATATGGCTTCACTCTAGCAGCTGGCATTAACTGTTGGGCTACGTCTACACTGGCCCCTTTTTCGGAAGGGGCATGCTAATTTTGAAAGTGGGAATAGGGAAATCCGCGGGGGATTTAAATATCCCCCATGGATTTAAATAAACATGTCCGCCGCTTTTTTTCCGGCTTGGGGAAAAGCCGGAAAAAAAGCGTCTAGACTGGCCCGATCCTCCGGAATAAAGCCCTATTCCGGAGGATCTCTTATTCCTACTTCGAAGGATATTTAAATCCCCCGCGGATTTCCCTATTCCCACTTTCAAAATTAGCATGCCCCTTCCGAAAAAGGGGCCAGTGTAGACGTAGCCTTGATGTCTAGGGCACAGGCAGAAGTAGAGAGCCCACCCTCATAACAGTTGTTTCAATTTAGAAATAAAGTACTGTTTATTTAGTGTCTCCTTTACATCTGTGACACTACAGTCCTGGAGGAGGAAAAACAGCTGCTGGCTTTAACTCAGTAGTTTCTCTGCAAAAGCAGATGGAAGCCTCAGAAAGAGTCTCCTAAATACAGAGTACCACTCAGGAATTTCAGTAAAACACTGAATCCAATAATCTACAACTATCACTTGAAGACTTGTATCATTTGTAGGGAGGGCCAGACTCACTGGGAGACATTGCCAAGTTGAAGGATGCAAGTAGGTGAGAACTTTATTTGCAATTTGCCAAGCATTTCAATTTGCATTGAATGCAGCAGATTTCAGCCATGTTTATCTTTCACACGGAGGTGCAACTTAAAGAAACTACAGGCCCCAACATCTAAGGGTTGTTCTGCTCACACACTGCTTCATAGAATCACAGAATTCTTGAACTGGAAAGGACCTCAAGAAATCATCAAGTCCAGTCTCCTGCCCTCAAGGCTTAGATCATCACTGATAAATGTCTATCCAACTTGCTCTTAAATATCTCCAGTGATGGAGATTCCACAGCCTCCCTAGGCAATATATTCCAGTGTTTAACCACCCTGACAGTTAGGAAGTTTTTCTTTATAGAGGGAGCTACTCCTGAATGCATATTCAAATCTTTGATGTGCTCCTTTCTGCCTTTCCAAGATTCTATTTCTTTCCCCCTGCTTCCCAAACTCTCACTCTCTCTCTTCTTAGCTCCACAAAGACAACTTGCCTTTGATTATATTGATTTGGAGTGGTGAGTTCTCAGTCTGACATTCTTTATGGTCTTCAAATTTTGCAAACTCCTGCACTACTCAAGAGTCAAAGGTGTTCTGAAACAAAGAGTAGGAGAACTTTCAAGATCTTGGGATCTATTAAAGCAACCATGAGAGGCCTGGTCAGGGCTGAGTTACACAATTCTGTGTAACTAAAAACAGTGATAAGGTTCTTTTTTAGTTCAAGATTAGGAAAAAGGTTTATGTCAATTCTTGATTTTCTGCATCCATCCCAAATGAAAATGTTTCCTCTGTCATATTTAATTGAACACATTCACTTCACCAAGAAAAACAAGTTCATTTTCACTCATGCTGTTTATTATTTTTTAGGGTTGCCAGGTGTCCAGTATTGGCCCAGTATTTGCGGCATCTGTTCGGTTAAAAAAACCCAGAAAATACAGGACATGTATTTTTTTCTCGGATGGAAGGCTGCTTGGGACAATCTTCCCCTGCATCTGGTGGGGCCGTGACTCTTTTTCCAAGTAACATATAGTCAAGCTGTATGTGACATAGGGCTGGATTTTCATTTCTAGGGATTTTTGTGAATCAAGATTTTCTCATGTGATTTGCACAGTTGTCATTAGAACCCCATTCCCATACTGGATAATTGTATACATTTGTTCTTTCTTTGTAGGTTTTTGTCACCATGAGTGAAATTTTTCCCATGCGCAGAACCAGCACAAGGCTTAAGCACCATTTAAGTTCCTCTTAAGCCCTGTTCCTGTTGGCTTCCTAGATGTTCCTGGCTAGTGAGTAACAGCAATGACCAAGAATAATTTGGATAGAAGGTTCTGGCCTTTTTCTTTGGAGATGGGCCCCCTTTAGAGTTATCCATCACTTTGTCACTTTGAGTTGGGATTTCTGCAATGTACTTTATTTGAAGCTGAACTTGAAGAGTTTTTGGAAACTTTAGCTAGCCCATAATGTCATTGTCTACATTGTTAGACAATGACAAAGCACACCGGTGCTTTAGGATCTGCACTGGCTTCCAATCCACCTCAAATCTTAAACATAATACATTCTTCTCCATTCTGAGTCAGCTCTCTGTAAAACCTTCATATAATGCCTCCCCACCCTTTCTACTTCATCTGTGACCAGGGCTTCTCTTTTCTACCTTTAGCAAGGCATGGGCTAATGTGAGGAGCTGGTTAAAACCTAACTCTCAGTTGTGAGCATGTAGTCCTAGATAAGTTATACTTTACTTGTTTGTATTTTTAGAACTATGTGGTAATTAAATTGCAAGTCATTTTTCTTTTTCCACTGTATTGTGTTCATATTTCTGTTTGTTCACCATATAAATTATGTGCTGAGCAGATGAAAACAGCATTCTGAAAATCAGCTGGAATACAAAGCTGGTTAGAATGCTGTACTGGTGTGAAGGTTATTTGCAAATATTCAGATTCAGAAGGGACTTTCAATTCAACCATATTCATGACACTCTCATGCTTTCTGCTGATTAGGCCTTCACTGGAGTATTGTGTCCAATTCTGGGCACCACATTTCAGGAAAGATTTGGAGAAGGTCCAGAGAAGATGAACAAAAGTGCTTAAAGGTCTAGAAAACATGATCTATGAGGAAAATCAGAAACAATTGGGTTTGTTTCGTTTGGAAAAGAGAAGACTAAGAGGGGACATGATAGCAGTTTTCAAGTACTTAAAATGGTGTTACAAGGAGGAGGGAGCAAAATTATTCTCCTTAACCTCTGATAATGGGACAAGAAGCAATGGGCTTAAATTGCAGCAAGGGAGGTTTAGGATGGACATTAGGAAAAACTTCCTAACTGTCAGGGTGGTTCAGTACTAGAATACATTGTTTAGGGAGGTTGTGGAAACTCCATCATTGCAGATATTTAAGAGCTGGCTGGGTAAACATCTGTCAAAGATGATCTAGAAGATGGTGCTTGGTCCTGCCACAAGGGCAGGGGACTGGACTCAATGACCTCTCAAGGCCCCTTCCAGTTTTACTGTTCTATGATTCTATAACCTTGAACAGGCAGATGTTTGATAGTCACTTTCATGAAATGCACAAAACATAACACTAGCTTAAATGCTTGAATATTTTCCATAAGCCAATTCTGAATAGCAGAACTAGTGAATAACAGTGTAGATTATGAATTCTGAATGGCAGCTTTTACAATGGAAATGCCCTGCACAATATAGTGTGTTGTAGTTGGTTATGTATGTCATTCAAATCAGGACACAGGAACAATACCATGCAACTTGCAGTAACTAACCACCAGAGTCCACGCTTTAAATCGTCACAATTGGTGAACCATCTGCAGACTAATGGAGCTGAAAATTTGTTTACAGAAAATTTAAATGCACAAAAGGAGGCAAAATGTGTCTGAATTATGTGTGGTCTGATATTTGCCCATATCTATCTTCGGATAGATCTGTGTTACATTAGCAAGCTCATACTAAGAAGGTGGAAGTTGGATCTGAATGAATGATTTACTTGTAACTTCATGTTTTCCTTCTCCAAGGCTTATACAACTGAGTGTATGCAGAAATCCATTTCACAGTATTCCCTTGGGAACTCTATCAAGAGTTCACTCCAGCCAGGCCTTAGTCCAGTCCCAGGTCTTATTCCCAGTGCACTGACAGCATATCCTTTACTTTTTTTGACAGTTAACACTAATACAGAATCTCGACTATTTTTCCCCACCTGTCTCAGACACTGGTAAATCCCAGCCTATAAGACCTGGAGAGCCAGACACTTTAAAAAAGGAATGTTAGCCACCTGGGCACTTCAATGTTTACAAAATAATCAGCAATTTCTAATATAAGCTCCAAAAATCTATAACACTTCTGAACTTAGAGCTGGTGTGCTGGCCACGTTAGAAAAAGGTATTGATGGAGAGGGACAAAGAAACATTCTATCAAGTTAGGCCTCAGGGTCTGCTCTTTACTGAGCAATAAGCATGAGACTATTAAGAACTAAATTGTGCCATTTGGATGCAGCCCAGAGAGGAGGGAGAGTTTTTGTACTTTGGAGAACTCCAGTCACTCCCCATAATCCTTTGTGTATGGAGAGACTGTGCATACTACACATCATAATACAACCTGTTCTGTTCTGTCTCATCCCTGCTCCTTCTTGCCCCCAAACCTGCACAGAGGGAGAGATCAGTCTGTCTACTCTCATTAGTCAGGGACTGCAGTTGTGACTGGCTATTGTAGGAGGGGCAGGGGAGACTCTGCACCCATTTTCTCTCCATCAGGGGACCACCCTGTCCTACATAAACTCCAGAAGGAGGGGATCCTGTATCAGGCCCATACACAGAAGGGGGTGTGAAGGGTGCGAATACACCCTCTCCCAAGGTCCCTTCAGTAAACGTGAGGGGAGGAGTCAGCCGCTCCCCTACGCCGGGGTAGAGACAGAAGCAGCTATGTCTCATAATCCACTAGTTAGTGTGTATTGAGCATGCACACTGGAACTGAGCATACCCAGTAAGAGCTGCTGTTGCATGCACGCAGATTCAGATGCTGCTTCTAGCTTTTTATAAGCATTAAAAAGAGGTTCAGGGGGCAAATCACAGTGTGGGGAGGAACAGGCTGTGAACAGGGGGCACAAATTAATCAGTGTGGGGGGGTGTCATGTAACCTTAGGGTGAGGCGGAGAGGCTGGAAGGGAAATATTAGGCCGGGGGAGGCAGGAGCTGGGGTTTGGTTGGGGCGTGGGGAGACATTGCCAGAGAGGGGCAGAGGCACAGTTACCTAGTGTGGTGAGCCACCTGCTGAGTGCACAAATGCGATGGGGACGGGACGTAAGTGGGGGCAGAGCAAGCTTTTTATTTCCCCTTTCAGTGTGAAACATATCAGCACAGGGCAGCTGCTTGATTGTGCTCTTAAAGGCACAGCTGTCCTAAAGACGTGGCTCTCACTGCTAGCCCCCGCTGTGCCTCTCTCTCTGCACTGCTACAGTACAGAGGGGACTGAATGTTGTCAAACAGGGGTGGGGAATCTTTTTGGTCAGGGGCAATGCCCCACAGAAAAATCAGTCAAGGACTGCACACAAGTGGGGGGGACACCCCTCACTGATGTGGCCCCTGACTGAAAAACAGAGAGACACTCCCAGCACTCCCCTCCCACATCAGAACCTAAATGGGGCCCAGCCTCAATTTTGTGTGCTCCAGCCCTGAGGTAGGGCTCTCCAATGCTGGCGGGGAGGGCAAAGCCATGGAGGCTGGATCTAGGCAAGCCGGGCGCCACACCCAGGTTATAAAACATGCCACCTGTAGCATTTGAGGGAGTGTGTAACACATTTGGAAGATTTAGAAGTCTCTTAATTTATATGTCAATGTGAAGTCACATAACAGTTCACAAATTTGTCCTATCAGTTGCTATGATTCCTAAATTGCACTCCCGTTCTTGTAACCCATCATATATATAGTAGCCCAGTGTCTGAGAGTCTGTAACGCCGAAATGCTGGCTGTTCCCTCCTGAAATGCTGGCTGTTCCCTCTGGGTGGCACTGTTGCCTGAAATGCTGGCTGTTCCCTCTGGGTGGCGCTGTTGCCTGAAATGCTGGCTGTTCTCTCTGGGGGGCGCTGTTGCCTGAAATGCTGGCTGTTCCCTCTGGGCGGTGCTGTTGCTGAAATGATGGCTGTTCCCTCTGGGCGGCCTGTGCTGCATGGAGAGTGCGGGGCCCAAACGGCTGCTTGTGCCACTTGCTCCCCCACAGTGGCCCAGCTGAGCAACAAAGAAGTCAGCCGAGTTCCACGGCGAAAGCGGAAAGGGGCGGGGCAGTGACGTACATGCCCAGGGGTCGGGCCTGGCCATGTATGTCACCGCCTTGCCCCCCTTCGCCTCCTGCCGTGGCACTCGGCTGACTTCTGTGTCACTCAGCCGGGCCGCCACAGGGAAGCCCAAACGGTTGCTTGCTGCCCCGCGGCGGCCCAGCTGAGCGGCGCAAAAGTCAGCCGAGCGCCACGGCGGGAGGCGAAGGGGGCGGGGTGGTGACGTGCGGCGTGACAGTGGCTCCAGGCCCCGCCCCCTTGCCGTGAATGTCACTGTCCTCCTTTGCCTCCCGCCGTGGCGCTCGGCTGACTTCTGCACCACTCAGCCAGGCTGCCACATGGGAACAAGTGGTGCAAGTGACTGTTTGTACTCTGCGGTCCCCCGAGTGAGAGGCAGGAGGGGGAGGAGAAGAGAAAGAGAGAGACGGAGAGAGAGGCAGGAGGCGGAGGAGAGCTGATGGGGGGGGAGGCAGTAGGAGGAGGAGAGACGGAGCAAGAGACCGGAGGCTCAGGAGAGAAAACCAACGTGGAGGAGAGACCTGAAAATCCCATCTTATGACGTGCTAATTGGCTAGTTTCAATTATAGTTTTGTTCCTTTACAAATGTTATTTCTATTTCTCTTATTGCTCTGAACACTCCATCATTTCTCTGTATTATTGTGCAATGCATGTCATGGCAATATTTGTTTTTATTTCAATAGCTAATGCTCAAAATCATTTAAGTAACTAGTAGATACTGGTTTTAGCAATTCCACCTGTGTTTCTGTTACAGCACTTGCTCTAGGTTTCTGTACTTTAAATCTGTACCCGGGAGTTAATTTCACTTTTTTTTTCTTGTGATAGCACAATTTTTATTCTGTTGAGTCTATTACTGCCAGTGCTGTTTTCTTGAGGAATGAGGGCATAATATCTCAGGCCCGTACGGGGGTGTGTGCAGTGTTCCCTAAGTAAGCGTGAGGACAGTGATTCCACCCAGGCTAGGGAAGGTATTGCTCCTTTCTCCCTCCCCTGTGCTCCAGCTGGCCGGGGCAGAAGGCTGGGGCTGATGCCCCACCCCCAGGAGTGAGGCTGGGGGTGGGGCTAGGTCCCTTAATATTAAAATAAATTACAGTCCACATTTACAAAAAAAGTGCACACACCCCAGAAATTCCTGGGTACGGACCGGAGTATGGGAGAAACTCCCAAATGGTAGATCTAGAAGAGTAGGTATGGCTGTAGGCCAGAGCACAAGTTGCATTCATCAAAACATGCAGCCGTTCAGCCCCTAAATCCTGACAGGCCCTGCAAATCAAAGCATTGCTCACAAAAATAGTAGTTAAGAACAAACAGAAAAGGTGTAGGCATGGATGGCCTAGAAGGTGATTAAGTGTTCACCAAAATGCTACTGGACGTTATGGTTTGAAGGCCATAGTTGACTATGCCATCTCATTAACCTTCAATGAAGTAGCACGGGTATAAGCCAGGGCATCATTTGAAGTAAATGGCTTTTCACGAGTGTCACTGATGACATAATTCACTGGCTATAGGGTAGCACTGGTGTCACTGCAAGTCTTATTAGGCTTACAGACTCTCTCAGCCAACAGGGCCTTCAAATTCCAGGATAAAGCCTTACAAGTGTAAGTATGTTTAAATAGGCTTAGAAACACACTTGTGACCAAGCGATATTATTCTTGCCTTTGTAGACAGAAAACCCATTAAAGAACTAGATTCCAGCCTAGATTTCTAGCTGAGTCAAAACATGGATTTTCTGTCCAAACAGGCAAGGATAGATTTGTAACATGATTTGGCCACAGTTTTGCTGAAACATGGCTATTTTGTGGTATAATACAGACTGCATGGCTGGCAATTGAAAAAACAGTTTTTACTGAGAAAATTTGATATGCAAGTGTGTGAGCCACAACAGATCAGATAATGCCCCACTAGGTCATTTTCCAGAGCAAAACACTACATCAGGGCTATGATGAAGAACATAAGAACGGCCGTAATGGGTCAGACCAAAGGTCCATCTAGCCCAGTAGCCTGTCTGCCGACAGTGGCCAGCACCAGGTGCCCCAGAGAGGGTGGACCGAAGACAATGATCAAGCGATTTGTCTCCTGCCATCCCTCTCCAGCCTCTGACAAACAGAGGCCAGGGACACCATTTCTATCCCCTGGCTAATAGCCTTTTATGGACCTAACCTCCATGAAATTGTCTAGCTTCTCTTTAAACTCTGTTATAGTCCTAGCCTTCACAGCCTCCTCTGGCAAGGAGTTCCACAGGTTGACTACACGCTGTGAAGAAGAACTTGCTTTTATTAGTTTTAAACCTGCTACCCATTAATTTCATTTGGTGTCCTCTGGTTCTTCTATTATGGGAACCAATAAATAACTTTTCTTTATCCGCCCTCTCCACACCACTCACGTGGGCTGTGTCTAGACTGGCATGATTTTGCAGAAATACTTTTAACGGAAAAGTTTTTCCATTAAAAGTATTACCGCAAAAGAGAGTCTAGATTGGCACGGTTGCTTTTGCGCAAAAAGTGCTTTTGTGCAAAAGCATCCGTGCCCAGTATAGACGCGCTTTTGCACAAGAAAGCTCCAATGGCCATTTTAGCCATCAGGCTTTCTTGTGCAAAAAATTCAAGTGCCTGTCTACACTGGCCCTCTTGCGCAAGTATTCTTGCGCAAGAGGGCTTATCCCTGAGCGGAAGCGTCAAAGTATTTGCGTAAGAAGCACTGAATTCTTACATTAGAACGTCAGTGGTCTTGCGCAAATTCAAGCAGCCAGTGTAGACAGCTGGCAAGTTTTTGCTCAAAAGCAGCCATTTTTGTGCAAAATCTTGCCAGTCTAGACGCACCTATGGTGTATAGCAATCCTGTAACTGGCCACACCCATCAAAATGTGAAGTATGAACTCCAAGTAGGAAGAGTTGGATTAGATGGCTGTGTTCTGTCCACTGAAAAATATTCTGCTTCTGACTAGTGTGTTTTGGCTAAATTTTTTTCTCTGTGCACATTGACTCCTTTCTCCCTTTTTGTACTTCCTACTCTTCTTTGCCTCCTGTGAACACTGTCTCTCTGGATCCTTCTAACTTGGAGAAAGTGACATGAAGCAGAATAATAAAAAAAAGTCCTGGGATTCTGTCATTTAAAGGGCTGGTGGAGAGAATTTTTTTCCCCCACCTTCCTCTCATGTTGACCTAGGACTTCTTTTTTCCTTTCACTTCCCTCTGTTCTATTTGCACCAATACAACCGTCAGGCCTGAATCCCCTTTGAAAGAGTCATTAAGCCTGCCTGTGACATCTGATTACTTGGAGCCAATTTGGCAGAGTGTGAAAGAGAAACCTTCCTGTTCTTTCTCCCATCTTTTCTTTTCCTCCAGCCCCCTCTATCCTGGGATCCCACATGTGGTTTTGTGTTTTAAGAGGTCCTAGAATGAAGGCCCTTGTGGGTATTCTTTATGGACTTTAATAAATGGTTGGCAAGTGAGAATTTCTGATTAAGAATCTGTGCACATGAGCTGGTATGAAGAATTGTAAGCTTAGCTTGCAGGCGTCATGATTTTACAGATATGTTTTATGCTTTGTGCTCTCTTGAACTGTACTTACTAGCCTGAAATGTCATTTCACAAAATTGTTCTGTTTTGAAATTTCCTTTGTTTTCTTGTAAATCTCTGATTTAATATCATGCCAGGATCCTGATTAACTGAGGAAAATCCATGAATACTTTGGTCATGCAGAGTTTTTCCTGGAGCTTCTACGCTTGTTTAGCTATCTGCCCCTGCTCTTCAGACAGTCCCCAATAGACACAAATTGGATATACGTAAAGGGAACATACAGAAGCCTGGTGGTGAGCATTTCAGCTTGTCTAAGCACAGTCTGACAGACCAGCAAGTAGCTGTCTTGTCACAAGCCAGCTCTACAAGCCAAATACACAGAGAAGCCCTGCAATCCCAGTTCATCCACAAATTCAATTCACATGCTAATGGACTCAATCGTGATATGGGCTGGTGGGGACTCTACCTACTTAATAACCGCTGAGGGTGCTAACAGCTCCCTGAGTGGTATCCTTCCTGTTTTAGGAATCTATCTATTGACTTTGATTTTTATCAGCTTAGGTTTAAGTACCCATTCTCCAGATACTTACTGATGCTCTGTCTCCCACCCCCTCCCTTTTTCTTTCTCTTCCCCCTCCCCTTCTCTACAGGGGTAGATGAGAGTGCCGCAGGGCCCAGGGCAGCGCCGCGGGACCCCGGGCAGCGAAATTTCGCGGGGCCCCCCCTTTGACACGGTGCATGTGCTGTGGCGCCACAGCGCATGCACAGGGCTTTGGAAAGTGAGAGGCCCAGGGCAGCCGCCCCACTCGCCCTGCCCTAAATCCGCTGCTGCTTCCCTATTTATTTCAAGTTTTCATATCCCTAACTCATAACTCTGGTCATCAGGAGTGGCCCATGAGCCTAGGCAGACTAGGTGGTCATCTAGGGTGCCGCTGGCCCGGGCGCCCGACGATGATGTCACGGCCATTGACAACCGTGCACGTGGGGGAGCCTTCCGCCTGGGGCGCCAGCTGCTACAGCCGCCCGAGGGCTGCTCCTGCTGGTCACCTGAAGAAGTGGCTGTGCCCATGAAAGCTCATGGTACCATCTACATGTTTCGTTAGTCTATAAAGTGCTACCACACCATTTGTTTTTTTTTCTGTAACAGACTAACTCAGCTGCTCCCTAATCCTAGTTCCCTAGTCAGCCTCTTAGGACGTGAATCCAGTCTGCAGACTGAGCAGACCACAAAGCTGTGTGCCTGAGGGTCCTGGCAGAGTGGTCCGTGGGCTGGATTGAGTGGCTTGGAGGGCTGGATCTGCCCCCAGGCCATATTTTGACCAGCCCTGTGCTAGGGGCTTAGTCAGGGGAAGTGGGTGTGAACAGAAACTATTCTTTCCCTAATCTAGCATCAGTCTTGGTCCCTGACATACATAACAGAATGGGCACATGCAGAGCATGGGTAGGTACAATGATGGCATAAAGTTACCTTAGTTTCATTCTTCCATTCCTGCTCTGGGAATAGCTCAGGTGGAAAGAAGCACAAGGCCCTTCTGAGTATCTTTTCCTTTTTCACACAAGAAATTCGAATCTACCATTGACACTAAGGGTGGTCAAGAGCCCTCTGGAAGAGGATAAAAAACTCTGAGAGCCTAACATGGACAAAGCACAAGTGTTGACAGTGTTATTTATATACATCTCAGGTCTTTTTATACCTGCTTGTTCTATTCTTTTCTTTTGTCTCCTCAAGTGTCACACCTGATTTCTATTTCTCAGTGAGTGGAATATGTCAAGCTTTTCTGAGCTGCAGCTGGAGATGCTCAGCTCTTTTGATTGCTTCCAAATATTTTTTCATGTTTTTGAGTTCCAAGTGCTAGAGAGATGGAGTAGGGAATAAAACTCCTTAGCACCAAAAGGCTGTTCTTTGACTGAACCTCTCCAACAGGGTTTTGAAACAACAGGAGGGCATATCAGAGTCATACAATGTTGACAACCTCTCTCCAAGTCCAAATTTTTCAGTTTGATGGAGCTTTTATCCAGAGTTCTTGAATGTGTTAGGACTTGTCTACAGATGGAGCAGTTCCTGGTTAATTGATCTTGGTTAGCACTGTGTGGACACTCTTATTCTGGAATGTGTCTATACATTATGTTAGTCAGGAGCAGTTAATCAGGAATCATTCTGTGTGCTTCAGTCAGGCCTCAAAATCATTAATTTTTTAATAATACATTTTTGGCTCTTTTTATATTATGTTTCTGAGACTTTGTGACCTGCTTGGATAGTGTTTTCAATTTTATCTCTGCATCCAGGAGAATAAGAAACTCTTTTTCCTAAATGAAAACTGTGGCTCTCAGTTAATCACTTGACTCCAGGAACTGAGTGTTTAAGGAAAAAAACTGCACATAGCAAGGGTTATGATAAAATGCTGAGCGCTGGCAGCTCTGGTATGTCAATATTTAATAGAAAGATACCATGTTGGCTCATTAGTATATGTAGCACTGTTCCCAAGTTAGCAGATGTAGTCGTTATTCCTGCTACGCACTGCAAAAGGCTTCCTGAATCCAATTCTTAAGCAGTCCCAGAGTGGGCCTTAAGAAATGTCAGTCTCTGAAAGCCTATCAATTGAGTCTTCAGCAAATTAATTGATTACCATAGAAATACTTAAGCAACATGACTGAACATTACTTGACAAAAATGTAGATGGTATCATGATAATCTGATAATCTGAAGAAGTGGGTTGTGCCCATGAAAGCACATGATACCATCTACATTTTTTGTTAGTCTCTTAAGGTGCTGCAAGACTATTTGTTGTTTTTTAAGTTTTTCCCATGACAGAGTAACATGGTTACCTCTCTGACATTTTTGAACATTACTTTGTTGCAAATGGCTGAGAGGATTAAGAGAAGCCATGTTTCTTTGAGATTGGATTAGCATGGGTATTTGGTATGTACTTTGTTAGGAAAGATTATTTATGTTCAGTGGTGCTAGACTAGTGGATTTCTGCACTTCCTTCAGACAGTCATGAGTTGCTACCCAAGTGCTGGGTGGGCAGGTAGGAAACAAGCCCAGAGGTATAGATTCTGCTGTTTCAAGGAGCAGTAGATTTCCCCAGCTCATATAAGTGGATGGGGGAAATGCCAAAGGAGCTTGCTTTAGTGATAGCACCATGAAAAAGAGTGAGATTCTTTTAATCTTTGGAGATTTTTCTTCAGCTTCTGCCAGAGGTTCCTATCTGTTCTGAAATCTTTTCATTTTATCTCATTTAAATATTTAAGCCAATGTCAAGACTTAATGAGGACTAGGATGATGAATATAGTTTAATAATTAGGATGGGATTCACCAGGCTGGAGACATCCGTGGAATTAGTGCAGCTTTCAGAAGAGCCACCTTTTTTAGGCCTTCAGACAGTCTACTGGGGGTCAGAGGACAATCCATCCAACGTCAGATGAAGATGGAGCTCAGAAACAGTGGACCTGATCCTTGGCCCAGCGACATCTACTTTGCAAGGTAGTGATAGCACTGACCTTGTGGGGATTTTGCCCTGAGGTGCTACAGAACTGTGGGAATATCTCTTAAGCCATCTGCAGCCTCCCTGTTTAGGGGGTATGTCCAGGAGAAAAGGATCCTTGGGGGACACCACTAGTTACCCCTCTCCAAACTGAAAAAATACCATTTATTCCTACCCTTTGTTTCCTGTCTTTTAACCAGTTCTCAATCCAAGAAAGGACCTTCCCTCTTATCCCATGGCCATGTAATTTACACAAGAGCCTTTGGTGAGGGACCTTGTCAAAGGCTTTCTGAAAATCCAAGTATACTATATCTACTGGATCCCCCTTGTCCGCATGTTTGTTAACCCCTTCAAAGAACTCTAACAGATTAGTAAAACAGGATTTCCCTTTACAGAAACCATGTTGACTTTTGTCCAACAAATTATGTTCTTCTATATGCTTCACAATTTTATTCTTTACTATTGTTTCGACTAATTTGCCTGGTACTGAAGTTAGACTTACCGGTCTGTAATTGCCAGGATCACCTCTAGAGCCCTTTTTAAATATTGGTGTCACGTTGGCTACCTTCCAGTCATTAGGTACGGAAGCCGATTTAAAGGATAGGTTACAAACCACAGATAATAGCTCAGCAATTTCCCATTTGAGTTCTTTTAGAACCCTTGTATGAATACCATCCAGTCCCGGAGATTTGTTAACATTAAGTTTTTCTATTTGTTCCAAAACCTCCTCTAATGACACTTCAATCCGGGACAGTTCCTCAAATTCATCACCCACAAAGGACGGTGCAGATTCGGGAATCTCCCCAACGTCCTCGGCCATGAAGACTGAAGCAAAGAAATCATTTAGTTTCTCCGCAATGGCTATATCGTCCTTGATTGCTCCTTTTATAGCTCGATCATCTAGGGGACCCACAGGTTTTTTAGCAAGCTTCCTGCTTCTAATGTACTTAAAAAACATATTGTTATTTCTTTTTGAGTTTTTGGCTAGCTGTTCCTCAAAATCTTTTTTTGCTTTTCTTATTACATTTTTATACTTGATTTGGCAGTGTTTATGTTCCTTTCCATTTATCTCACTAGGATTGGACTTCCACTTCTTAAAAGATACCTTTTTGTCCCTCACTGCTTCTTTTACAAGGTGGCTAAGCCACGGTGACTCTTTTTTAGGTCTCTTGCTATGTTTTTTAATTTGGGGTATACATTTAAGTTGGGCCTCTATTACGGTGTCTTTAAAAAGTTTCCATGCAGCTTTCAGGGATTTGGCTGTAGCCACTGTGCCTTTTAATTTCTGTTTAACTAACCTCCTCATTTTTGTGTAATTCCCTTTTCTGAAATTAAATGCCAGGGTGCTGGACTGCTGAGGTGTTCTTTCCACCACAGGAATGTTAAGTGTTATTATATTATGGTCACTATTCCCAAGCGGTCCTGTAACGGTTATATCCTGGACCTGATCCTGCGCTCCACTCAGGACTAAATCGAGAATTGCCTCTCCCCTTGTGGGTTCCTGCACCAGCTGCTCCAAGAAGCAGTCATTTAAGCCATTGAGAAATTTTATCTCCGTTTCTCTTCCTGAGGTGACATGTATCCAGTCAATATGGGGGTAATTAAAATCCCCCATTATTATAGAGTTCTTTATTTTGGTAGCCTCTCTAATCTCCCTTAGCATTTCAATGTAAGTATCGCTGTCCTGGTCAGGTGGTCGGTAATATATCCCTACTGCTAATTTCTTATTATCGGAGCATGGAATTACTATCCATCGCGATTCTATTGAACACATTGCTTCACTTAATATTTTTATTTCATTTGATTCGACATTATCTTTCACATACAGTGCCACTCCGCCACCCACCCGGCCTGCTCTATCCTTTCTATATATTTTATATCCCGGGATGATTGGGTCCCACAGATTTTCCTCATTCCACCAGGTTTCAGTGATGCCTATTATGTCAATCTCCTCATTTAATACGAGGTACTCTAGTTCACCCATCTTATTAGTCAGACTCCTAGCATTTGTGTACAACCACTTTAAAAATTTGCCAGTGCTTATTTGTCTGCCCTTCCCTGATGTATTGGATTCCTTTGAATGCGGTTGTTTGTCTGCTCTGGCCCATGGTTTGCCCTCTCCCCTCCTCTCTTTCTGATTACAGCTTAGAGAATCTCTATCAATGGATTCTCCTCTAAGAGAAGTCTCCCTTCGATTTACATGCATCTCCGCACCAATCGGCTTTCCCCCATCTCTTAGTTTAAAAACTGCTCTACGGCCTGTTTAATGTTTAGTGCCAGCAGTCTGGTTCCACCCTGGTTTAGGTGGAGCCCATCCTTCCTGTATAGGCTCCCCCTCTCCCAAAAGTGTCCCCAGTTCCTAATAAATCTAAACCCCTCTTCCCTACACCATCGTCTCATCCACGCATTGAGACTCTGAAGCTCCGCCTGCCTACCTAGCCCTGCGCGTGGAACTGGAAGCATTTCCGAGAATGCCACCATAGAGGTCCTGGATTTCAGTCTCTTTCCTAGCAGCCTAAATTTGGCCTCCAGGACATCTCTCCTACCCTTCCCTATGTCATTGGTACCTACATGTACCCATGTACCACAACCACCGGCTCCTCCCCCGCACTACACATAAGTCTGTCTAGATGCCTCAAGAGATCCGTAACCTTCACACCAGGCAGGCAAGTGACCATACGGTTCTCCCGGTCATCACAAACCCAACTATCTATGTTTCTAACGATCGAATCACCCACTACTAACACCTGCCTCCTCCTAACTGGCATTCCCTCCCCCTCAGAGGTATCCTCAGTGCGAGAGGATACCGCAACATCCTCTGGGAGGAGGGTCCCAACTACGGGATGGTTTCCCTCTGCTCCCATTGAATGCTCTGTTCCCTTGAGACTTTCATCCTCCTTAAGAGCACTGGGGCTCTCAGACTGGAGGTGGGATAGTACTACAGTGTCCCGGAAAGTCTCATCAACATAGCTCTCTACCTCCCTTAGCTCCTCCAGTTCAGCCACCCTGGCCTCCAAAGCCCGAACTCGGTTTCTGAGGGTCAGGAGCTCCTTGCAACGGGAGCACACATACGCCACCTGCCCAGAGGGCAGGTAATCATACATGTTACACTCGACACAATAAACAGGATAGCCCTCACTCTGCTGCTGGGCTTCTGTCTGCATTTTTCTAATGAATAAGTTTAAGTATAAACTGGGATTCTTTTTAAACCTCTGGAATATAGATTATTCTAAGAGTTATGTTTTAAAGAAAGTCAGAAGTCACTAGTGCCCTCTAACCTCCCCCTCTAAACTCCCTCTCTAAACTCTCCTGTTAGCTGTTCCTGTTCACAAGCTTCCTGGTCACTGAGTCACAGGCTTATATAGCTCTGGTAGCCCCTCCCCCTGACTGAGGCTCAGCCATTTAACAGAGGCTTCTAGATTTCAAACCTTTTAGAAGCTCCTTCAAACAGACAGACCAAACAAACAAACCAAACCAAACCAGACAAACACAAGCTCAGCACACTGCAAATAACTCCCCCACACACAAACACATGCTCCCCTTATGTGTATGGGGCCTTGCCCACCATGGAGCAGCAGCTGGGTGTCATGCAGTGGCCCTGGCCTGTTCCCCACACACCGACCTTGCCTTGCAGAGGGCAGCTGGGTTTCACCCACAGTGTCCCCAGGGAGAACTGACCACTGCTCTTGTTTCACCACAGCTGCAGCACCTGGGATTGCAGGGTGTACCACCCCGCTTGCAACAGCCACCCGCACCCAGGTCAGCGGGCGCACCAGGAACATGGAGGACTATCACCGGCGGCACCTGCGGCTACTGGAGCAGCAGCTCCGCATCCAGGACCACTGGGTCCGGGAGGACCTGCGGCTGCGGCAGTGGAGCTTGGAGGTGCTGGAGGAGCAGAGCCGTGCCCTCAGAAGTCACCTCTAGACCCTGGTGGACAGGTTCCTGCCTCCTCCTGCTCCAACCCCTGCGGCCGCCCCAGCTCTCACTCCTCCTTCCACCCCTGCTCCCCCCTCCCGCTTCCTCTGTACCCCCCATCCCTCCTGCCCCTCCCTCCACACCCACTCCCCTCCGACGCTCCCGCAGTGCTGCGAGTCGGGAGAGCCAGCAGGACCCCCAACCCTGAGCTTTCCCTTCCCTTCCTCCCCTTCCACCCCCTTCCAGCCCCCTCCTCCCAGGTTTCCCCCTCTCCTCTCCCACCGTCACTCCTCCCTCCCTCACCCCAGTTATGTACAATAAAGAGAGATTTTTGTTGGCAAAACAGGTGTGTTTATTTTACATTAGGAAGGGGGGTTAGGGAGGGGAAAGGGGAAGAAAGGGAGGGTGGAAGAAGGCCCCAGTGGGGCATACAGGGAGAGTTCAGTCCTCCTCCTTCTCCACCTGGAAGCTCTCCTGCAGGGCTTCCCAGATCCGGACACCCCCCCCCCCCCGGACGGCGGCGGTGTGGGGCTGCACATACTGGCCAGCCATGCGCTCAGCCTCATCCATCCAGGCTGGCAGGAAAGCATCCCCCTTGCGCTCACATAAATTGTGCAGCACACAACATGCTGCCACCACGGGAGGGATATTGTGCTCAGCGAGGTCTAGGAGTGTGAGGAGGCACCTAAATCGTGCTTTCAGGAATCTGAAGGCCCCTTGACCACGTTGCGGGCCCTGTTGAGCCTGGCATTGAAGGCTTGGTGGGAGGGGTTGAGGTGCCCCGTGTATGGCTTCATGAACCAGGGATGTAGGGGGTAGGCTGCATCCCCCACCAGGCACACGGGCATGTCCACGTCCCGGACCCTGATGTGGCAGTCGGGGAAGAAGGTCCCGGCCTGCAGCCTCTGGCACATGGAGGAGTTCTAGAACACCCTGGCATTGTGTGCCTTGCCAGACAAGCCCACATTAATGTCCGTGAACTGGCTCCGGTGGTCACACACGGCCTGCAGGAGCACAGAGAAGTACCCCTTTTGGTTGATGTACTGGGAGGCCTAGTGTTCCGGGGCACGCATGGGGATGTGCATCCTGTCGATGGCCCCCCCCGCAGTTGGGGAAGCCAACAGCGCCGAACCCCCGGATGACCGCGTGCGAGTCCACCCTGTGGACCACCCTGCAGAGCAGCACCCGGTTGATGGCCTTGACGACCTGCAGAGAGACATAGCAAACCAGGAATCACTGGAGCACCCGGGTGGCTGGGAGTGTTCATTCCCTGGCACTGCCCCACGACCCACTCCCGGAAGCAACCCCCGCAGGTGGCGTTTAGTACGGCCGGGACAGACCGAACCCTCCGGTGCGGGGCACTTTCACCTCCTCCCTCCCCCCCCCCGTTTTCCCTGGGGCGGCCCATCCCCTCCTTGCAGCCTCCCTCCCCCCCAGCCTAGTGGCCGGTGGGTGCCGTACCTGCATGAGCACTGCTCCGACAGTGGATCTCCCCACGCTGAACTGGTTCCCGACGGATCGGTAGCTGTCCGGCGTGAAGAGCTTCCACAGGGCGATGACCACACACTTCTGGAGGGGTATGGCAGGTCTCATGCGAGTGTCCCGTCGCCGCAGAGCAGGAGCTCCAGGAAGGTGTCCTTCTTCATCCTGAAGTTCTGGGTCCACTGTTGGTCTCCCCAGCGCTCCAGGACGATGCAGTCCCACCAGTCGCTGCTGGTGTCCAGACGCCAGATGTGGCGGGGCACGCTGGCATCTGGGTACTGCTGCCGCTCCTCCACAACTACCGGGGAAGCCAGGGAAAACGGGGGGGGGAGGGAGGCGAAAGTGCCCTGCACGGGAGTGTTCAGTCTGTCCCCGCCGTACTACATTGCTGGCAGGCTTGCAGCAGCATGTCCAAAAACTGGAGCAGCATGCCCAGGGCGACCTTTGGCTCCATGGTACCAACTACGGCGGCGGCCCCAATGGGAAGCACCGACACAGGCAGGTGGAGAGAAAACGCTTTGCTGTCCGTCGACGAGGTAGGCAAGCAAGCAGAAAAGCTGAGAACCGGCTGTCCAGGGGGTCCCTTTAAGCACGAGTCTCAGATAGCCTCAGATAGCAGCCACACAAAGCAGCTACTGACCTGATGCCCTGCTGGAACTGGTTTCAGCTGCCCTTAAATGCGACCCAGTGTCCAATCAGTGTGGACGTGCTAGTTCAAATTAGCAAAACGCTAATTCAAATTAGTTTTTGGGTCTAGATGCGCTAATTCGAATTAGCTTAGTTCGAATTAACTAATTTGAATTAAGTTAGTTCAAATTAGTGCTGTAGTGTAGACATAGCCTATGCTACTTGTATTGCAAGGGGAAGAGCATGCCAGCTAATAGGCTGCTAAAAGGGTACTCAAGGAAGGAAATATTGGCAGGAGGCAGCCTCTATGTCTGTCATTCAAGCCCACAACTGAGAGCCAGCAAACCTTGGCTACACTCCCTGGTCTTGCCTCAGATTTCTTTTGTGACCTAGGGCAAGACACTTAGCTTCCCTTTGGCTCATAATACACCCCCACACTGCCTAACCTCCCACAGAGCAGTATAGTGAGTTGTAATTCATTAAACCTAAACCACTCGAGGAACCTCTGCTAACATGGAACTACTGGAGATCAAAATATTAGCAAACACAGCCCTGCTACCCCCTCTGAGCCCTGCTGGAGATGCACTCTCTCAATGGGGTGGAGGAACACATTCTGAAATGCAGCTTAGGTGCCAGTGGCTAATATGTTTGTGGTGCATTATGCAGGGTAGCAACAGTGTGAAACTAGAACAGAACAGGGGAAAATAATCAAGCTAAGGGGGGAAAAAAAATACCAATGTCCTCTTCTAACATAAAAGCCCTCCTCCCTCTGCAGGAAATAAAAGCCAGAATGAAATGAAGGTAAATGCCAGAGGTTTAAGTACCACACTGCAGAGTGTGTTTTAAAGGTTACCTTTCAGGGGGTTGAAGACAGAGCAAGCGGCAGAAAGGGAAAGAGAGTGGGAGCACTTCCCATAGTGAAGATCACTCCAGCTCTTAATGGATTTTAGATCCCTGTCTGCTTTCGGTGACATTATTAAAATTGTTTATTTTTAATATTTTTTTTTCTTGGTTTTGTTTTGAGAGGGACCAACTCTGTTGCCATGCCAACCATACAGCTGAAAGAAGCAAGATCACTTCAACAGTTTGGAACAAAATTGAAGTTTGAAAAAACCCCAACCCCACACATGAACAAAAGTCACAGTGTTTAATAGCAGGAGTGGGAAGGTGACATTTTCTATGCTCACCTGTTTAGAGTGAAGAAACAGGGAGGCAGCCAGTGCTGGGAGAGTCAAAAAGGCTTGTATGTAACAGTCATTCATCTATGATATACACATCATGTTTGTAAATGTATCAGCTATAGTAGAACTCACAAAAATGATGCTAAACTTTACCTCTCATTCATTACAATGTATGTTGTGTCTCCATTTATCTTCTGTTCGTTGTTTAATTGTTAGGTCTTTGGGGTAAGGGGTCTTGTCATCTTCGGCCAGAACTACACTATACACCAGGGAATCTCAACCTTTTTCTTTCTGGACTCCCCACCCAAATGCTATACAAGCTCCATGGCCTATCTGTGTCACAACAACTGCTTTTGCATAAGAAACCCAGAGCTGGCATTAGGGTAGGGGTGGGCAAAATACCTCTTGTGGGCTGGATCTGACCCACCAAGCCTCCAGATCCAGCCCTCAGATGCCCCCCCGGGACCCTCAGACACTGCAGCACCCACTGTTTTAAACGCAGGGCTGCTCCATGTGCCTCTCTGCTCTGGAGGGAAGAGGAGGCTTCATGTGATCTGCCCACCCCCGGCCCAATCCTCAGCTTCTATTGGTCAGAAACAACCAGCCAATAGGAACTGATCCAAGCCAATATCTTATATGAAGCAAAATGCAGTACTATGTAGCACTTTAAAGACTAACAAGATGGTTTATTAGATGATGAGCTTTCGTGGGCCAGACCCACTTCCTCAGATCAAATAGTGGAAGAAAATAGTCACAACCATATATACCAAAGGATACAATTAAAAAAAATGAACACATATGAAAAGGACAAATCACATTTCAGAAAAGGAGGAGGATACAGGGGGCGGGGAAGGAAGGTGAATGCCTGTGAGTTAATGATATTAGAGGTGGGGAAAGGTAGATGTCTGTGAGCTAATGGTACTACAGGTGATAATTGGGGAAGCTATCTTTGTAATGGGTAAGGTAGTTGGTGTCTTTGTTCAATCCCCCCGGAGAGTGTCGAATTTTATCATGAATGACAGTTCAGAGGATTCCCTTTCAAGTGCAGATGTAAAAGGTCTTTGTAGCAGAAAGCAGGTAGTTAAGTCCTTGAGACAGTGTCCTTTCTGGTTGAAATGGCAAGAAGCTGTTTTTTCTTTGTGATCCTGTCTGATATCTGTTTTGTGGGCATTAATCCTTTGGCGAAGTGTCTGAGACGTTTGTCCAATGTACATAGCAGACGGACACTTTTGGCACATGATAGCATAAATTATATTTCTGGATGCGCAGGAATATGTGTTCTTGATCTTATAACTCACTTGGTTAGGTCCAATAATGGTATCAGCAGAATGAATATGTGGACAAAGCTGGCAACGGGGTTTGTTGCAAGGGAAGGTACCAGGGTTGGTATTAGTGTGGTATGTCCTGTGGTTGTTGGTAAGAATCATCTTGAGGTTAGGTGGTTGTCTATAGGACTATGGGTCATTCTGCTGATACCATTATTGGACCTAACCAAGTGAGTTATAAGATCAAGAACACATATTCCTGTGCATCCCGAAATATAATTTATGCTATCATGTGCCGAAAGTGTCCGTCTGCTATGTAGTGGGACTCAGAGCTCCAGACTTCAGCCCCAAGAAATGGGGCTTTGTCTTTCTGCCCTGGAACCCAGAGAGTCGAATGCTGGCAGACCCCTGGAACCTGCATGAGGCCACCCAGGGGGCCTCAGGCCCCTGGTTGAGAGCCACTCCTATACAGTATAGACTTACCTCAGTTATCTCTGCATCACACAGAGGTGTGAAAAATCAGCGTTCCCAAAAAATGAAATTACACCAACCTAATCCCCTGCATGGACAATGCTATGTCGGCCAGAGGGTTTTGCCCATTGACATGGCTACTGCCTTTCACCGAGGTGGGTTAACTACACCGACAGGATAAGCTCTCCCATCAGAATAGTAACTGCTTCGCTGACGCACTACAACGGCGATGCTGCAGCAGTGAAGCATACATCTGCCCTCAGGCCTGCCAACGGGAGGTGTGGGGGTGCAGGTAAAGGGGCAATTGACCCGAGGCCCAGAGATTCTGCCTTCACTACTACTGCAGCAGTAGTAGCCGGGCTCCCAAGCCCCTTTAGATTGCTGCCAGCACACCATTCCCTGCCTCTATGTGGTTCTGAAAGCTACGGGGCGCGCTGCAGTCTGGGAAGTGCTAAGGGCTGACTGACCTTGGCCCGCCCTTTCTGAGGGCACAATGCTGGGCCCCTGAATACCTTGCTCCAGGGCCCACTGTGGCTGTCGACTCCTCTGCCTGCCCTTAGTGACCCAGATTTTCAGTTTGGATTGAGGTGTGCACTAGGCAGCAGCAAAGGGGGCAGGGATAGTGCTATGGTAGCTGTGTAAGCCATGCTTGTGGTCTTCCAGTCCTGGAACCACATTCTCCTCCTAAGTTCCCCCTAAGCTGCATGGGATTCCCCAACCCTCTGTCCCAACCCAGAGCCCCTCAACCCCAGCCACAACCTAGGGTCTGCACCCCTATCTGGAGCCCTCATATTCCTGAACCCCACCCCTCTGCCCCAGGTCTGAACCCCCTCCCACACTCAGACCCCTTGACCCCTCTCCCACCACATGAATTTTATGTGCACCAATACAAAGGTGATGTGTTGCACATCACCTCCATATCGGTGCACATAAGAAAATTCATTCTGCTCAGGAATGCTGCCTTGTTAAAGAGGCACAAGTTAGAACAGCCTTTACCAGGTGCCAGTTCTCTGCTGCCAATGGCCTTAAAGGACTGTTATGGTCTCTAGAGACTGGTCATACCATGTGCATCAGCAGCAGGCTGAGGGGGAAGGGAACTACACCAAGGTACTCTGACTGTGTGGCAACTTTGCACCATCAGAGCTGCACAGGACTGCTCCAATATTCTGGAGGATTTGGTTCTTTATATAGCACTCGGCACATTTTCAACACTACAAAAATATTATGGACCAACCGTGTGAGGATTGAGATGTGGTTAATATTAACTGAGATCCACTTGAACTATTAAGGTCACAGAGCTAAACTGTGTGCAAACCTTTTCCTGTAATTTAGACCCAGGGTTCTGTTTTAAAGGTGATTCCGTTTTAAAAACAAATGTATTATTTTAGCTTAGGCTCTGTAGAAGGTGCAGAAGCATTCTGCCCCCCTCCCCCAACCTAGACTGGCACAAGTGCATGTTGAGTACTGGATGTGACTCCTGTATTTTGCATTGGATTTTCACACTTCGTCTTCCCCACCTCTATGCTCCTTTGTTCACACGCTCCGGCTACGTCTACATTGCGCATTCTTGCGTAAGAAGATATGCAAATGAGATGAGGTGATGAATATGTCTGCGCCTCATTTGCATACCTAATGAGCCGCCATTTTGCACAAGGGGCTTTTGCACAAAAGCCGTTCTGCCACTTATTTTCAGGCAGAACGGCTCTTATGCAAGAGGGAGGTTATGCGCAAAAGCCCTTTGCACAAAATGGCGGCTCATTAGGTATGCAAATGAGGTGCAGCGATATTCATTGCTGCTCCTCATTTGCATATCTTCTTGCGCAAGAATGTGCAATGTAGACATAGCCTCCATGTATTTGTTTATCCCTTTGCCTCTTCTCTGCCTTCCTTTCATCTTAGTCTCTTGTTGGCTTTCTCTGGCCTCTCTCTGCTCAGGTTCTTTCATCAGAGTGCAAGCCCTGCCATGCCTGGAGGGGAGCACTAGGTGAACTTTAGAACCCATTGTGGTTCAATGAGCTGACCATGAGTTTACCCATCCCGAAAGTAGCAGATTTATGAATGGTATTTAAAAAGGGATCCGAAACATGACTGAGCAGCAAGTGAAGATGTACCTTTATCATTCTATTTAGGTTCTATGGCCCCATAAGGGAGCTATTCCAGGTCCTCACGTATAGTAAAGAATTTTTTCGCACCATACCCCCATGAAGTAGGGCAGTCTTATGTTCTCTGTATTACAGAGGGGGCACAGAGAAACGATGGGCTTTTCTACGCAGAGGGGTAACGTGCTGTACAGAGATCTCTAAAGCACACAAACGTGTTGTGCATTAATTGGTTCTTTCAGAGACCCTGCTAATGTCCTTCTCTAGTGTAGAACTGTTTGAAAACAGTACTGTGTTAGAGCACACTAGGGAACTGTTAGTGCACACCAGCAGGATATACACAGACGGTCACACAGGAACTCTAGCATAACTTGGAATTGATCTAGTACCTTTAAGCCTATTCCTTAACCACAGGATCATCCTTTCTCTCTGCATTAACAGTTACTAAAGGTGAAACAGCATGATTTTAATTAGGGATGTAAGTGACTAGTTGACTGTCCGATAAGCATATATTTATCAGATAATCAACTAGCGATTCAACTAGTTGCTTTCTCTCCCCAATTGCTGCCTCTGTCAGAGAGAGGCCGGGGGAGGGGGGAGGGAGGAGGGAGAGGGAACAGGAACCAGTGCTGTGGGAAGCTGATTTAAAAGCTGGTTCCTCCCAGCACCATCCTTGGGGAGGGAGGGAGAAGGGGACAAAGGCGGGGAACTGGCAGCACTTCCGCCTTTGAAATGTAGCAAGAACTGGGCTCTTGCTACATTTCAAAAACAAAACGCTCCCCACAGCACTTCTTTGATATGTAGCAAGAGTCGGCAGGGCTCTTGCTACATGTCAAAGGTGGAGGTGCCCTTATGGACTAATCGAATAGTCAATGTACATTGCATCAACTATTCGATTAGTTGATTAAATTTAACATCCTTAATTTGAATCATTGTCTAACTTGTTCAAAGCAGATCTATATCACACAATGCTCTCAGCACTGCTGGCTGGTGGTGCTCAGTATTACTACACTAATATGCTCACTGTTGCTACTAGGGGAAGCTTAATCAGTGGTAGCAAAGATGGAAGATTTTAGAGGAAGAAGCCTGGCAGAGGCAGCCTATGAAAGCCTGACCTTCAGAAAGTCAGGTTAGTGTATTTCCTTCACAAAACCAGCAGCTCTGGCTCTCTATCCCCCCATGTTCTTCCTAAGAATCCTTTCTATCATACCAGCTGTAAATAAACCATTATTCCATGATGTATCCAGGCCTGCTGATGGGGAGGAATGGGACAGTTGCCCCAGGGCCCAGCTCTCTGGCCCTTTAAATCACTGCTGGAGTCATGCAATGCATGCCAGGAAGCTTTAAGGGCTGCCAGGGGAGCAGGAACAGCATAGGGGGTTGGCTGCCCTAGCACCATCCTTTCCCCCAAGGCCCAGCCCCTTTTGGGAGCTTGGAGCTGCTCCCCTCCCCCACCTTGCCCAGGGGCACCAGAGGCTGTTGGCCCCACTGGTTGTATCACTACCAATCCTACCCATGTGCTGACAAGAGGTATCATCTGCCTTTCCCCAGCCCTCAATCCCAAAGTTAGAAATGGCTGGAAATCTGTTTTAGAAAGTCAGATTCAGAGGATAAAGGAAAGAAGAAAGAGAAAAACCTTCTGAAGATGAAGAATCTCTTTCCTCTCAGGTCCTGCCTGCCACTCAGAGGGATCTGAACAGACTCTTGTGGGTGTCAGATGGCCTTGTGGAAACAAATTATCACCTAGGCTTGTGAGGTTAATGTGATTTCATGTATTGCGCCTTTTAACAGTGTGCTTGGTGCACCGAGGGACCCAGGCAGTGATGCAGAGTTGATGCTGGGGGACACTAAACCCAGATGATAGAGGGAAGCCCTTGCAGAGAGCTTAATTGTACTCCCTCAGACAGCATGGCTTCTGTGAAGAGGGATTTTCCTTAATAACATGCAAAAAGAAGAAAGCAGGAAAACACTAGGTGCAGGCTCACTTTCAAATGGAGAAGACTGTAATCAGACAAGTAGGGTTCCCATGAGAGATCAGAGGGAGCCAGCTTCCAACTTGGGAGACCCAGAAGAGATGTCATTGGACATATTATTCAATGCCACTTCAGTGTGCTGATATTTCACCCTGTTGTACCAGCCTCATACTCTAAGAGTTCCTTAAATGCAAAAGCATTTAAAAGAAAATGCACATATCAGTACCAAGTATTTAACATGGCAAAAGGAAAATCTGGCTGAACCTTGTGCTTGTATTTCATCCCCACAGAGAATTGTGCACATATATATCTTACACACTCTACTTAGGGCTTTACAGACACTCTCTACGGCATTGCTAAAGTGCCTCGTGCCTACAGTACCTAAGAACCTACCTATGCCCGTTTCCTTTACTCTCTCTGGGTACGTCTACACTAGCTCGTTAGTTCGAGCTAGGTAGGGTAATTAGGGCAAGCGGAGTTGCAAATGAAGCCTGGGATTTAAATATCCTGGACTTCATTTGCATGTTCCCGGGCACCGCCATTTTTAAATCCCCGTTTTTTAAATCCCTCATTTGCAACTCCGCTTGCCCTAATTACCCTACCTAGCTCGAACTAACGAGCTAGTGTAGACGTACCCTCTCTCTCTTTCTCTCTCTGTCTATGTGGGTATGTATATATGTATATTTATGTGCAGACCTTCTGAACACAGTTCACATAATTCATACTTACACATGCATGCATCCAATCAGCCATTCACAAATATGAAATGCATTTTGCCTTCACACACCCACACTACAGTGCATATATAAACATACAGCGTTCCATGACATAAATTCATATCCAGTAAATATCATGCTAAGATCTCGGCACATATACATACATACATAGCTGCCCTGCATCTCGTAACTCAGGTATTACCATGACATGATAGACATCTAGCAGGGATGATGGTGCTATGAGCCCTTTATCTGGAAACAGAAAGAATACACTTAGAGCACAATAAAGTATGAGCAGCTATATCTGTGCATTTTGTGTGGATATATCCTGTAAATAATCAGCCTTTTGTTACACACCTTTATATCATGCAAAGTCATATCCTACAAGCAGACATGATGTCTGACTGAGCTTCATTATTTAAATGCAATTCCAGGGTAAATCCTGATAAATCCCCAGATTTAGTATTTTATATGAGAAAAAATATTTTAGCTAAATTGTTCAATAACATTCAAAAACTTTTCATTTGATATCTGTATTTTTCCTGCTAGCCACCTTTTTTGTCTAATAAAATAAACCCAAACTGTATTCCAAGTCTATATTTTTAAATCCAGGGTTCCAGTTACTGAAGCTTTGTCTCTTTTTTTTTTTTTCTTATCCTTTATTTCAACAGAAACCTACAGTAAATATACAGTGGAAAACACTTGTGGGAAAGTAGTTGCACAGGCTTGTTGTTATCACTGATATTTGGGACCAAATTTAAAGAAATTACATAAATGTCACACAGTGGATAAACTGGTATGACTGGGCCAAATTCTTCTTTTAGATGCAGAAGGGCAAATCTGGAATAATTCTGCTGACTGAGATCAGAGTCTTCCCCTGTGAAGGAAAGACATGGGATGAGGGGAAGAGAAGACATCCCATGAGGGGAAGAGAAAAAATGGAGACAAACATCAGTGAAATAGAGTAAAAGGGAAGAAATGAACCCGCTCAGAAACATCACTCGCCGTGGAATCTATGAATCACTTCTCGTCATGCATGTACCAATGGCAATGAAAGCTTATTCAAGCATTGGAACTGATGGAGAAAGATTATATCAATTTTTTAGGGGAATTCTTTGACTCCTTTTCACCTGCAGGGATACTGACACACACCTATAATTACATGCAGCAAATCTGTCTGCTTTCTTGTGCAAGTTTCTTCAACATGTTGCTTTTATTCTGAAATTCCTGTCATTAGAGAAAGACCCCAAGCAGACTCCTCATGAGTTTTTCCTGAGGTTGGATCTAGGTCCAGATGAATTCAAACACTTCCAATCCATTGAGAAAGTTTGGATCTTTGTGTAGTTCTGGATCCAGACTTCATCACTTGGCTCTATCGGTAGCTGTAATGTGCCTGCTTATAGGCTCCTGCCCCACATGCAGAAGGACCAATACTGTCTTTGAGATGGTAAGTCAGCATCTTCCCATGCAGTGCCACTTGCCACAGTATGAAATCCCATGAACTGCAGCTGCTGTAAGGTTACAGTGGCAGCATGAGGACCAGCCTTAGGGAAAATGGCACCTGGGAAAACTTGTGTTTTGGTGCTCTGGGCCCCCGTGGGCATGGCACTCCCCCATTTCTCCTGGCATCCATGGGCTCCCCAACCCCTTCACCCCCACCTTGCATCCCCTTTGCCACTAACCCTGCATTGTGCTCCCTTTGCCCCAACCTCTGCACAGTGTCACTTTCACCCGTAATCCTGCACTTCCTTCCCACCTGTGTCCCTAACCCCAGTCCTGGGCTGCCAGTGTACACCACCCATCCCCCTGCCCAGAGCTCCCCACCCCCTTATGTCCAGCAGCATCCATGCCCAGTGGCCCATCCCTTGGAGTTCTCCACCACAGATCCCTGTGCCTAGCACCCTCCCACCCATAGGCTTTGTCTACACTGCAGGCTTCTTGTACAAGAAGCTTTTTGCGAAAAGTTCTTCCGCAAAAACTTCTCATGCAAGAGAGCGTCTAAACTGCATGGACACACTCTCTCAGGAAAGGGCTGATTACCATTAACAGAATGGACACCAGGGCACCTGTGCTTGTTTTGATAGGCTGTTTTTGCACAAAAAACCCCTGCTGCTTGTCCACACACACCTTTTTGCACAATAACTCTTGAGCAAAAAGGAGTTATTCCTTGTAGAAAGAGGAATAACTCTGCTGCAAAAACCCCTCTGTTCTGTTGATTCACTGTAAATTTTCTTGTACAAAAACACGCTTGAAGCATGGACGCTCAGCGAGTTTTTGCACAAAAAACGACTGTTTTTGCGCAAAAAATCTACAGTGTAGAGGTAGCTTTAGACATACACCGGCACTGCCCTAGGATAGGGACTTGGCAGTGAGTTACCTCTGCATGCATGTCAAAAGGCCACAGGGAAGTGTTTTACACGATGGCTGGGATGTCAGCCAGGACCCAAATTCCCTTTGAATGACAAAAAAAGAAATAATGAGGAGGAGTCCTGTGACAACTTAAAGACTAACAAATTTATTTGGACATAAGCTTTTTGGGGATGGAACACAAAAGCTTATGCCCAAATCATTTTGTTAGGCTTTAAAGTGCCACAGGACTCTTTGTTTTTGCTGAAACAGACCAATACAGATACCCCTCTAAAAAAAGAAATAGTTAATTCCAATGGCTGAATCCAGACCTCAGGCCCTTCCCTGCCACTGTAGTGGGCCATCATCTCTCAAACGACCTTTCATTCTCTCTAAAATAGAGCATTTCCCGCTACGCCTGAAAAGTAAGCAGATGCTTGGGATGTGCAGTTTGATAAGAAAAGAAAAACAATTCACTAGTGCTACACACTTACAAACAAGAGCGCAAAGAGAAACAAAGCAAAGAAAACTCACTGCTTCCATCCTTCCTTTCTTCTCTTCTCCGCCCCCATTCAAATTTTCAATGCCCTGTCCAGTTTTTCCTTCTTCCCCCCCTGTGCCCTGCTCCTTCTCTGACCCACTCCCTGAAATTCAGGGCCTTCCCCCAAAATTGGCTCCCCACTCTTTTTCCAGCCTCTCAGGGGTATCCCCCATACTCTCTTGCGTGGCTCCCCCTTCAGCTCCTCTCCCATCCCACAGGCTTTCCTGCTCCTGCTGACTCTCACCTACCACGTCACATGGAGAGAAAGGGGCCCATCCTTGTCAGAAACCAAGCAGCACAGGCAGGCAGGGACTCTGCCCGCTCCATATGGTGGTGGGACAGCCCGCCATGCCACCAGTGATGGTCCATGTTGCTCCAGGACGGAGAAGAGGGGTGGGGTTGAGTTAGGGCCTTCAACTGGCCATCTGAGGAGTGGGCAGAGGGAAGGGGTCAAGGGGCAAGATCAGGGGAAGCTACAGCCCAATACCGATAGGGGCTGGAGAGGAGTCTGGACCACAGTGTCGTCAAATGAAGTCATGCTGCCACCAGCAAGAGGAAGCCTGAGCCCATTGCGGCGCCCATCCTGGCTATGGTGCCTTGAGCATGGGCTCAGTTGACCCGCCTTAGGGCTGAACCTGTTGCCAGTCCTCATGACATCAGGACCTTCCCCAGGCACCACTAATCCAACATTCAGGGAAGGAGTACATTAGGGCCATCAGTAGTGGTTCCCATCCCAGCCAGTACTTCGGGCTTAATGACCAGCACTCAGAAAGGGTATGTCTACACTACAAAGTTAGTTCGAACTAACGGATGTTAGTTCGAACTAACTTTCATAGGCGCTACACTAGCGCTCCGTTAGTTTGAATTTAATTCGAACTAACGGAGCGCTTAGTTCGAACTAGGTAATCCTCATTCCACGAGGATTAAGCCTAGTTCGAACTAGCTAGTTCGAATTAAGGGGTGTGTAGCCCCTTAATTCGAACTAGTGGGAGGCTAGCCCTCCCCAGGTTTCCCTGGTGGCCACTCTGGCTAACACCAGGGAAACTCTACTGCCCCCCTCCCGGCCCCGGACCCCTTAAAGGGGCACGGGCTGGCTACGGTGCCCGTTCCAGGTGCAAGCCTGCCAGCACCCAGCCAGCAGACCCTGCAACTGGCACGGATCGAGCCACCCACCCGATGCCCCCCAGCCCTCCCCCTCCACACGGGACCAGCCCGCCTGGACTAGTGCGGACATCGTGGACCCTGTCCACGATCTCCACACTAGGCACAGGAAAGTGGCCGTCTAGGGCAGGAGAGCTGCCAGCCTGGCTACCCAGGAGCAGGTGTGCATGAAAATCAAGGGGGTCCATTGAGACCCCCGACCCTGAGCCCTGAGCTTACAATGGCCGTCCTGGGTCAGACCAAAGGTCCATCTAGCCCAGTAGCCTGTCTGCCGACAGTGGCCAACCCTAGGGACCCTGGAGGGGATGGACCGAAGACAGTGACCAAGCCATTTGTCTCATGCCATCCCTCTCCAGCCTTCCACAAACCTTGGGCAGGGACACCACTGCTACCCCCTGGCTAATACCACTCCATGGACCCAACCTCCATGACTTGATCTCACTTCCCTTTAAACTCTGTTCCAGTTCTAGCCTTCACAGCCTCCTGCAGCAAGGAGTTCCACAGGTTGACTCTTTGCTTTGTGAAGAACAACTTTCTGTTACTACTTTGAAGCCTGCTATCCATTCCTTTCCTTTGGTGTCCTCTAGTCCTTCTTTATGGGAACTAATGAAGAACTTTTCTGTATGCACCGTCTCCACCCAACTCCTGCTTTTAGAGACCTCTATCATGTCCCCCCTCCGTCTCCTCTTTTCTAAGCTGAAAAGTCCCAGTCTCTTTAGCCTCTCTTCATATGGGACCTGTTCCCAACCCCTGATCATTTTAGTTGCCCTCCCCTCTCCCAGCCTCTCTCTTCCCCTCTCCCACCTCCTTTTCCCAGTCTCCCCCAGTTTTGTTCAATGAAGACAGATTCCATTTTGGAAGACACGTTATCTTTATTTTGTACATCAAGAAGAGGGGCTAGGGAAGGGTAAGTGGAAGAAGGTGAGGGAGGAATGGGGCACGAGCCCCCGATGGGGAGGACTGGGCTGGCTCTGCGATCTTCTAGGGGTGGAAGCTCTCCTGCAGCCCCCCCAATTGCCCCCTCTCCCCAGATGGCAGCCTGCAGCAAGTGCAGCCGGGCTGATGGCCGAGTGCTGTGATGTGCCCAGTGTGGGCACTCAGGGCACTCCAAGCCAGGACTGCTTTGCAAGCGGGGCACCCCTGAGAACTGTCTGTCCGGGGTGGGGGTCGGGACCCTTTAAGCACAGCCCTCGGCTAGCCTGAGACAGCATCTCCACGCTCTAAGTCAAGCCATTGCCAAGCCACCTCTTTCAGAGCATTCACAAACGAAAATATGATAATGACTAGGGTAACATGTACAGCTGCCCTTCCAACTGGAATCAGAAGTGCACAACTGTTTGCCATAGAACCTATATTGTAAATGGCTCAGGATGAGTCTCGTAGCAGGGGCCAGTGCTTTCAGAGCAGCAGGCTCTGATGCAGTGGGACATTCCAAGTGACAATTTAGTGACAAATGTGGAGTCCCTAGAGGGTTATAATTCTGTTATAACTGATATGTATTCCATACAATGCTTCTTTTAGCCTATATATGTGTGTGTGTTTGCTTAGCTGGTCTCTTCTTTCAGCTTAAGATGTTGTTCCTGGCTGCAGAATGAATTTAAAAAGAATTGCAAAAGCAGGGAATAAAGTTTCAAGAAAGGCAAAACCCTTCAATTCTCTATGCATCCTTCCTAAGACACACCGTATATGCCAGCATATATATTTAGTTCTCTTTTTCCGTCTCCTGTCAGTCTGGAGCTGGTGCCCAAGGGACTACTGCACAGCACTGTATGCACAGGAAGGGAAGCGTGATGCTCTTGGTGATTGCCTAATTTGGTAGTCATTTGATTAGAGTTGGCTTTTATTGGCTTTGTTGATAACTCCTGGTGCAGTGGGGAAAACGCAAGAGCGAGGCAGAGATGGGGATTTAATTGGATAATTCTCGCTGAAGCATCCCTTGTTTAACCAGCCAGAACCCCACCTGCATCTTTACATTACTTTGCATGTTAACAGGGTCTGTATCCTGCAGTGTGGCTGGTGTGGAGTGAGGGGTTATTAGAACTGATGACACATCTTCTGCTTATCCTCCAGGGTAATTAAAGGGTTGTCTTAGCCCTAGTCTAGGGCAGCTTGACTCACTACAGATGCACACATCTGTAAGTCCATGTTGTGCTCCATTCCAAACAGCCAGCACCCACTGAGACAGATACACTTTATTGTTATGATGCCTTTCTTAGTGTCACATATACTGGAGTGGGAACAAACCATTGTTCTGACCTGGTGGGGGTGGTGTTCTTTCATACCTGCCATTTATGAGCCATAAAAATGCTATAAAGTTCCTCATTACAGACCTCATCAAGGCTCCCCTCCATCTGATAATTCTCATAATTGGCAGGGTGTCCTCATGTCTCAGTTTAAAGCCCTGTCTACACTATAGTTGGACTTAGAAATGTAGCACTGGAAAGCACTTCAAGAATCATCTAGTCCACCTA
Organism: Pelodiscus sinensis; assembly: GCF_049634645.1. Taxonomy (NCBI): domain Eukaryota; kingdom Metazoa; phylum Chordata; order Testudines; family Trionychidae; genus Pelodiscus; species Pelodiscus sinensis. The sequence continues at coordinate 30,892,912 of NC_134718.1, read as the reverse complement.
TACCCTGTGCTAGGGCAGGACCACGTACATCTAGACCATCCCTGACAGGAGTTTGTCTAACCTGTTCTGAAAAACCTGATGATATGGATTCCATAACCTCCCTAAGTAATTTACTCCAGTACTTAGCTATCCCTATAGTTTCATAGTTTTTCCTTTTATCCAACCTAAATCTCCCTTACTGCAGTCATGCAGCCTCAACTTTAAATACACTTCTCACTAGCAAGGTTGTAGCACAGCTACCCTTACCACTGTACTGTGCCCACCTTTGCTGGCCCCAGCTCCGGCACACAGAGCAAGCCGCCCACCATGCGGCCCTCCCTGACCACAGTTCCAGCCTCGGGCTCCCTGGCTGCTCTAGGGGTTGGTGGCTTGCTCTGGAGCCACACCATGGCCCAGTTCCAGCTCCAGCACATGGCTGGAGGGAAGCAGTGCTGTGGTACATAGCCAGGGTGGACCACATGGTAGCTGCCCGGCTACTCTCTTGCTCCATGGCACTCTGATTGCCCTCAGCCCCGCCTCTTCTGGGGGTGTGGAGCCACACACACACCCCACCTTGCCCTGGGGCCCATCGTGGCTGGTGGTCCCACTGGATGAGGAGGCAGGTTGGGGGTTGAGGGGGTCTGGCCAGGAGGGTGGGTGCAGGATCCTGGCTGCGGTGTCGGAGGGGGTGTGGGATTGTGAGTTCAAGTCCCACCCCCCTCCAAGAGGCTGGAGCACCAGCAACATCTTCCTGTTGATGCAGAAAGAAAGCCCACAGGAAGAATGGCAGAGCATAGAACACACTGCCTGGAGGCTTTCCCCACTGCTCCCATTGGCCAAATTGCGGCCAATGGGAGCATCAGGAAGCAGTGCTCCCCCATCCCTCTCATGTCCAGACCCTGTACCCTCATCCCCCTCACACACAAACACCCCAGCCAGCTCCTGCACCTTCCCACCTGGCTGTTGATTCCCCAAGCGGTTACTCTGCAGCACTGTTTGGTAGCTTGATCTGCAGAAAAAAAGTCCTGGCTACACAGATCTGGAAACCTGTACTAGAACCTGACTAGCAACTAGCCGTGAGCAAAAAGTATTTGTAGTAGCAGGCCTTCTGTCACAGCATGGATGGGGCATTAATATCTTCATGATGAGACATCCTCTACTTTTTTGCCCCTCCCCCAGCATGGGAGAGGGGATAAGTGTGAATGAGGGGCAGGCCTGCGGACAAGGGGTGGGCAAAAGGGAATAGTTGCCCCAAGGCCAGGTGATTCAAAGGGGCCAATGCATTGGGCTCCTTTAAATTGCTGTCAGAGCACCACATGCTTCACACAGCTCTGAGGAATGTCGCCACAACCTGGGCAGTGCTGAGGTCAGGCTGCCCCACTCCACCCCTTCCACTTGAGGCCCCACCCCTTTCAAGGGTGCAATGTTGGGCTCTCCCACAAATGTTGGCTTCCCAGTGAGGGGATCCATGTACCCTTACCAGTCCCTGCACAGAAATGAAAATGCAGGCGGCACGATTTATTCTGTATAATACCTCGCACTGAACTTTCCAAGAATGCCGAAGGAGATATTTTCTCCCAATGTAAAACCAAAAAAAAATCACCCTTCTCTGAAGGAAAAAGTAACCAAGACGCTCCAGAGTTCTAAAACTGGGAAGAGGTACAATGGAGAAAAAAATTTTGGAAAGTGAGTGAGCACAACAAGGAAAACTGGACACCTGAAAAATGTCTGGCTTGTTTTATTTCCTAAGTAAGTTAGCCAAAATAAATGTGATGCATGACATTCACTTCTCTTTGGGCTCAAAAACAGCATATAACCTCAGCTGGGTGGGTGAAAATTCCCATGTGGCAATAATGTGCTGTTGCTAAGAAGTCATGGTTATCATCTGGAGTTTTTCCTGTGTTAGTCAATATGCCCTTTATTTTTGGTGACATATCTGATGATTCAAATGGGCCAGCCCCAAGCTGGTTTCCAGTTAGAAGCAGACAGGAAACACAGAGGTTTGCTCCCCAGTCTCTAGCAAAATCTGTATTAGTATCAGATGTACATTGTCTCAGATGGTGGGTTTTGTTCTAAGTGATTTTACTTACATCAGAAGCAGTATTTGGCTTTTAGGGAGGTTTCTAGTAGGCTTTCTTTTGCTCTGGCCATTAGACATCATACCTCCACGTCACTCCAGGGGAATGAAGCCAATGGCTGAACGCTTATATTGATAATGGCAAAGCTAATATGAAGGAAACAAAGAGCAGGCAGGTAAAAGGATGATTCAACCTCTCTGGACACGCTCTCTCAGGAAAGGGCTGATGGACCATTGATGGACCTATCCTCCTTGAATTTATTTTGTTCTTACAGGGAACTCAAATGTAAGCTGTTTCTTACCCCTAATAATTTCTGTTGACCTTTCTGTATCATGATTTTATATAAAGGCAAGATGATATTTTCTGTTTTATTACCTATTCCTTTCCTAAAGATTCCCAATATTCTGTCAGATTTTTGGACTGCCACTGCACAGTGAGCAGATGTTTCAGAGAACTATCCACAAGGATTCCAAGATCTTTCTTGAGTGGTAACACCTATTTTAGACCCCATCATTTTTGTATGTATAGTGGGGATTATATTTTTCCATGTGCATTACTTTGCACTTCTCAACACTGAATTCCATCTGCCCTTGTATTGCCCAATCACCCAGTTTTGTGAGAGCCCTTGATAACTCTTTGCAGTCAGCTTTGGACTTAACTATTTTGAGTAATTTTGTATCATCTGCAAATTTTCCCACCATATCAGTAGTCCAAATGCAGATCTTTTTTTCTCTATCTTTTAAGCGGAGCACCTGGCAATGTTTTCATGATGCTTTAACAATCCTTCAGTTAGTTGAATAACAAAGCCTTTTGTTATCTTAATCACACTGTCTCCTCCAAAGGCAAAGCTGGGAGCAGCACAAACACCACTGCAGTTAAGAACTACCTCTGGCGCTAAAGCGTGCACTTTAAGCAAACCTCAAATATGAAACCCAGGGGCTTAAGGAAGGGGCTACTGACCCCCTTAGCACCCATATATGACATCCTTGTCATAAAAACCAACTAACCTACATTTTGGAATTCCAAACACATCAAAACCCCTAGAACAAGCCCTGACCATAATGATCATCAGTACAAATCTGAACAGTTGCTCTTCTAGGATAGCAGATGATTAACTTGGTGATCCTGGGAATTATTTCAAAATAAACTCTCCTTATTTCGAAATAGTAAGTGGAGCATCCACACGACCAAGCCTGTTATTTCGAAATAACAGGCTGGTTATTTCAAAATCTGTACTCCTGCTTTCCTGGGAGAATAAGCTTATTTCACAATAGCTATTTTGGGAATTATTATTTCAAATTTAGTTATTTTGAAATAATTTCCTAGACATGTCCTATGGTATTCTATATAAGGCACCTTTGTCAGTGAATTACAGTTATCTAATAAGGCACATAAAGAGAATCATTTGTCTAAAAGGTTTTGATGAGAGTTTCATGTGCCACGTCTTTCCAAGGGTGTATTTTAACCTGAGAGACAACTTCATCCCACAGGGAACTTTTCTGAAACCCATGGATTTACATGGGAGATGGCATTGTCCCACTATGCCCATTTCTACTTTAAAGGAACACTGCTTATTAGAAATTAAAATGACTCTCCCAAGAGATTAGCCCCACTTTGAAGGTGTCAATGAAAGATGTATGTTATTTTTATCACATACCCTTAGCATCAGAGCTAATATGATGAACTACCCTTCCCCTAGCCTCCCCCCAAATTCCACTCTTCAGATCTCACCTACTTGTTCTTTAACAGGAGTTGTGAGGGGAAGGGGTTATGCACCCTGACAAAGGTATACATGCCTGTCCTAGAAATGTGTCCTTATGCTGGTAAATAAACCACTGGTTGCATTTATGCCCTGACATTGGTATAAGCAAACAGATGCCTGTATAGGGGATGCAGCATGTGCAGCAGTGTGTTCACTAAGGGTGTGTCTAGACTACATCCTTTTTTCGGTAAAGGGATGTAAATTAGGCATGTCGATATTGCAAATGAAGCCGGGATTTAAATATCCCGTGCTTCATTTGCATAATGGTGGCCGACGCTTATTTCAAAATGGGGCTTTTTTTTTAAAAAAAAAAAACAGCAGTCTAGATGGGGATCTTTCGAAAATAAAACCCTTTTCCAAAAGATCCTATAAACCTCATTTTTTGAGGAGTACAGGATCTTTCGAAAAAGGGTTTTATTTTTGAAAGATCCCCAACTAGACTTTCGCGGGTTTTTCTGAAAAAACCCAGTTTAAAAAAAAAGCAGCGGCTACCATTAGGCAAATGAAGCGCAGGATATTTAAATCCCAACTTCATTTGCAATATCAACATGCCTAATTTACATCCCTTTACCGAAAAAGGGATGTAGTCTAGATGTAGCCTAAGGGTGTGTCTAGACTGCAACCTTCTGTCAGCAGAGGAATGTAAATGAAGCACTTCGAAAGTGCAAATGAAGCCAGGATTTAAATATCCCACGCTTCATTTGCATAATCACGTAATGGCGCTCTTCCGAAAAAGCGCTATTTCGAAATTGAAACTGCAGTCTAGACGTGGTTCTTTTGAAAACAGAAGCCTTTTTCGAAAGATCCTGTAAACCTCAAAAAATAAGGCTTCCAGGATCTTTTGAAAAAGCACCCTGTTTTTTAAAGAACCGCGTCTAGACTGCAGTTTCAATTTAGAAATAGTGCTTTTTCGAAAGAGCGCCATTACATGATTAAGCAAATGAAGCACGGGATATTTAAATCCCGGCTTCATTTGCACTTTCGAAGTACTTCATTTACATCCCTCTGCCGACAGAGGGATGTAGTCTAGACGTAGCCTAATAGTTTCTGTAGTAAGTCCCTAGGGCTTTGGTGGGGGGGGAAGGGGGACGTTTCTTATTTAAATTAGCACTGAACTAAAGACCAAGTTTTAAAAAGCTAAATACTTCTGAAGTACATTTTACTTTCCCTCACTTTCTGTAAAATGTGGCTAATTCTCACCACTTTCTCAATATCCCTTAAGACTATATGTTCAAATTCAGGGCCAGTGTGACCTGCTGACTAATCCATTCCACTTCCATTTCCTCATCTTTCTCTCTCCACACATCCTGCCTCTTTCCTTTCTGCCCCATGCAGGTGTCCGGGACATTCCCAGCCTCAAATATTTTCAACTCTGAAGTCATGTCCTGCTGCATCTCAATACTCTCAGGTACTGACTCTAGGCAGGGGGCCAGGAGTTAATTTTTTATCTACAGTATATAGCACAAAGTAGCAGTTAGCTTTTCTGATGTCAGTTCTGCCATGGGTATCAGGTTAGTGCAGCAGATGCTTCCTAGAAAAATGAGCTTTTTATCCACACAATTTGGATCTAGAAATAGCTTTTAGAAAGTCAGCGGACCAGACATGGGCCTAGGTTCTGACCATCTCCAAAGTTCAAGGAGTTTCAAATTGGAATTTACAGAACCTAACTCTAAGATGCTATTAAATCAGTGTGAATAGGAAATCAGCAACAAAGACCCCAATAATAGCAGCTTCCCAAGCTACCAATGTCATCCCCTCTCCCTCTTGTACCACACACTTCTCACTGGCCATGCCATGTGAAGGATATTCTATTCTAGTTTTCAAGGTGGGTGGAAGAGGAGGTTATTCATAAACTTGCAAATATGTAGCTTTTCACTCACTTTTATGGACAAACAGCAATTCAGGAAGAAGTTAAAGTGCTGAGCCACCAATCTTGCAGCAGTAGACACTTCCAGTAGACTCACAACACATGTCCTTGATGTCCTGCTTTGACAACCCCCGATTCAGCACATCCAGAGAGTGATGGAACTCCCCTTGCAGTTTCAGGTGTGGTAGTCCACAATCATTTTCCAGGCCTTTCACAACTCTGTACTTCCCTACTTAACCATTAATGTCTCATCGCTTCCTCCCTCTCCCCCTCCACTCATTCCAGGCTAAAATGCCACTCTGCGCCCACAAACAGCTTCACACTGCCCTTTACACACACACTATACTCCCTGAACTGATCCAAACAGCTGCTAGCCTTCCCTCCATCAGATCAGTCCTTCAGCTCCACTCTTCCTGTGATGCCTACATTCTGCGAGCCAATTCATGGTGGTTAGCTTAGGGAAGCCTTGTATTAATCTTTAATTGCATGAGTTTATTACTTTCATCCTCACTGCCCTTCCCTCCTATTGTTCATTGTGTCTTGTTTCAAATTACACTGAAAGCTTTTCAGGGCAGAGACCATGCTTCCTGTATGTTCATATAGCACAGTAGGGTCCTAGTCTTGAGTAGGACCTTTGGCATCATTTCAGTACAAATGAATAATAAATACCAGCAATAATAATAGCTAAAGTGCAACCTTGACTTCATAAAACCCAGTCATCAAGAGTCTGAGGCAAAGCTCACTGAAATCCATCGAAAAACTTCTTTTGACTTAAGTAGGTTTGAATCAGGCCCCTAATGAGGTTAAAAATTACACTAAGCTACACAGCCAGGCTCAAATTCCTGGTTCTGCTGTCAAGCTCCGTCATTGTGCAAAAGCTGGGAGTGCACTGGAGACTGTATGTTCAACCCCTGGAGGGAAGAAGTGCATCATGTCATCTCAGTCAGGAATGATCATTATGGTCAATCATAAACATCATCGATAAACTTGAATGGTGCCAACTAGTCATTGTCAGCTGGAAGAAAGGAGGATGGGATATGTGGCTCTCTGGAAATAGAAATGCACTCTGGTGGGCTATCTGAACATTTACTCTTTCCCCTCCCTCTCTTTATGATTCATGAGATTGTATCTCTAGCAGATACCCCTTGCCCCATCCGTAGTACACTCAGCTGCTTTTCGTCTCTGCTGTTGGCAGGTATATTGCAACAGGAAGCTTGACATTACCTTGGAGAACACCCTGTGACATTGAACAAAGGATGTTTCCCAGCACTGGGCAGTGACACACATTGTTAACAGAACTGGTCTGAATCAAGGAAAACAAGTGAAATGACAATCACTGATCAGTCGTTCCTCCTCTTCGTTCATAACTCTGTCAACCCTTTCAGCAGGACTGTCAAAATATGTTTGTCACAGAACAATTCCTAGCATTTTTTTTTCTGCTACAGACTCTGGCTGAACTCATCCATTTGGAACAAAACCCAATATTCATTTCCTCTCTGGGTGGTTTATCATATTATTGTCTCACCTGCTCCTGAAGTGGAAAAGCTGCGAGTGCAGTTGGTTCTTCAAAGCAAAATTCTATTTTGTTTCCAGCCTCGCACATTTGGTGGCTGCAGGTTTATAAACAGGAATGTAAAGACCCTCCTAGCAAATGATGGGAAATATTCTGTTCAGAATAGAAATTAATGAGCTGGAAGCATCCTTCTCCCAAACTCAGCTCCAAGCCATAATCTTTCCTAAGTATGTCTATACTACGGGACAAGGTTGAATTAAGATACTCAACTTCAGCTACGTTAATTGAGAAACTGAAGTCGAAGTACCTTAACTCGACTTTTGGTGCTGTTCACACTGCAGGAAGTTGAAGTAAGAACACTCTCCCTTCAACCTCCCTTACTCCTTGTGGAAGCAGGACTACCGGCATCAACCAGAATGCCCCTGTCACTTTGAATTAGTTGTCTTAACTAGACCTGCTAATTTGAACCCTGGAAGATTGACAGCGGCAGCTTCAATTTTTCTCTGTAGTGTGGACGTATCCTAAGCCCCAGACCTGCTCATCTCAGGAAACCCTTTACCCCACAAGGCCTGTTGCCCAATTTGTACAATCTCATAGAGACATCTCCGGGTGGGATTTTTAGAAGCACATTGGCCTAACTATGTTTTGATTAAAGTTCATAATAAAAATCCCATTAACTTAAATGGGAACTGAGTTAAGCCACATGCTATACCTGCAACTCTCCCACATGAATATAGGCTTCCTCCCCTTTGAGAAGCCTGTTGGCAGCTTTTATGCTTAGTGTTGGGCACTGCAGTATTCAGATCTCATGTCTACTCTTTGAAATGTCTTTTTCCTTGGGAAAAATATATGAATGCAACGTCATGAAGCTTAGTGTAAAGGCTGTCAAACTTGCCAGACTTTCACTGTGGGACCTGCAAAAATAGCAAGGAACTCAGAGGCCTTCTGGAAGGTCTTTCCAGGTGACATGGGGGTGTTACATGAAAGGAGAGTAGCTTCACAAGACTTGCATAAGCAATTTTGCTTATCTGATTGAACCTCTGAACCTTTGGGGGTTCAGAGATTCAGAGGCAGTTTGCTGCTTATTTATTTTCTGTATTTCCAGTCACCCAGTCCTATTGTTTTGCACTTCCATAGCTCTTATGCGCCAAGAACTCCAAAGCACTTCACAAACATCAATTAATAAAACTCACAACTCTTTTCTGAGTTAGGGGATAGCATCCTCATTTTACAGATGTGGGAACTAAGGCCCAGAGCAGCTAGGTCAGTGTTCTGTAAAGCCATACAGCATGGCTGTGGCAGGAATAGAATCCAGATTTCCTGAATTTGTGCTCTGAAAACAAGACCGAGTTTTCTGCCTCTGCTGCTTTTTAAACATAGATAAATTTGTATTAATAACAGGAACTTTCTTTCCTAAGAGTTCCCTGGCTTTCATTGTGTGGTGAGCCCATGCCAAGATTTTCTAGTGAAGTCCCCTGAGAGGGGTACAGAAGGTACCCAAGACAGGAGCCCACCTGATGAGTCTGTTAGCTTCTAACAGTGACTCCCAGACCCCATGCCTTTTCCCTGCTCTTGGCATTTTAGGTCTATTGATTTCATTACTATGATATATCGGTTTCCTATTTAACTCCAAAGACACCATAATAGCTTTCCAGTGGGAATCCTGGGGCTTCAACTGCAGACAGAATGAGTGGTGATGTGCTAGCACCGGCTGCCAGCACTATACCGTATGAAAAGATTCTGGGCAGGTACTGCAGAATTCAGCGCTTATATTGCCCCAGCTACAACTGGCTCAGCCCTGTACAGAGCTTTCACTCTCTCTCATATCCCAGCCAAATCCATCCATAATGAGTGGAAAAACTGCCCAGCCTTGCAAGGGCTAGAAATGCATAGAAAATATCCATTGTTCCTTCTTGCTGCCAATGCTGCAAACAGCTCTGAGCTTGCATGTCAGCCAGAGCTACCTTGAATGGCAGAAAAGTCATCATGCAGGTCAAGGACAGATGAATGAGGCATGTGTTAAAACAAGAAAACCAATCACAGCTGCAAATGAAAGGAAGACAAAGTGTGAAGAAGGATTCAAAGGTGTCAGACTAGTCCCACTGATTCTGACTACCATAAGTTCTTATTCTTGGTGTTCCATCTCCATATCTCCTTTCTTGATCAAGAGGTGCTGCACCGTAATGACTGAGAACCAAGCATATTGAGAGGCTGATCCATTATGCATGCCGCAGATCCATTCTCATGTAGCCTGTTGCCACCTGCCCTGTTAAATTAATGTGGAGTCTGTAGAAGCACCCTGGCAAAACAAACTCTCCCAGGAGAACTGAATTCTATTGTGCGATATGCCCTGAATATGGCATTCTATTAAACAGCTGCTGCTAGGCTGTGCTACAACTTTAGCTGTTCAACTGCCTGTGCTGGTCTGAATGCTGTGTTTCCATCTATACACTACATAGCAGGTATCATTCATTCTTCTAGAAAGACTAATATTTCCAAAATTCTATTTACGCCTACGCTGTGTCACTTATAGTACAGACAGTTGCAAAGTGTGTGCAAACATACGGTGATAATGGCTATTCGAATGCAATACATTTTGGCTGGTTTGTACAGAAAGGAAGTCTTGCAGGCACAGCCCCTATGCCTGATATGTTCTGCCATGCAATTACACCCCTGGAATAATTAAAAGTAGAAAACAAAACAAATGGGTCAAGATGTTTCTATGAATGGCTCATGCAGCTTTTCACCTCGGCTACGTCTAGACTGGCATGATTTTCCGCAAATGCTTTTAACGGAAAAGTTTTTCCGTTAAAAGCATTTGCGGAAAAGAGCGTCTAGATTGGCACGGACACTTTTCCGCAAAAGCACTTTTTGCGGAAAAGTGTCCGTGCCAATCTAGACGCACTTTTGCACAAAAAGCCCCGATCGCCATTTTCGCCATCGGGGCTTTTTTGCGCAAAACAGTTTTCAGCTGTCTACACTGGCCCTTTTGCGCAAAAGCATTTCCAGAAAAGGGCTTTTGCCTGAACGGGAGCAGCATAGTATTTCAGCAAGAAGCACTGATTTCAGACAGTAGGAAGTCAGTGTTCTTGCGGAAATTCAAGCAGCCAGTGTAGACAGCTGGCAAGTTTTTCCGCAAAAGCAGTTTTTGCGGAAAAAATTGCCAGTCTAGACACAGCCCTCATGTTTACAAGTCTTGAAGGAGCTGGAAGGGTGTTTTAGTGAATAGGGCACTGACTGGGGACTCAAACAACCTAGGTTTAATTCTAATCTTAGACACAACATTCCTGAGTGACCTTGGGCAAATAACTTAGTCTCTCTTGTGCCTCAGTTTCCATCTGTGTAATGGGGATAATACTTCCCTACCTCACAGAGGTGTTGCGAGAATAAATCCATTAATGTGAGATGCCCAGATACTGTGATGATGAGAGCCATAGAAGTACCTAGTTATAGAAAGAATGCAGAGCAATTCAGTGGTGAGAAAAAGTCATTGCTCTCTTGGCAGCCTATGTGAAACAATGTTGTAGACTTTTGGGTCCCAGGACACTAGACAAATGAGATGGGGGAAGTTCTGTAATATATTTTATTGGACCCAGTTCTGTTGGTGAGAGAGACAAGCTTTCCAGCTTACACAGGCCTAAAGAAGATCTCTGCATACACTCATGTCTCTCTCTCTCACCAGTAGAACTTGGTCGAATAAAATACATTTTACCTCACCTAGCTTGTCCCTCTCTGTGAAATAACTCAGCCAAGTTCCCTAAAGGGCCAAAACACCAAACCACCACTTTGGCATCCCTGTAGACTATGCAGAAAGGCCTTGGACTGAATGGACACAGAGAATGAACTACCCAAAAAACTTCTCCAGATTTCTCTGCCGTTCTGCAGATGAACAAAAGGTTTTACTCTCTCCAAGTCTCTGGAACATGTTCACGCCTCACATTTCCTTTTCCCAACTTCTCTCTCAGTGTCTGGCAGTTCCCTCCATCTCTCCTGTTGTTTTGCTAATGCTTTCCTCCTAGGAGTTGGAGGTGTATGTTCAGAACACTGCATGGATTTCTCTTGCGGCTGGGTTGTGGAAAGTACAGAAAATGGAGTGTGATTGCACCGCTTAGGTGATTGCTTTGTACCTTGGGAGAAGGGGGTTGACAGTCTGTATGCAGCACTATCTTGGTGTACCTGGAAGGCGTATCTGATGAATAGAACTGTTTTATTTGCCTCCGGCTGAACCACGCAAAGCTCAGGAGAGTTTTTTTCTGAGCCGCTCCATTAACACACAAACAGGCAGCAATGCTAGCTGCTGACACCAGGGTTAATTAAATCTATCTCTCCATCAATTCTTATTCAACTATTATCGACGGTCGTTAGATCAGTGACAAAGTGACAAGAAAACAGTAATAGACTCATTTTAACCTTTGCAGTGCTGGAAAAGCTTAGTGAAAAATAGGGCTGGCACTTCTCTTGCATTCCTTTTTGTTTTTCTCTCAACTTTTTTTTTGGCCCATGCCTGTCAGCCTCATTTTAAACTAAAAAATCCCAGGCAAAAAACTGTTTTCATAATCTGGAACACAGGCATCTCTTGCATTTCCTATCTCATCCCCATCTCCATTAAGAAGGAAGGAGGGTAATTCCTTCCAAGAATAAATGATATCTCTTTAATCTTGTGAAACACTTGGATGAAATAGCAGAATTTGGGACAATTAGCTTACACAGAAAATGTAGAGGAAAAATAGTTTGGAAGCCATCAAGTCTCTCTCACACTGCAAGCTTTAACATTACTTTAACATATTAGATGCACTAAGAGCCATACCTTGCCTGCCTAGAACAGTAAGTTATTGGAGAAAACATCCTTTGTATCCACATATCCCCATAAACTATATTTATCACAAACTTCTATCTTACAACCCTGTGGTGAACCTGCAAATGACATGTGTGCCATACGTCACTGATTACCAACTAACTAATGCACTAAAACAATTTCCAGCTTTTCAGCACTTTCTCTCTTGTATGCTGGACTCAAAACCAAAAGCTGGGACTTTCCTCTGATTTCTGAGGTGGGTGGTAAGACCATGGTCCTTCCCCCCATCCTCAGAATGGTATAGGGAATGCACATGATCAATTCTAAGATTAACCTGTGATAATTTATGGATGACAAATGAATTTTGGCTGATATAAAGTTGTTGCTATGAAAATTATATCCTGACTGCCCCTCTCTGTACGTATCCTCCATTGCTGACAAGCTTTTACCTTCCAGACCACAGACATGGGTCTTTAGACCTCGACTATTGTATATTCCAAGTGAAGCATCTTGAGAGAATGGATTTGGCCACAAAATGTTCAGGAGAGGTGAGGAAACCAAAATAGGGTTTATTATTTTGTATATATCAGTGTATTTGTTATGATGATATATAAAAAGAGCAATGTTGTATTCAAGTCCTATGCAAAGTCTATCTACGTCTACACTGGCGTGTTCTCACACAAAAACTCTTTTGCAGAAGAGTTCTTCTGCAAAAACTCTTCCAGAAGAGAGCATCTACACTGGCATGTGCTTTTGCGCAATAGATGTGCTTTTGTGCAAGAGCATCCATGCCAGTGTAGGCGCTCTCTTGCGCAAGAAAGCCCTGATGGCCATTTTAACCATTTCTTGCGCAAGAAATTCGTGTTGCCTGTCTACACTGGCCTCTTGCGCAAGAACAGTTGCGGAAAAGGGCTTATTCCTGAGCAGGAGCATCAGAGTTCTGGTGCAAGAAGCCCTGATTTCATACATTAGAATGTCAGTTTACTTGCGCAAGAACATGCGGCCAGTGTAGACAGGCAGCAAGTTTTTGCTCAAGAGCAGCCGCTTTTGCGCAAGATCGCACCAATGTAGACACAGCCTATGTGTTATGAACTATACACCTTACGACAGAGCAGTGCTGTGGAAAGGAAGGGTGAGCCGGGGAGCTCGGGGCTGAATAAATGACAAGCTGAGGCGCAGCAACTGAAGCCTAGGGAGGTACTAGGTCTACAGAGGAGCAGCAGTTAGAGCAGTAAGAGGCAGCAGGTCCAGCCTCACCTTGCCAGTGATGAAGTGGCTAGTTCAGTCTGCAGTTTGCCTCTGAGGGAAGGGGCTAGACAGGACCGTCCTTAGGATTTATGGTGCCCTAGGCAGGATTATTAAACTGGTGCCCCTATGCCTGACTTGCTCTTCCACCCTTGTCCCCTCCCCTTCCCTTCCCAGAGACCCCAGCAGCCAATCCCCTCCCTCAGACTGTGCTGCAGGCAGCGCATTCGGCCCTCTCTAGGACCCAGCCCTGCTGTTACATGTGTAACCCTTCTGCCGGGTAGGCCTGGCAGCAACCAGGGCCGGGTTCAATATCTAGGGCTATGTCTACACTGGCGGGTTACTGCGCAAGAACAGCTGTTCTTCTGGAAAGTGTCCACACTGCCCACCTGCTCTTGCGCAAGAAGATGTACAGGACGGCATGGTAAGAGAGGGCTTCTTGCACAAGAGCTGCGGTCTTTTCTAACAGGTGTAAGTTCTCTTGCGCAAGAGGGCAGTGTGGACGCTCTGCAGGGATTTCTTGCACAAGGAACACCTATTGCTAAAATGGCCATCAGAGCTTTCTTGCGCAAGAAAGCGTCCACACAGCCATGGGATGCTCTTGCACAAAAGCACAGCTCGCACATGGCAGTGTGGACGTTTTCTTGCGCAAGAGTTCTTGCACAAGAACCCTTGCACAAGATGTTCTTGCGCAAGAAGCTGCCAGTGTAGACATAGCCTAGGGGTCCATCTCACACAGAACCGGCTCGAGCCCCCACCCAGTAGCCTGGGAAATTCACACACCCCTGGGCACCTCTGAGAGGCAATGTTTCCCCACTCGCAAGCACAGAGTCTGAGTGAAGAAAATAAACTTTTAATGAAAGAGAGAGAAGTCACATGGCATTATCTTGGGAAAATACCACAACAGAGTTCACTTACCCAAACTTTCTCTGTACTTCACTTCAGATGTCCCACTTACAGCTCTGTCCAGTGAGTGCAGACCCTGACATATTATCCAGAGGACTCCCCTCCTTGAGCCTGAGGCTAGGCCACCTTTGTGCTACTCCTGGGCTAAGTCTACACTGGCAGCTTCTTCTGCAAGAACTATTTTGTGGAAGAGTCCTTGTGCAAAACTCTTCCACAAGAGAGCGTCTACACTGACATGTGCTTTTGCGCAAGAGATGTGCTTTTGCACAAGAGCATCCATGCCAGTGTAGACGCTCTCTTGCGCAAGAAAGCTCTGATGGCCATTTTAACCATAGGGGCTTCTTGGGCAAGAAATTCATGTTGCCTGTCTACACTGGCCTCTTCTGGAAGAGCTCTTGCGCAAGAGGGCTTATTCGTTGTGGGGAGAGGAATAACTCTTCCGGAAGAAGCCCTGTTTTCCAACGCTGTACTGTAAATTTACTTCTGGAAGAACACTTGGGCAGTGTAGACAGCTGGCAAGTTTTTGCGTAAGAACAGCTGTTCTTGCGCAAGAAGCTGACAGTGTAGACATTGCCCTGTAGTCCGCTGGCCGCTCCCACCAGCTGGTCATTCCTGCCAGCCGCTCCACTGGCTGCAATGGGTCTGGCTCCCAGTCAAACCAGCGATTTCAGCTCTTAGTGATTTCAACTCTTTTGCCATCACCTAGGCTGGCAAAAGATTCCATCTTCCACTGGACTAGCAAAAAGACTCCTCATGGAGTCTGCTTTAGGTCTGGCCTTAAAACCAGGGGGAAAGGGGCAGGTTGATCCAGTCTTTCAGCTCCCACCTGGCAAGCATGAAGCAGGCTAACTCAGCCCTCCAGCCCTTTACACCCCAACTCAGTTCACTCAACTCTGGCAGGGGGGAGGCTTGTTCCTCTGAGACCTCTTACAATGATGGTGTCTCTCCTGCAGGCACTGGTGTCATATTTGCCAGTTCCCACATTTAGGAGTCGCATGATTTGTGACCCCCACAACAGCCCCAAATTAGTTACAATACACCACGTTCCATTCCAACACTGATCCTCCATCAGCCCTGGCTGAATTGGATTTACATAGCCACACCTCGGATTCCTTCCCCCTCCTGGCATGAGTTGTATTTACATATCAACAGTTAACAGTTAATTATCTTGCAGAGCTAAAGGAGTGAGCACACCCACCCCACAGGGCAGCTCTCTCCTTTTAGCTGGCTGATAGCAAGCAGTCATTTAGCCCTTGCTTACACATGCTCCACTGCTTCCGTCCGTCCCAGCAGAGTGGTGCCCCAGAAATACTGGTGCCCTAGGCAACTGCCTATTCTGCCTATGCCTAAGGACAGCCCTGGGGCTAGATGACCTAGTGCACTGGGTCACTGATGCAAGTGGCAGCTTAGGGATAAAGGGTTTCCCTGGAAGGGGAGAACCCCACAGTGCGGGTGCTGCCTCAAAGCAGTACCCAGGGGAAGGGACAGCTGGGGAGGGATGTGGGGGCCTGATGCAACATGGTGGCGAACTGGAAAAAGACAGGTAATAGCAGGTGAGACACTGGCCAGAAGTGGGCACTCCGGAGCTGGAAGAGCTAATCCCCAAATTGACCAGCAGGAGGAGTTGTGGCAGTGAGCAAACCTGACCCACACATGCACTAGTATGGGTGACTCCACTACCAACAGTGGGGAAAGATGTCCTGAGGGGGCTGCTCTAGAACAATGATGCGCTAAGAGGCAGCGACACATAGCAGGCAGTCTGGAAAGTGACATGCTGTGGGGCGATGCACTGGGAGTGACACATTCTTTGGCAAATGCTCTGGCACAGTGACACGTTCAGAGATGCTGTGGGCATACTGATGAGGTGCTTGCAGGCGATGACACAGGGCGGCTCTTGATAGCAGCAACACATTAATGGGGAGATGTTCTAACACAGTGATAGCTTGAGGTGGGTACTCTGGGATGGTAACACATTGGGAGGTGTCACATGCTGCATGGCAGAGTATCTTGGACAGTGACACATGGAGGGAGAAATACTGACAGAATCACTATTTTGGGATCCCAGAAGTATCCCGAAATAGGAATTCCGCATCTTTAAATGCACCAATTATTTCAAAATATATTTAGAAATAATGGGTGCACTATTCGAGCATCCCTGTAAGCCTTGTTCCATGAGAGTTAAGGGATTGGTTGTAATAGCATTTCAAAATAAGCTATTTCAAAATTACCTCGAAATAAGTTATACAGTTTGCATAGCACAAATCGCATAGCTTATTTCAAGGTAAGGGTGCTGTATAGACTCACCACCAGGTGGGTCTGTGCCACTTCCTCAGAAGAACCTGCTTCAGCTGGAGCTTAAAAGAGAGCCAGACACCTCAGAAGGGGGCAGACAGGATAGGATGGGCTCGGCAACCTTTCGAAACCAAAGAGCCAAACCACATCAAAATTCAGAACAAGTGGTCAACAAAGAGCCATATCAGCAGGGCTCAACAAATAATGCAATCTACTCGCCCGTGGCGAGTAGATTGCAACCCAGAAGAGTCGGGTTCGGGAGATCTGTGCATGCGTACAATGATCTGCGCATGTGCAGATTGCCAGACAGCACGGCTGGTGAGCAGGGCTTGCCACGGTTCGGCGAGCCCTGCATATCAGAATGTCCATTTGCCTGACTGAAAATATACAACTTAATATTATTGATAATTGACATGATTAAGGGAGGGGCAGGGGTGTCAGAGGCAGAGACTTACCAGTGAGACTCCAGACCAGCAGCTCAGCATGTTTCTCAGGAGCCTGCTCTGCCCCCACATAGGCTGCAGGGCCAGGTGCTCTGTGAATAAGAGCCTGAGGGGAGGGGGGATTGGTGTTTTGTGCACTGCCTATTTTTGAAACAGGCTGCTTCCATTGGCTAGAAACTGGCCAATGGGATTGTGCTAGGGGTGGGAGCAGCCATGAAGCACCACTCCCTTTCCCCCCTGCTCACAGTTTGTGAAAAACAAATGGCCCCACAGCCACTTTTCTGAGCTGTGTGGGGGTGGGGCAAGCAGGGGAGTCTGCCTGAGGCTCCTTGCTGTGTCCGCGGGCCTGACTGTTTTGCCCAGGCCTGCTGCAGTACCAGCACAGGCTCCATGCTGTGGGAGGAGCAAGTGGGGGCTGGGCTCCAGCTTCAAAAAAGCCATATCTAGCTCCCTAATGAGCCCTATTTGTCTTGCGAGCCATAGGTTGCCGACCCCTGGGATAGGAGAACATAAGAACGGCCATAATGGGTCAGACCAAAGGAACATCTAGCCTGTATCCTGTCTTCCAACAGTGGCCAATGCCAGATGCCACAGACGGAGTGAACAGAACAGATAATCAAGTGATCCCTCTCCTGTCACCCATTCCCAGCCTCTGACAGTCAGAGTCTAGGGACACCATTCCTACCTATCCTGGCTAATAAGTGTTGACAGACCTAACCTCCATTTTTCTAGTTCTTTTTTTGAACCCTGTTAAAGTCCTTGGCTTCACAACATCCTCTAGATGAAGAGGACAAACCTTTCCTGAGTGAGGGCCTAGCTAGCCCCCTGGCTCAAGGATGAAACCCTTCATTCCATTGTCTGATGGATCATTTGTCAGGCTTTCTGACCATGTCTTGAGTGAGTGAGCATATAGTAGGAAGTGGCCCAGGAAGGCAGCTCTGAAACACTTCTGGGTGTTTGATACTGCTGCTTCTCCCAGTCCTCGTGTTGGAGCCTAGTGGAGAAGGAGGAACCCAGGTTCCCTTACCTGCCACATTCCATCTCTCTGTCAGCTGTGGTCTGGACATAGGCGGAAAGCTGTCTCTTTCCATAATTTTTTTGTTGTTGGATTCTGTTAATCACTGGAATGGATTACCTAACAGGAGGGATGGAGTAACCCTTTACTGGAAAGGTGACTGCTATAGTGACAGAGTGATTATCAGCAGAGATGGGGAACCATTGTGATACAGGTATCTAACTACTAGCCAGTACCACCGGTCAGCCCAACCCATCACATCTATAAACTCTTAAGAATTAAACATCCCTTGGGAAAGTCAACTACAAATATAAGTCAGTCTGTGAAGTGTGTAACCATACTAAAGGACTTGGACACTTTTCATTCCCCAGAGCAGTTCCTTATTGGATCAATGTCTTTCCTCTTAACCAAGGAGAACCTATGTTCTGAAGGCTCCTTTCAGTACCATCTGGATTTTTATAGGCAGGCTTGAGGGAACAGCAGTTTCACGCTTTCCCTTCTCTGATTAAGAGTTTAAATGAGAAATGAAGGCTGCCAAAGGACTGTCATCCTTTTCCACGTTTCTAGGTCAATGGCTTACAGGGGGCTGTCCAGCTCCCTTCAAGGTCAGTCATAGCCCTGCAGTGAAACTCCAGCAGATCCAGAAACTGTTGTGTCTCACAACTGTTCCTCTGCAGAGCAGAGAGACAGGGCTCTGCAGTTCTCCCAACCTGCCCATTACCTGAATGCCACCCCATCTCCACTCTGCCCTCGTGTTTAGCTTATCCCTGACCCATAGTGAACACACAGCTTTCTGTGTTTGTCCACTTCTCCCTTGGTCAAACACTGCTTCATATGGGATTTTGCTCCTAACGGCCTGAGCTCGGAAAAGATATTGGCCCTGTGACTAGATGACTCAGTGACTCAGTGACCTGGCCTACCACCTTGAAGACTTCATTCAAGTCATGTCTTATGTCATAGCTGTGACCTCAATCCAGTCTCTAGAGGTCATCACAAAGCCGGTAATGTGTCAGGACTGATCATTTCTAGAACCGGAACAGCTGGACGTGCTCTAGCTTAATAATGAGGAGCACGCACAGAGAGGTTAGTAGGATTGATGCTTTATCTGAAACCCAGCCGGCCAATGACACTAAAGGATCCATTTCTGAAGTGATTCATAAGTCATTTAACTGAACTACTCCAGTTGACATCGAAGGGGATTCTGCTCTGACATGGGAACCCAGCACAGTGCCAACCCACCCAATCCTGACCCTTGTAATCAGGTCCCCATCAAGTCTGGGAGGGGTGGCACGATTCTATGTTAGTGCTCTATTAGTAGCCCAAATCCAACTCACCTCTGGAGAGCAGACTCTCAAGTTTTCAGGTGGCAGACTCCATCCTCATTGAACTATTTCAGCCTGTGCATAAGAAGGCTTTTCACACACCTTAAGTGACATTTTGCACATTGATTTTCCAGTCATTTTCTGGCTCCGTCTTCTGGAGTAGTCACAGGTTGCTCCATGCAGTGGCTGGGGTATTAGTGAATACCTGTGTCATTTCTTACATCCTGACAGATTCTCTGTTCCTACAGCCAGTCCTTGGGAAACAGAGAAAACATGCCAACCATAGCCCTCAAAACACATGCACAAGCAGCATTTAGAGAGTTATACCACCTTCTCTTCCACACTATCATCAACAAACACATTATAAAATGTCCTTTGGTCTTGAGCCCAGTAAAAATAGCAGAGAAGGGAAAGCTGATTTGGGCTTAAGATGATTGTCTTAGATTAACATTAGAACTGAGTGCAAGACCAAAAGCCCTTGTAATCCTAGACTTGCATGGATTGTTTAATTCTGCCTTGCAGGGGACTCTCAATGTTGCTTGAAGGCGAAAAAAGATGGAAAGAAACAATCCTGAAAAACCAGCACTTGGAACAATGAGAGACAGTTTTGTTAAAGAGCAGGAATTAGGTGGCTCAGGCTATGTCTAGCCTACAGAGTTTTATCGGAAAAAGGTATGCAAATTGCACTCCGCAATTTGCGAACCTTTTTCCGATAGTTTTGTCAGAAGAGGCTTTTCTGAATTTTGGCCCGTGTACACTGGGCCAAATTTCAGAAAAACCTCCTCTTTCGGTAGAGCCCATCTTCCTCATAAAGTAGTCTAGACATAGCCACAGAAACATAAGGAGTTAACATGTTTGTCTCCCATCAACCCTGTAAGGTTATAGATGAAAATGAGTTCAGTTTCTCAGACTATTTCCTAGTGGATGTTGGCTCCCAGGTAAAACCCCACCAAAGGGGCACAATTACAAGTTTCTGCTCAGGAGAAATTCAGGACTGGCACATCAGGGCTGTGATATATTGGCTAGGTTTGGTGGAAATCCAGGCCTGGAGTCGTGGAAGGGAATGGAGCTATACTTCACAGTGGTGGCACACGTTCATTGGCAGAGTTGGACAGAAGCCAGGCCTGGAACAGCAACTCTGATTTTTCTCTATTTGACTTTGCCATCCAAGGCTCTTGAGTCTCTAGTATGTGTCACTGTCTGGGAGACAAAGACTAGGTGGCCGCATGTTGCTCTTGCAGCAGCCAGTAAGGAGCTAGTTTGCATGCCCAGAGTGAGTTTTTTGGAAGGGTAAAAGTGCAATGCTTCGATAGCAGCTAGAGAAGCAGAAGCTCCTCCCTTACGAGTGTTATACATGTCCAGTGCCTCCAGCTTCTGCTAGCAGAGCAGCAAGGTTTTAAAGCAGCTCTTCTTGTGATGAGTTTTGATGATTAACACCAGTTTAAAATAAAGCCAAGGTAACACTTTAACTGCTTTTAGCCAGCTCTTGGTTCCCCAAAAAGAAAATAATTTCTGTATTCGTTTATAGATGGAAATGATTCCCTCATTTATGACATGGACTCGCCTTCTTGTCCTGAAAAAGAGGGAACTCTACACCAATAGAGAGAATTTCAGAGAGAAGGGACACAAGACAGGCATTTATGTGCTTCAATTACAAATGAAAAGAAGCCTATGGTGCTATGGGTTTCTTCCCACCAGCTCCCCCACAAAAAAACAGATTGGGTGAAGGCTAAGATCTGATGCGGCCCGTAAATGTCCTGGATTCTTCAGTGTTGCAGGAGGAAAATGTCTGCCAACCTTTGTAAGTCATAAGACTTGTTGTGACTTTACAGTTTGAAGACATCTTCTTTCCCAATTGTCCTCATAAATAGGTAGATGGATTGAAATTGTAGGCTTGGGAAATCTGTTCTTTTTCCAATGGCAGGATGAAATCAGGCAATTAACATGGGTTAAATTAAACTGATTGATGTTAATAGCAGTTGTGGGTGTAAGTGAGCCAGAGGCCCTACTTGTGTACATTTCAGCCATTGGCTCATACCTGAAATCCATTCTCAAGTGGGCTCTAAGATCCAACCTGGCATTTCTATGTAGCTGCCATAGGGGACAGGGGCCACATAATGGGACCTCCACCAGAATCTTGAGCCTCTTGATTCATTTAGAATAAGTAGGAAGAGACTGTCATGTGGATTTATTTTTGCTGAGCTTCTTCATGAGCATTAGTATCTGGGAACAGCACGTACCCTCTTGGCAGCACTCGTCGATCCCAATTATCTACTATATATTT
Organism: Pelodiscus sinensis; assembly: GCF_049634645.1. Lineage (NCBI taxonomy): Eukaryota > Metazoa > Chordata > Testudines > Trionychidae > Pelodiscus > Pelodiscus sinensis. Next base: position 30,871,411 of record NC_134718.1, on the reverse strand, counting down.
GTCTGTTCAAGAACCTTCCTGGTCACTCAATCCTGGATTTAAAAGTAGCTATTCTTCTACAAAGGAATCTCACCACTCACTTACAGAGAGACACTGCAGAACTGGAATTCATCTACAGATTTGACACTGTTATTCTGGGCTTGAATAAAGACATTAAGAGTCTGTCTACACAGCAGTTATTTCGAAATAACTTTACTAGCGTCTACACCGCCAAACCGCTATTTCGAAATTAATTTGAAATTAATTCGAAATAGCAGCGTGCTTATTTTGAATTTGGTAAACCACTTTCCACAAGGAATAAGGCCAAATTCAAAATAGCTATTTCGAAATAAGTGCTGTGTACACACTTATATCGAAATGGGGGCCTCCAGCCTTCCCAGGGTGCCCTGGTGGCCACTCCAGCCTCAACCAAAACCACTCCTCTCCCTCCCCCCTCCCAGGGAGCCCTTAAAGGGGTAGACTCTAGCCACAGTGCCTGTGCCAGCTCCAAGCCTGCCAGCCCAGAGCCAGCAGTCACTGCTCCTGACCCAGTGGCCCCAAAACATAAGCCAGCAAGCCACAGGCAGCCAGCCCTCCACCACTCCCCAGGAGCAGTCTGCCAGCTCCCAGAAGCCTGCCAGGGCCCAGAGAAGGTGGGCAACTTCCTGGTCCAGGGTGGAGATCATGGACCTTATTCAAGTTTGGGGAGGGATGCCCCCAACGTCCATGATCTCCGCACTGGATGGAAGAATGTGGCTGTGTATGGCAGGATAGCTGCCAGCCTGGCCACCAAAGGCCACATGCGAACTCAGGAGCAGGTTTGCATGAAAATCAAGTTGGTCCAGCGAGATCCCCACCCCTGAGCCCTGAGCTTCCCCTTCCCCTTCTTCCTCTTGCTTCCCCCTTCCAGCTCCCTCCTCCCAGGTTTCCCCCTCCCCTATCCCACCCTCTCTTCTCCCCTCTCCTGCGTCCTTTCCCCAGTCTCACCAGAGTTTCATTCCCCCCACCCCAATTTTGTTAAATAAAGAGAGTTTCTGTTAGGGAGGGGTAAGTGGAAGGACGTGAGGGAGGAATGAGGCACAAGCCCCAGTGGAGCAGACCAGGGAGGCTCTTAGTGCTCCTCAGGGTGGAAGCTCTCCTGCAGGGCCTCCTGGATACTGACAGCCCCCCGATGGACCTCCCAGATGACAGCCTGCAGAAAGTGCAGCCAGGCTCGTAGCAACACGTCCACGAGAAGCACCAGAGTGCGCAGGGGCAGCTCTGGCTCCATGTTGCAGAGTGCTGTGGTGAGGGCAACCAGAGCACGCAGAGACAAAATGCTTTGCTGTCCCTCATCGAGGTAGGCAAGCAAGCAGGGAAAGCTGAGAACCAGCTGTCCGGGGGGGTCCCTTTAAGCACAGGCCTCAGAAAGCCTCAGGCAGTAGCCACACAAAGTAACTCCTGACCTGATGCCCTGCTGGACCTGGTTCCGGCCAGCCTTAAATGCGATTCAACGTCCACTCAGTGTGGATGTGCTATTTCGAAATAGCAAAACGCTATTTTGAAATGCATTTTGTGTGTAGACGTGTTATTTCGAAAACTTATTTTGAATTAACTATTTCAAAATAAGATATTTCGAAATAACGCTGTAGTGTAGACATACCCTAACTGGTTAACTCATTACAAAGCCAATTTCCCCTGCCTTTAACACTGGCATTTTCATATCGAAGACTATGTATGGGACACAGCCGGCCCACTTAATTAACGTCAATAACACCCATTCTACAATTGACAGGTACTTCTTTTGCTGTTATATATATATCTTGGTTTCTGTTACTTATGCTCCAACTCATCTGATGAAGTGGGTCTTACCCATGAAAGCTCATGGTACTACATATTTTGGTTAGTCTCTAAGCCCTGGTCCACATTAGGACCCTTATTTCCAAATAACAAGCAGAGTATCCACACTATGCAGTCTGTTTTTTTGAAATAAGGGGCTGGTTATTTTGAAATAATGCCTGCTTTCCATAAGAAATAACATTTATTTCAAAATAGTTATTTTGAAATAGTGTTAGTGTGGATGCTCCACTGCTGCTATTTGAAAATAACTGCTCTACAGAGTCATTCAGAGTAATTACTCCCCAGTGCTTCCTGGGGCTTTAAGTCAAGGTAGCACATCCACATTAAGAAAGCCTGCCTCAGACTAATTTCGTGGTTTCCCTGTAGTGTGGACACGCTATTTTGAAATAATTAATTTGGGAGTTATTACTTCAAAAAAGTTTTTTGAAATAATTTCCTAGTGTAGACATGCCCTACGGTGCCACAGGACTCCTCCTAAACAGTAAGAACTAAGAGCATCACATTTGGTATACAGTTTCCTTTTATCATAACTTAAAGCAAGGTAAGGGTTTGGTTGTGCCAGGAGAATGGAATGTGTCTGGGATGGGATTGCTTCTCATAAAACCAAACAGAAAAGACAGAATCACAAGGCAGATGAGAGGGGCTGGCCCCCAAGTCTGAGACTGCTGCAGCCCCAAGCCTTCCACCACCCCTCAGGTACACTTTAGGGGAGGTGGGGGGGGGGGAGGGCTAAAGCTTCCCCTGCCCCGATTCACATGGGAACATTGCTGGCTGTTCCCCTTCATCAAGGAGCAAGGGGAAAGTGCACTGTTTGCTGCATTCCTCACTCTGGCTGGGGAGCACAGGGGGCAGATGATCCTGGACCTGCCCCAGCTGGAGGACATGCACCCCTCCCCCAGCTGTGCCCACTGGAACTGCAAAGCCATGGAGAGGCGCTTTGCACCTGGTCCCAAGCTGCTGTGATGAAAGAGGGCTGAGGTAGTCCTCTCTCCCCAACGTAGCCTGGATACTGAACCCCACGTGCCCAGCCCCACCCCAGAGCAATGGTTTAAATGAAGCATGTACATTTTCATGTTATTTTCCGAGAAACAAAAATTAATTGACTTAAGGATCCAAGCAACGCCGGGTAACTCATCTAGCAGGTTATAAAATTGACTCCTGAAAGTCTAGTGAGGAGCTGTGCCAGAAACCAAGGATGGAGACGTTGTAAGGCTGGTCTGGCCAGACACCTTTTCCATCCATGCCCCTAAGCTGGAAGAACTGGCCATATAGAGCTACTGTGCTGAGACTCTGCTGCCTGGGGAAACCGCAGGAAGTCAGGTAAGTTGCTTTTATAGCTCACAATAGGGTTGAGTTTCAGGCCTTTCATGTCTTGCCTGTGTTTGCCCATGCTGCAGTGAATAACCCTTACTACAGTGAGTATACAGGCAAGACTTGAATGGGCATGCTTTTGATCTAGCTGAGCTCTAGCAAATAAGCTAAAGGAAGGCTTCTTCTGCATAGTTCATCCACTGGTAGCTCTTCCTCAGCTGAGCAAGTCACAGCTATGCAGTGACTTGTTCTCATTTGAAAGCAGCCTGTGTTGATATACAGGGGGAGGGAGATTGTAGTTCACTTTAGTCTTCTCTAGACACATTGCCCTTAGGAAGTGGTCACTATCCCAACAGCTCCTGCCACAATTGCTAAGGGAAAATGGAACGGGTGCTGGTTCCACCACATGCTAAATCTGAGCCTGTGACTGGAATCCGTGGTGCCCCTCTAGAGCTATGGTGCAATCAGGTTAGCGGGTGTGGGGAAGGTTATATTTGAACAGGATAATTGATATTAAATTAAATGGAAAAGAAGAAATTGTAGATGGGCAAGCTGGTAAACATATCTATTTTTCATTGTCCACCAAAATGATTGAAGTCAGTAGCAAGGATGATACGTGACAGAAAATTGATAAAACATTGATGACAGAGGATGAATATTTCAGAAGGGGTCATATGCATCGAGTGCCCCCCGTGGTAAATCTTTAGCCATTGCTGGATAACCTTGAGATGCATGTGTTAGTTCTCATTTAGTTAGTGGCAAGGCAGGGGTGGGTGTTTAGGGAATAGTAACCAGGGAGAATTTAGGCTTTCTTCTTATCCCACTGGGAGGTCCCATTGGTGAAGAAGAGATTTTCATAGAGCTACTGTGCTGGGTCTATGCCACCCAGTTAAACTGCCTATCCAGTTTGCAGAAAAAGCTACTGATTTACTAGTATTGCAACAAAAATCTGCAAAAATAGTCCCATCAGTGCAGCTGGCCTGTTCTACAGGCAGATGCAGGAAGCTGAGATTGAGGCAGGCCTGCCTCCATCTCCCATGTTATCAATTTGGGGTGTCATTACGAGCCCCTTGGAACATACCACAGGAATTATGTCTGCACTCATGCAAGTGCAAGGAGTGCAGCTGTGACAGACTCTTGAATGATTCAAGTGAGAGATTGCAATTTACCTCTGCCAACCATGGTCAGGGTATGTCACAATTTAGCCTTAAGGTGGAAATGGGCCTGAAGCCCCCCAGAACTTTGTGGGATTATGGTGACAGACCAAGACCATTAGCAGGTTAGAATGACTGAGAGGGATGGCCTTTTTTTCATGTTTGTTTAAAACTAGTCAGAAGACACCACACGGATGGTCTGGGAAATTGCTTCTCTGCCCTGTGGGTTCTCTGATGCAGAGTTGTACCGGGTTCTCCCGTGTCTCACTTATTTTCCACTCATTTATCCTGTGTGACTGACACTGCTTACATACTTACTGGTGTCCAGGTGGAGTGTTTGGTGTAGATTTTGACCTGTAACTCTCTAAATAGCCTGAGACCTGCCTATCTAAGTAAGCATCTCTCTCCAAGTCCCAAACTAATACAGCTGTGGTCAGCAGGAGCACTCAAACCACAGGCCCTCTGGGTTAAAAGAGAAGTGAGCTGGGAGCAAAGCACTATCTAAGAGGGAGCTTCAGCTGTAGGATCTACTCTCTTCCTCCTTGATGACTTTCAGAGCATTCTACAATAACCACCTCTGTAACCTAGGTTTCAAGGAGGGACAATCTGAGGATAGCTGATATTCAGAGTAGTTTTTGGTATGGGGCCCTAGTTGTTTATTTTTTTATTTGCCAGTAGAAAAAATAAAAGTAAAATGAGGGGAGCCATAAACTGAGATATTCAAAACAGCCTAGAGGGTTGGATGCCCATTTCCCATTAGTTTTAATGAAAGCTGGGCACTCAAATCCCTTTGGCAGGTTTGAAAATCTCAGAGGCAATGCAGATGGTTTTTCTGTTCCACTTGTCTCAAAGCATGAGTATAAATAAATGCTACAAGAAGCTAGAAAACTGTAACAGGGCTAGGGTGTTAGGCTTGCCAACTTTCTGTGAACAGCACCTGGCCCATCCAGTCAGGAAAGTTAGCAATCCTAGGTGGGATTACTGTCAATACCCTTCTATGTAGTGCTAATTCTGCTCCTACTGAACCTACTGGTCAAACTCCCTTTTACATAAATGTTAGGCTCATGCTGAATGTTTTTCAACTTCCCATTCCCAGAGGGGCTGACAGACTTGCTGAGCTCCTGGGCAAGAGTGGGGAAACTCTGTGCTCCCAAAAGAGGTGGAAGGGGTGGGACAGAGGCAACCTGCCTTCAGCACTGCACCGCACCCCCAGCCCCCACCAGCTCTCAGACCCTCCTAGAGAGCGTCACATGAAGCTCTAGCAGTAATTTTAAGTAGGGTTGCCAGGTGTCCGGTTTGGAACCGGACAGTCTTGTATTTGAGCTTTCTGTCCGGGAAGCAAATTGAGAAAATACTGGACATATAAATGTCTGATATTTTCTAATTAAATAAGTTTTATTATTATCAGAAGTATCAGTAAGTAGTTGCATACTGCCTGGCTAGTAGACGCGCTCACACTGCGTGAGCATATATACTAGCCAGGCAGTACGCAGCTACGCAGTAGAGAGGAGGGTGGAGGGGGCAGCGCCGGGGCAGGATGGAATCCCTGGGGCCAGATTCACTTGCGTGCCCAGCTGGGACTGTTCAGAGGATGAGCAGTACCCTGGGATCTGAGTGCACCCGGATCATCCCCACTCCCCACTGGCCGGTTCCTCCCTACCTCCCCCTGACCCCGCTCCAGGACAGCCCTGCTTCCCACCAGCTGGTTCAATCCCCCAATCTCCCCCAGCCAGCCCCACTCCTCCCAACCAGCCCCGCTCCCCACTGGCTGGTTCCTTCACCTGATCTCCCCCGGCCAGCCCCACTCCTCCCGACCCCCTCCCCGCCAGCTAGTCCCTCTTCCCCCCCAAGTACCCCCAGACAGCTCTTCTCCCCACTGGCCAGTCCCCCTCCCCCTCCCCGAGCTCCCCCAGCTAGCCCCAAACCCCACTCTCCCCAACCCCCTCCCAATCAGCCCTGCTTCCCACCAGCTGGTGCCACCCCACCCTGATCAGCCCTGCTCCCCCCAACCCCCTTCCAGCCAGCCCCGCTCCCCTCCTGGATGGTCTCTCCCCCCCCCTCCCGATTCTGAGATCACGTGTGTCCGGTATTTTTTGAAACCCATCTGGTAAACCCACTGCTGCTGCAGTAGTGGCAATTGCCAGGAGTCTAGAACCCTTTTGAATTGCTGGACCCTGGGGCAACTGCATCCTTTGATTCCTCCCCTCCCCAGGTCAGTGGACTTGCCCATTCCTATTGTGTGAAATTAATATTGAAGTAAAATTATTTTAAATTGAGCTTGGAGACAAGATGAGGATGTTAGATCATAGAAGGACACGCCAATCCGAGAAAAGGATAGAAAGGCTTGTGGCTGTAGCAAGGAGGCTTGGGTTTTCCGTTTGCCCCAGTGAGAATTGAGGGGAATATTACTGAAGGATTTAGGAAAAGACTTGCCAGCAACCATCAAAACAGAAAGTGTGAGTGAAGAAATTAAGAGCAGCATGGGAAATTTGGGGCAATGGAGACAACTCGGACTTTCCTAGACCCTGGTAAGTAGAAAAGTATTGCTGGTTTGTAGCTATTTTCAGATAGAGAATTAATGAAGGATTACAGGGAAAACAATAAAGCTGTCCCAGAAACTGAAGGTGTTGAAGTGTTATTGCTAGGCTATTGGAGAAAGCATTCAGCCATAAATTCATCACTATACCACTGAATTCAAAATTTCCATTGACTTCAGTGGGAGCAGAAGCAGGCTCCATGATTGTACTGCTTATTTGGGGTGCGCATGTGACCTGAATTTGTTACCTTCAGAAATAGTCACCCGAAAGTACAAGGCACCAGCGTTTGCATGGAACCCAAGTTCAGCTCTAACATACCGTACAATGTGCCCACACAGGCATTAGGCCTAATTCTCTTCACTGACATTCAGAAGGAGCCTAAGGGACTCTCTGTATTTGCTGCTCCATAGGTTTGCTTGTTTACTTGGAAGTTGGAATTGTCCTGAACTTCTTTGTTTTAATAAAACCTTTAAGAAAGTTTCTCCCTCAGATGAGGTTTTCTTGGAATGCAGGAGATCCTCAAGTGTTGTTTGGATGTTTCATGAACCCAAGTGATGATACTGCCATCATTATTATTTATTTGTGTTGTGGTAATGCCTAGGGGAGGCTATTGTGCTAGGCTCTCTACCCTGTACACTGGTAAGTGTGAATTAAAGGGCCATAATTCCATCAAAAGGAGCACGGTGACATCTTTCATGAGGACACCTGAATCCCAAGATGGAATTATAGTCCATTAGCTTACAAATATAATTACTCAGTTTATAGCAATAAAAAAAGCAGGAGGAGCTCCATAGAAAGAAAAAAAACACAAGAGAAAAGAGTAGCCTGTAGACAAGAAAGACACACAAGAAACCATTTCTTCATGTGGCAATCATGCCTGTTATCACCCTGTCACTAGCTTTCCCTCTTTAGAGAAGACAGTTGAGACGGTGGCCAGGTAGCATGGTAGCAGATGTCTGGAATCTTGACACTTCCTCAATCCCTTTCAGTCTAGCTCTTGGCCAGACAGTGCATTTCTTACTCTCACTGGCTGTTGACAGAATGATGGACAAAGGTCAGATGTCCATCACACGGATTCTTTCAAATCTATTGGCAGGCTCTGCTGTCATTTGCCATGAAGTTTTGTTGAATTTTCTGTAGAAGATAATACAGTTCCTAAGGTTCTTTCCAAAAGGCACTAATAGAAGCCCTATCGTTTGATTGCCCCTACCTTTTTTTAATAAAACCAAGTAACACATCAGCAAATGTATTCTGTCTGTTTATCTGTACTGTGCTCATCACTGTGATTTCCGATTCCCTGTAAGGAGCTGGTTATCTGGATTATCTAATAGTTCCTTTCATGTCTCATTTCTATTTTTCTATAACAGCGACAGGCAATATTGCCCTTGGGCTGAATCCAGACTGTCAAGCTGCTGAATCCAGCCCACGGCAGCCTTAGCCAGATTTCCTACCTGGCCCGCCCCCCGCTCAAAGAGCCCTCTGAATGCTGCAAGCCCAGGGGGAGGGGGAAAAGGTTTTTCATGCTGCTCCCACCCCCAGAACAATCTCTCAGCTCTCATTGGCCAATTTCCTGCACTCCGACCCCAGGTTACAACGCCTGCCAGACTCTACATTCCTTCCTGCACCCCTCCTCCAGGTCAGAATCTTCTTCTGCATCCATACCCCTTCCCAGATCTCACACCCCTTCATGCTCCCCAATCCTTACCACAAGCTCTCTTCTGTACCCAACCTCAATTGTTGTACAGGATCTTTTTCATGGCGATAGGGCAAAACGCCATATTTACATACATCAATCAACACTGCATCATATGCATATGATATATTACGTTCATGCACTCTCACTCACACACACATAAGCACACTCTGTGTTGTTGTTGTTGCTGTTACCAGTTAGTTGCTCCCCCTAACTTCACTGGCCAAGTGAGTTAGATGGGGGAGGGCAGTGTAGCCAGACAGGAACCCCCCTTGTAACATCCATTTTTGCTTGCCTGGAGCGTGCAGGGCACACAGAACAGAAGGCCCAGGCTGCTGTGACCGTGAATGGCTGTAAACAGAGATATGCCAATTGCTGACCAAGAGGCTGCCAAGGAGTGTCCTTGACTCAAACCCATATTGATACGAACACACAGCCGCCCGCGGGGGGAGGAATCTCTTGCCCAGTAAAGAATATCCGGCACTCCTAATTTAGCTATCTTCCTCTCTTGCAAGTGTAAATTAACTTGAAACTTGCTTGTAAGAACTGGCGCCACAAAACAGACCAGTACAATTTGGCCTCTTAGATAAGAAAGAGGATACGGGCCCCCACGGGTATAAAGATGGGTCCAGCAGTACATTTACTCTGAGTGTCAATCTACCATCTATCTGCTGGTCGGGTTAGGTGTTTGATCTCCCGAGGTTCCAGAAGGGACGCCCACCTCGTATTCGTCTTTCCTAGGAATTGAGAGACCGGCCCTGGCCTGACACGCTGGAGTCGAGAGGCACAGAAAGGGGTAAAAATTGTACCTGGATGTGGTCCTTTGCTTAAGTATATATATACATAGTGTTAGAGCTCTTTAAAGATTAAGCTGTCACTTGGTACCATTATTTCTATTTTCTATCTTTATTTTCTTTGTAACCATTTTTTTTTAAATCTGTATTTGCTAACAGTTAAGAAAGAGAGCAATAGCCATTGTAACCATATGATTTATAAGTCTTTTTAATAAACCTGTAACTGTATAAGTTTTAACCTGACTCCTTCAGTTGCTGTAATAGAACCAAGCACAATTTAAAAGAACTTCAGCCCGTCATAAAGGGACAGTCATATGAAGAGCTTGGGCGTTTGGATCTGTGTCACTCCCAGGTGACAGATCCGTTGGGGCACTTTTCAGCCTTCCCCAGGCTGCCCGCTGCGAAGGAACTTTGTGTTCTAGCAGCTAAAATCTAAGGTGTAATAAGCTCTTCCTATATAACGGGGCGTCTGTTGGCCTGCTGGCCACCCTCTGTGACGGGACCCCGGTCCTAGCAGTAAAGACACGGATGTTAAACCTCTTCTCGGAAACACACACACACACACACACTGCCCTGACCGTCGGCTGACAGGCAGGAGCTGGGATTCTGCCGATCCGGATTGATGCTCCAGTGTTGGCGAGACAAGACCCAGGGTCCCCTGCAAGACACCCTACACTTATAGTAGCTTCCCTCTCATGCAAATCTATACACGTTAGCTGTATTAGTTAGTCATCTTATGCAAATCAATTCACTCTAGCTGTGTCAGTTAGTGATCTGTGGCACCTTCTTACAGGTATTGTCCTCGATGATGCCACATTCATCTTCAAACAGGGTTTTTGAATTTGCTTCAAAAGAAGGTGCTTGCTTCTGACTTGCAAGGCTGTCAATATGTCTGATTTTTTTCTCAATGAGCCCCCTTGACAGGTCTTAGACGATGTCTATACAGCAGCATTATTTTGGAATAACTGACATTATTACGAAATAACAAAGAGTGTGTCTGCATAGCAAGCCATTATTTCAAAATAATGGTGAGCTGGAGGACTTCTTATTCTGACTCATAGTAACCCTCATTTTAAGAGGAGTAAAAGAAGTTGAAGGAAGAGTGTTCTTTCTTCGACTTCCTGCTGTATAGACAGTGCCAAAAGCTGAGTTAAGCTATTTCAACTTCAACTATTCAATTGACGTAGCTGAAGTTGCGTAGGTTATTCCAACTTTAGGCCTGCTGTGCAAACATACCTTAAGGTGCATCTGCACCCTTATCTCAAAATAAGCTATGCAATTTGAGCTACACAAATTGTGTAGCTTATTCTGAGTTCATTTCAAAATAGCTTATTTTGAAATTTGGTGCTGTCTACATAGCACCAGATTTCAAAATAGAGTGCTATTCCAAAATGTTTCTTAATTCTCATGGAATGAGGTTTACAGGAACTTTGGAATAGTGAGACCATTATATTTCAAAATAACGGGCTTGCTCAAAAGATGTGGAATAGCTATTTTAGGACACTTCTGATATCCTGAAATAGCTCCGCATTGTAGACGAATCCTTAGTGTCCGTGGGTTTGGCTCCTATTCCCCATTCCAACTATTGCAGCTGTTTGGAGGTGCTTGCCTTCTGTACTTCATTCATTTAACAGGGCCACATTCAAGTCAAAGGGGAGAAAGATCTATTCCAGTGTTTCTCAACCAGTGGTATGAGTGCCTTTAGGGGTACTTGAGAGAAGTCTGGGGGGTACATCAACACAACTGAAATTTGGAGAAAATTGAATTTTTGTTTTAAGTTTTACAGTGCTTTATTATTTTTGTACATTTTACACACAAAAATTTGAACACCTACCTGGTTATGATTACAACCGCTTCCCGAGTTACGACCACCTCCACTTACAACCAAAGTGGTCGTAAATGCAGATCCGAGTTATGAACGGCGATCCACACTTACAAACAGCGCGGTCGCCATGTAACTCTATGGGATCCGAGTTACGAACACTTTGAGTTACGGACCAAGTGTTGGTCCGTAACTTGTTCGTAACTCGGGGAGCAGCTGTAGTTGTTTAAAAAATGTGCTGCAATGGTAAAACAAAATTTTCTGTGTCTGAAAACTGTAGGTATTGGGGGTACTTATAATTTTTTTGAAAAAAAGGGGTACTTTATAAAAAAAAAGGTTGAGAAACACTGATCTATTCTAATTCTAGTACAAAGACATTTTCTTTACCTTAATTATTCCTAAGGACTATAACATTATAAAAAGATGTAATACAAAATTTCTGTATTATAAAGAGACTTAATACAAAGTTTCTACAGTATGACAAGACTTAATACAAATTACGAAAAGACTTAATACAAAGTTAAAAGACTTACAAAGCTCCTATATTATAAAATGACTAATACAAAGATTTATACACCATCCCAGACCTCACACCTCCTCCATTAATATCATGGAAGAGTGCAGCCCTTGACCACTTACCAAATTCTTGGAGTCCCTCCCCCCTATCAAAAATTATTGCCCACCCCTGTTCTGTAGGGTTCTACCCAGAGATAACATCATGCTGATTTCTATGGCAACCACCCCTGGAATTTCTCATAGCACTGATGAACTCTTGGATAATGCAATAGGAATTCTAGTGTAAAAAGAGCTATCAGCAATTCCAAAAACCACCTCTGTCGATGCCTCCTCCACACAGGTAAAAACAGGGAACAGAAGATTGGAGCATTTATACATTTCCACAATAATTCACTGTTACTTCTTTGTAATGAATAGATGTTTGCATGTATCACGTCAGAGGCTGTTTTGCACAGAATCAGTTTCACAGATAGGGGCCATAGACCAGGAAATATTTTTGAAACATGGGTGCAACAGCTCTTTAAAATTATTTGTAATCATAGTGTTGGATTCAGAAATGAATGACAGTGGTTGAAAATATTATTTCAAAAGACATTGCATATCTGTGCATGAAAGCAGGGCTTCTCAATGTGGGGCAATGATATTCTTCAGCAGAGTCCAGATGCTTAATTTTGTATCTGGCTGTTAAATGTTTAGCAAAAGACAAGTGTTCCATTATGGCACCATGTTAACACTCCTAAATTTCTTGTTCAATTTACATGTGAATATGATCGTATGAACCCTGATTCTGCAAAGCACATACATGCTGCTTAACTTTAAGCAAGTGTTTCAATCACAAATAGGATGACTCGAGAATGTGCTTAAAATTAATCATGTACATAGGTAACTTTTTTAATAGAGATTAATTTAAGCCATTTTAAGTAGCTGGCTAATCCAGGGCCATAATTACATTGCCTATAGGTATCAGTTTAGAATTACTCTGATCTGTAAATGAAACAGCAAAATCTTTTGTGATAATACAGTGGTACCACTTATGTGAAAAGAGAAATCTAGTACCTTTGGTGTCCTGTGCTGAAGGAGAGCTAGGCATTATCAGCTGTGACATGTGTGATTTAAGGAAGACTATTGCTTTAAGAAGTTACACAGGAAAAGACAGCACAGACGCACTTAGGAAAACACAGTGAAACTAGACAACCTTCCAGTCTATTCCCCAATGCATTTGCAGTGTCCATTTCAAGGTTAGTGAAACAATAAAAATACTGAGCAAAGAAAGTTAATCTGTGGTCCAAAGCACTTGAACAAATATGTTTAAAATAACCACAGCAGACCCATTACCTCTCTCCCACATTTTGTAATAGCGTCCCTGAAATCCCATGACTAAAGATGTTACTATTTCAACATCTTTTTTTTTCTCTAGCCAATACCTAATTAATTCTAGATCTTAATGTATGTCAGGCCAGGTACTCTGAATGCCCCAATTATGCAAAAGTCAAAGAGCACCCATTACAAACAGTATGCCAATACTTCTGACCTAGCACCAGCATCTTCCTACCAAACCTTTCACATCGCTGGCTGCAACAGATTGTCGTAGTTGCCTACTGGTTTGTAGGGTTGTATGACATAGTTCCAGGATCAAATATACTCCTGAGAAAGAAATGAAAGATTTCCAGCCTGCAGCAAAGTGTAAGAAAGCAAATGATCCTTTTTGCTGTTATTGCTTCTTGCTATGTTTCTGACAAGAAAATCCACTGTGTTACGATGAGTTAATAAGCATCCTCCTTGGGATTTCTATAGCTGCAGCCCTCAGAGACTTTTCCATGTTTTGTGTCTGACTAATATTGTGTGTAGAGCATGCCAGCATTTTACAAGCACTGAAAAAGTGCTGTCTCACATTTTGGACTTTTCCCAAATGTTACCACATATTTCCAGGTGATGGTATTAAGAGGTGTGGAGACAGGAATTCAATTCTCCTAACTCCTATTCATAGACTTCCTTTCTTTATACACCTCCCAGAACTTACCTTCTCCCACTTAAACTGTCTTATCAAATACAATCTGCCCTCATTATAATGTGCCTCAGATTGTTCAGTCTCAGATGTAGAGCTATTACCATACACTCTCCATACATATACATTACAACATATTATCTCCTCATAGATGCATACGCCCCCTATTTGCATATACCTGACTAGGCAATATGTTCTGTAACTGTGGTCAGACTACACTGACATACTACCACTAACTGATACGAGATGGACTGAAACGCCCACTAAGGTCACACCTAAATCTCTTTCTGAAATGATCAAGTGCCCTTGCTCACCAAGGGTATGTCTAGACTACATGCCTCTGGCGACAGCAGAGTTCTTGCTTCTTCTTTGTATAGTTTAAAGCACTGCTGAACTGTAGTTCATAGTACTTGCTACCACTCACTTGGGGTATGTCTAGACTACATGCCTCTGATGACAGAGGCATGTAGATTAGGCTACCCGACATAGGCAAAGGTTATATTTCATTAAAATAAAGATGGCCACCGCGCTGTGCCGGCGATCAGGTGATCCGGCACAGCATGGAAGTCTAGACGCGGATCAGTCAGCTGGAGAAGCCTTTGCCGACTGATCCTGTAAGCCTTGTTTCACGAGGCATAAGGGATCGGTCGGCAAAGGCTTCCCTAGCTGACTGATCCGTGTCTAGACTACCGTGCTGTGCCGGATCAGCTGTTCGTCGGCACAGTGCGGCGGACATGTTTATTTTAATGAAGCGGGGATTATTTAAATCCCCGCTTCTTTGCCT